>NC_091287.1:462291081-462641081 GCF_032444005.1 Ranitomeya imitator | reverse complement strand
ACTAGGGCTGGTTTCTGGCTCAATATAATCCCGTTAATGGGCTGTGCTTATAAATAACGAGAAAATGGTGTCAGTTCTACCGAGCTGACCAGATGCTGTTTCATTGGTGTTAGTGAAAGGGGCCTATCATCATATCTGGGATGTAAGCGAGAGTGGTGACACATCAGTGACTGTGTTGACCACATTATCTCACTCCCCAGGCCTCCCTGGACCCATGTGGACAGTGGTTGTCTGTGTAAAACTGTGTCAAGCAGGGTGGCGCGCACGCTCCATCCCGCCACCTTGATATGGGAGACGTGCAGCGGTGTCACCTTTGCATGGAGCACGGGGGCACGGACCACTCCAGCTACCAGCTCATCTGAGGTTCCCCCCTCCCACGGACTACATAGGCTATCAGCGCTCATGATCGGGAGTGCTTACTAAACAAGATCAGGACATCTGGAGTGGGCTGCGTCCTGGGAAGAGGAGGGGAGGTGAGACTTGCTGATCCTGGAAAGGGGTGAGAGACGGGTGCACAGCTGAGATAGAGGTCATCTTCTGGAACCTCCATTGTTGTTTATAGAGAGAGGAGACCTCTGCTCCCATTCCTAACTCCCCCTCCAACATCTTCTTCTCCTCGGTCTGTGCCATATAGCATTGATCAGTAAATCCCTGACGGGAGAAACAGCACCTCTGATTTTCTCATCTACACCCTCCCTTACACGCAGAGGGACCCCTGAATTGTTTTGGATTACTTTACTCCCACACATGAGAAAACTAGTATAGGGGGGACTGAACTCCCCCCCCCCCTCCAAATATCCTTCTTATCCCTCCTAAAACAAATCTGATTTGCCTCTTTAGACAACTTGGTGACAATCCTCTCCTCTGCTTAATCTATGACACTATTACACTCTATCTAACTATAACCACAAATATGATGATATAAACAATATACTGGTGCACATGTGGTGATCTTTAAAGCGAGCGCTACATTTGGATAGAATGGTTAAACCTCACAAGGAGCGCCGCAAATCTTCTCTCTCTACTATTAAACAAGACAAGCAAAGTGACATGGAGAAATTCCTGAAACATAAACCTTTGCTGACCCGGTCTGCCCATAAGAACTCTCACTCTAATACAGCAGTGGATGACCATGTTGATGACTCTGAATCAAGTGATGAGGCTTCAAGAAGCGACACTACCCGTATGGACTCTGGAGGAATCTCAAAATCTTTCCTTATAAAGGCACTAATTCAACCGATGAAACTGTTGATTGCAAAAGTCTCGGGCCTGCGAGCAGATATTCAACAAATCGGCAACAGGGTGGAGTCCCTAGAAGCCACTCAATCATATATCATAAACCACTCTAACAAAATAAAGGACCACCTGGACTTTCATAAATCTCAACTGAACATGGTGTCTCTATCCATAGAGGACCAAGAAAACCGAAGCCGCAGAAAAAATATCAGAATTAAAGGTATACCCAAAAGTGTCTCTAACGAGATCCTTGAAAAATCAGCTAAATAAATATTTGCTTTACTACTTCCTCAAGAAAGATGTGACCAAATCTGCAGTGAGAATCTGGAATTGCTTGCCTGAGGAGGTGGTGATGGCGTACTCAGTCGAGGGGTTCAAGAGAGGCCTGGATGTCTTCCTGGAGCAGAACAATATTGTATCATATTGTATCAAATGGTCATTGAAAGGATACATTGCTCGCTTAGACCTAAACCTAAGTCCACAGACCCTCCGAGAAATGTGATATGAGGTCTCCTGAGCTACTTACACTATAGCTGGTCCGAATAACTAAAGCAATTGTTACCATCCACCTCTCGTGTCTCCCCTTTTCCCCATAGTTTGTAAGCTTGCGAGCAGGGCCCTCACTCCTCCTGGTATCTGTTTTGAACTGTATTTCTGTTATGCTGTAATGTCTATTGTCTGTACAAGTCCCCTCTATAATTTGTAAAGCGCTGCGGAATATGTTGGCGCTATATAAATAAAAATTATTATTATTATTATTATTATTATTACTTGGACACTTCAACAATTTTAAACGCTGCCAGAGATAATAAGAATATGTCTTATGAAGGATCGCCCATCCAGCTATATCAGGACCTAGCTCCATCGACTCTTGCTAAACAAAGGGTTCTGAAGCCTCTCCTGGAGACACTTCGGGTGAACAAGATTCTATACAAATGGCTATTCCCTTTCGGCCTGGCTATTCATGGCAGGAGGAAACAGGCCGTCGTTCGCCACCCAGATGACCTCGCCAAAATTTGGGAAATATTCATCATTGAGGCAGTGGATGTACCCTTCTGGCTTCCTTTGGATATGTTGCTAAATGTTCCCACCAACCTTCATCTCTTGATGGATCATGGCGAGTGGTCTCCAGTCAAGAGACTTGCATCCCCGAAGCAAGGCAAAATTGGAGCTAAAAAGAAGCTACCTCCGTGACCTGCTTGGGGATCACTTCAACTTTTGACCCTTCGTTGATTGACGACTTAATCTCACTGAGATTGTCAGATTTGGAATAGTTCAGAATTTGACGGGACATTGGAATTTGTCCCCTTCATTGTCTTTGCTAGAGAAATTAAGGGTGGTGGGTTGAGTTGAGAGAGAGTACTCTCCGTTTTTTTTTCACTCTCTTTCCCACTCTCTCACACCTATTCATCTCGATTGTCACCTGTGCGCCTACAATGGACTGTTCTGTCTGTTTTTGGGAGGATGTTTTGGGCCCCTACCTCCTTTCATAATGTTATTGTTAATGTTATGGTTGATTCGTTAGTGTGGTACACATGTGTGGATATTATCTCAACTTTATTTTTAGTTCATGACTGGTAGTGATTTAAAGTCATCCACCTTAGTGGTGGTCTCATATAATGTAAAGGGCATTCGCTCACCAAGGAAACGAGGGCAACTGATGAGATTTCTACATTCTAAAAATTCTAGTATTGCATTTTTCCAGGAAACCCACTTTAAAAACGATAGGACCCCTGATATGTCAAGAACGCATTTCCCTACATGGTACCACAATACAGGTACCACAGCTTCAAAGGGAGACAGCATAGCACTTAAAAGAAATGTTCCTTTTACTTTGAAAGATACCTTATCAGATGCGGTAGGGATATATATTATGGTAAAATTGCTGTTAGCTAACACAAAAATCACCTTATGTAACATCTATGCCCCAAATCAAAATCAAATTGGTTGGCTGTGTCAAGTATTGAACACCTTCAGATTGTTTAAGGAAGGGATCATAATACAAGGAGGGGACTTCAATGTCTCTTTTAACCCAACAATAGATTCCTCCTCAGGAAAATCCTCTTTCTCACAGAGAGCTTTAAGAAAACTACATCTTGGCCTATAATCTTTAAACTTAATCGACCCATGGAAAAAACTATATCCCTCGACTAAAGATTTCACTTTCTTTTCCTCTCCCCATAATAACTATCATAGAATAGATTGCCTCCTAACCCAATCGTGTCATCTTCAACTAGTGAAGTCCACAAAAATAGATGTAATTTCCTTTTCAGATCATGCCCCGAGTTTCTTAGAGATGAATATCAAATCGCTTCCCCTCCCTTCATTTCCTTGGATGCTAAACGAAACACTTCTAGACTCTAGTTCCCATGTGACTAAATTCTCATCCTCCATCAACCTTTTTTTTTAAAGAAAATTGTCTTCCGGGTACTCCCATGCCCTTGGTTTGGGAAACTCATAAAGCGGTTTTGAGAGGAGAGTTCATAGCAATGGGCTCCTATTTGAAAAAGGAAAGGTTGAAAGAGGTAATGTCTATTCTTCACCAGATTAGCATTTTTGAAAAGATACATAAGCGCTCTCAGGTAGATAAAATCCAGACGGAGCTTATAACACTTAGAAGAACCCTGAAAGACCTTTTGAATATTCACTCAGCCAAGATATATATGAGAAGCCAACAAAAGTTCTACCTCCATGGGAATAGAGGGAGTAAACTCTTGACATCTCTTCTGAGAGAGCGTAGCGGGTGTACCTTTGTTACATAACTAAAAGCTGAGGGTGGGTCGATTGTTTCCAAGACCGCGGATATTGCTAGGGAATTTAAACTTTTTAATGAAAATCTCTGTAATCTAGATGTTCCAGGGGACATGAGAGACCCTGCGGCGGTCTCGGAGGCAATGGACACTTTCCTTTCCTCTTTGAAACTCCCCTCATTGTCTGTTGATGATATTGCATCTTTAATGGCCCCAATTGCACCCGAAGAGGTGCTGGAAACTTTATCCGGCATTCCTAATGGGAAAGCCCCGGGCCCTGATGGCCTTCCAATCATCTACTATAAAAAACTAATGAAACCCCTGTTAACCCATTTAGTCACACTATTCAATTCGTATCTGACAGGACAATCCATCCCGAGACAAGCCCTAGAAGCCTTTATCACGGTGCTGCCAAAAGAAGGCAGAGACCCCAACCTCTGTTCCAGCTACAGGCCGATATCCCTTCTTAATACGGATACGAAACTATGGGCAAAACTCTTAGCAACCAGACTGGGTAACATCCATCCTAGACTGATTCACTTGGACCAGGCAGGCTTAGTACGTGGAAGAGAGGGCAAGGATAATTCAACTAAAGTTTTTTAATCCATAATGTATGCTAGAAAACGGAATATGCCTCTGACTCTCTTGTCTACTGATGCTGAGAAAGCTTTTGATAGAGTGAGTTGGAGGTTTATGGAGAGGGTCGTGCACAAGTTCGGCTTTCCCCTACAGTTTATTACAGCGATTTTTTCTCTATATTCCTTCCCCACCGCCAGGGTCCAGGTGAACGGTATTCTATCATATACTTTTAATATTAGTAATGGCACCAGACAAGGGTGCCCCTTATCTCCTTCATTATTTATACTGGTTATCGAAACACTGATTCAGAGAATTAGGCAAGAGGAACAGTTTAAGGGGTTACAGGTGGGAAGAATGGAAATAAAAACTTTAGCCTTTGCAGATGACTTGCTCTTCCTCATCTCTAATCCTTTTAAAGCTTTCCCCATTATCCTTAATATACTTAATTATTTTGGTAAATTATCGAATTTCAAAATTAACAACTCTAAATTGGAAGCCCTCAATATTACCTTATCAAATTCTCAGCTATCTAACTTATGTAAACTAACCCCTTTCTCTTTGTCTGCATCTTCAATAAAGTATCTGGGAATTCGGGTTACCAAAGACCACATGGACCTAGTCAACTCTAATTTCCTACCCTTAATAAAGAAATTGGATACGCTGATGAAATCCTATGGTTTACCCTCTTTATCGTGGATGGGGCGTATCAATATATTCAAAGCTTATTTGATACTTATATTATTATACTGCATGAACATGGTCCCCATTCGTCTCCCCATTTTTCTTCAAAAATATACGGTCCTTAATATCTAAATTCATATGGAGGAATAAACCTGCTAGGCTACCCTTTAAACTGCTAACATATCCCACTTCATGCGGTGGTCTTGGGGTCCCTGACCCTTATATCTACTATAAAGCTATACATTTAAGTAGGTGATTGGGAATCGCGCTTAACTTTGAGAGGGGTACGTCGGACACGATTGATATAGCTTTATTAGGCAATAGGGGAATTCCTTTTCTTTGGTCACATGCAAAGCCCTTAGAATCATTGGGCCTGGATGATATCTCCTTGGCTACTCTACATATCAAACGCTCTATATTAAACAAATTACCACCAGAATCTTTTCCCTCATCATTAAACCCTATTGCAGTCTTGTTGATCCTAACTTTAAGGATTCATATAACCTTTGTCCAAGAGAAGATGAAGAGCGCTCCAGTCGGGTGTCGTAATCTCAAACAAACTTTATTGAGCCATGGATAAGCGACGTTTCGACCAGTACCCTGGTCTTTTTCAAGCATACAGCAAGGTACACAGTGCCGGCTTAAATGGTGTGGATACCACGCAGGGTACCAATCACCAACTAGCCTCTAATTACTAAAATATATTACAAAAAACACAGATCAGACAATACATCAAACATTAAAAGTGGACAGGAGACCACCCACATTGTAGAGGATGATGAAAATCAAGGCGGAATATATACATTGTATACCGATATTGCAGTGTTTATTTTCTGTCTAGCCAGACTTCAGCATTCTCGTAGCCATGGTCACTAGGCACCAATGATGTAGCCCCTGGAGTAATCATCACAACCAATCCGGATCTCTTATGTGGTTGGCGCCAAAAAGCAGAATCAGCCTATCCAGTCTTCCAGGTAACTGCTTACATCATGTATCATACCTGCGTCATCATCCTGCGTCACACATCCGACAAGCAGCAGGATCGCAGACTACCCAGAAACCCACTGGTGCACATAGCTGCGCATCATGGCAACAGACAGCCCACAGCACATGACTGCAAGAAGAGCCTGCCCTGCAGCATCGCAACTACATACCCCAAGGGGTGGAAGAACGCCCACAAGTGCGCGCAAGCGTATCATCGCCGGGAACAGCCGCATCGCAAAACGCGGTGCAAGCCGCCCCAACGGCGACGCGATCGCCACACCCGTAACGCCCACCACCTATCGGAGTTGCAGCAGCGCCGCTGCTAGAACATTCACATCTCAACATCCCAGCGTGGGTATATCAGACGCCAGAGCGCAAGCGCAAGAGTCACCAGTGGATCTGCGTCCCCGCAACTACTATACGTTGTCAAGGTGACCTGGAAAGCAAGCACAGGCAGATTAACCATTCCAGAGCCAACTAGCCCCTGACCTAAACAGCAAAAACCAGCACATAACTGGAGCATATTAATGTGTTAAAGTGGTCAAGAGACCAATGGGAGAGGGATAAATAGCCCACCACAACCATATATATCTCAAAAATGACTAACTGTAATTAGACCACCAAACAAAATCCCCTATATACAAAAAAATAAAAGCACTTTAAAAACAAAACACTGATGAGGATACCATATCAGGGGGGAACAGAATTATTTGGGGATACATACCTGCAGGTTAAAGTCCAAATTTAGACCCCTGGGTTGTAATGTCCCCAATGAATAAATCCACCTCATTTCTTTCTTTCTAAGCAATAATAGTCTGTCCCCTCCTCTCCTAAGAACCGGAACACTATCTATTACCCTAAAGCGTAATTGATTGACAGAATGATTATTATCCAAGAAATGCTTGGGGATTGGCAAGTCAGTGAGTCCCGTTCGGATAGTGCTTTTGTGTTTACTGATTCGCGCCCGCACCTCCATTGTGGTTTCCCCCACATACGCCAACCCACATGGGCACGTAATCATGTAAACAACAAAGCTCGAGGAGCAAGAATAACGTTCTTTCAAAAGAATCTTCTTCCCCGTATGGGGGTGATTAAAGAACTCCCCTTTGAGCATATTATTACAACTCGCACAACCCAGGCATGGGAAATTCCCAAGCCTGGGTGTGCTCAGATTTGTCTGTACAAGACTCCTGGACGACCCAATGTCAGATTTAACCAAACTATCGCCCAGATTACGTCCTCTTCTGTACGACATCATAGGAAAACTCTTAAACGCTGGTATTGATGGCAAACCTCGTTGTAAACCCAACCAATGTTTCCTCAAAATTCTGTCAATATAATTACTGGCCGAGGTGTAAGTCGACACAAATGGGATACGCTCACTGGGCTGTTTGGAAGTACTAGACTTCCGTATAGACTCCCGTGATACATTACGGGCCTTTAGACTAAACCTACCCAGCCCCTTCTTGGGATAACCCCTGTTGGAAAATTTAAGCCACATCTCGTCTAGCCTCCGGTCAACTGCAGTGTCATCTGACACTATCCTCAGCACCCTCAGAAGTTGACTCCACGGCAAGGAATTGACCATTCTATGAGGATGATTGCTATCAAATAGCAACAGGCCATTCCTATCTGTTTCTTTAACAAAGATGTCAGTCCCCAATTTGTCACTATCCTTGTACACCAGGGTATCCAAAAATTGGAGGCAGGTAGTAGAATATTTCAAGGTGAATTGAAACTCCACATACACCCCATTAAGATATTGATGAAACTCATTTAGCTCTGTCACATTACTGCCCCAAATCAGAAAAATATCATCAATGTAACGCCACCAGGCTCTGACGTGGTGCCAGAGGTTGGAACAGTACGCATACCTGTCCTCGAATACAGCCATATAGATGTTGGCATACGTGGGGGCCATATTGGACCCCATGGCAGTACCCCTCAACTGCAGAAAGAACTCATCCCCAAAGAGGAAATAATTCCTCCTGAGGATGAGCTCTAACAGTGTGAGGACAAGTCGTTCACACTCCGGGGCCACGTCAGAGCCCAATAGCACACAAGAGACTGCATCAAGACCCTTGTCATGCTCGATCGACGTGTACAACGATACAAGGTCGAACGATGCAAGAACAGTGGACTCTATACAGTGATTGCATCAAGTATATTGAGAAAATCATTCGTATCACGAATATAGGATTTCGCTGATGTAGCATAGGTACGTAATATCCTATCTAGGAAAATGCTCGTCTTATTAAATAGAGAACCCCTCCCCGATACGATAGGTCTCCCGGGGGGGTTTAGCAAATCCTTGTGAATTTTCGGTAGCACGTATATTACTGGTATAACCGGTGCCTCGACAATCAAATATTCCGACAACTTGTGGTCAATGAGTCCCATGGCTAGGGAGTCACTGACCACAAGTTGTAATTCTTTCTGAAAACTTGAAGTAGGATTACATGTTAGTTTCTCATAAACACACTGGTCCCCCAGCTGTCGTAAAATCTCCGCTTTATACTTCACACTATCCATAACGACAACCGCCCCACCCTTGTCGGCCTGTTTAATAGTCAACAAAGTATTGTCCGCCAAGGCCCTCAAAACTTTTTTGTCAGCCAGTGTCATATTGCAATTACCTGGGGGGTTAAATGTCCTTTTAAATTTATCAATGTCTCTCCGTACTAATTCAATATAGGATTCCACAAAGTGGTCCCTACTAGGTGGTTGAAAATCACTTTTGACAAATAACCCCACCTCCTGCAAAGAGAAGCCTTGTGATGGTTCTCTTGTACTCAAAGTCATATCACTGTGCTTATCAGAAAAAAATGAAGATAGTCTTAACCTCCTAAAAAAGGCATGAAGATCAACTTCTAACGCAAACCAATCGGGATTGCTGGATGGACAAAAGGATAGACCTTTGGACAATACTTTAAGTTCAGTCTCAGATAGTGTGACAGAAGAGATATTTACCACCAGGTTCCTACTGTCCATTACTTGTCCTTCGTGTTCCTCATTTCATCGTAAACTTCTTCGCTTGTCGTTGTTCTCTGTGCGTGCTCCGATTTTCTCTGCTTCCGGCCCCCTCTCCGGCCTCTCCTCCTGGATTTGCCTTGTCTACTTTGTCTCTCTCTAAAAAATGTAAACGCCTCGTTCCTTCCATATTTGAATCCTCAGTAGAGTCGGATTCAGCAGACGTAAAGCCAAAGTTGGATTGCTTTCTCCCTTGTGGCTTCCTGCGTTTCCTTGATGATGGCCCGGGCTTAACCCTACTGCTATAAGGGAACTGGTTAGGCCCCATATGCCATGAGAAGATGCGGACCACCTTATAGTCTTCCATGTCATGGAACCACTTGATCCTCTTGGTGGGCTCGATATCTGTACGAAATTTCTCCAAATTCCCATCGACTTTATTTTGCAGGCAGCCCCAGTCCTGTGCTGTCAGCTGTAATTTAAGTTGTTCCTCCAACTCCACCGTACCTTTCTTCAGCACCTCCAATATTCAACAATATGATGTCAAATGCAAACTTATTAGTAATTGACTCAAATTTAGAGCAAAACTGTTCATTGTCCGGTAAAAGGGTTGGCCTCAAATGTGGCCGCAACCCACGTGGAATCCTCCTCACCCTGAAATATTCCATCAGAGTCACCACATGGAGTTCCAGGGAGATATACCTCCTCCTGTCATTTTCCCACTTCTTCTTGAGCATATCAGCCGTGGGTTTATTTAACCCTGCTGTTCTGTTCGGTCTGGGGAGACCTATTTTGAACTTTGGTATTTTTTGGGGTGTTCAAGATGTGGTTCTGAAACTTGTGGTTGATTGACTTAAATGAAAATGGGTCGGTCGGCCACGGGTTTCAGAGCCGCATCTTGAATATTTTAAAGAATATTGAAGTTCAAAGTCGGTCATTTTTGACCAACAGAACAGCAGGGTTAAAAATGACATATCCACATTAGAGCCTGAAAGTATCCGTATGGCATCATCATCAGTATAAGAAAAAGTCATGGCATTATCTAGACCACCCACCTCTAGATTCGTATTCACATCCATAGTTATGGTCGGGGTGCACATCAGACCAGGTTCAGTCCATATAGTAGAAAAAAGGTACGGCTGACAGCACTCACTCAGAGGGCGCTCAATCTTTGTCCAGGGAACCAACCTGGATATACCAAATAGTCCAAGAGAAGATGAACAGCGCTCCAGTCGGGTGTCGTAATCTCAAACAAACTTTATTGAGCCATGGATAAGCGACGTTTCGACCAGTACCCTGGTCTTTTTCAAGCATACAGCAAGGTACACAGTGCCGGCTTAAATGATGTGGATACCACGTAGGGCACCAATCACCAACTAGCCACTAATTACTAAAATATATTACAAAAAACACAGATCAGACAATACATCAAACATTAAAAGTGGACAGGAGACCGCCCACATTGTAGAGGATGATGAAAATCAAGGCGGAATATATACATTGTATACCGATATTGCAGTGTTTATTTTCTGTCTAGCCAGTCAGACTTCAGCATTCTCGTAGCCATGGTCACTAGGCACCAATGATGTAGCCCCTGGAGTAATCATCACAACCAATCCGGATCTCTTATGTGGTTGGCACCAAAAAGCAGAATCAGCCTATCCAGTCTTCCAGTGTTCCACGGTATAACCTGAATAACAAATCAGGTAACTGCTTACATCATGTATCATACCTGCGTCATCATCCTGCGTCACACATCCGACAAGCAGCAGGATCGCAGACTACCCAGAAACCCACTGGTGCACATAGCTGCGCGTCATGGCAACAGACAGCCCACAGCACATGACCGCAAGAAGAGCCCGCCCTGCAGCGTCGCAACTACATACCCCAAGGGGCGGAAGAACGCCCACAAGTGCGCGCAAGCACATCACCGCCGGGAACAGCCACATCGCAAAACGCTGTGCAAGCTGCCCCAACGGTGACGCGATCGCCACACCCGTAATGCCCACCACATATCGGAGTCGCAGCAGTGCCGCCGCTAGAGCGTTCACATCTCAACGTCCCAGCATGGGTATATCAGACGCCAGAGCACAAGCGAGAGAGCCACCAGTGGTTCTGCGTCCCCGCAACCACTATAGGTTGTCAAGGTGACCTGGAAAGCAAGCACGGGCAGATTAACCATTCCAGAGCCAACCAGCCCCTGACCTAAACAGTAAAAACCAGCACATAACTGGAGCATATTAATGTGTTAAAGTGGTCAAGAGACCAATGGGAGAGGGATAAATAGCCCACCACAACCATATATATCTCAAAAATGACCAACTGTAATTAGACCACCAAACAAAATCCCCTATATACAAAAAAATATAGTCAATTCACCTTGACATATTCTACTACCCGCCTCCAATTTTTAGATACCCTTGTATACAAGGATGGTGACAAATTGGGGACTGACATCTTTGTTAAAGAAACAGATAGGAATGGCCTGTTGCTATTTGATAGCAATCATCCTTGTAGAATGGTCAACTACTTGCTGTGGAGTCAACTTCTGAGGGTGCGGAGGATAGTGTCAGATGATACTGTAGTTGACCGGAGGCTAGACGAGATGTGCCTTAAATTTTCCAACAGGGGTTATCCCAAGAATGAGCTGGGTAGGTTTAGTCTAAAGGCCCGTAATGTATCACGGGAGTCTATACGGAAGTCTAGTACTTCCAAACAGCCCAGTGAGTGTATCCCATTTGTGTCGACTTACACCTCGGCCAGTAATTATATTGACAGAATTTTGAGGAAACATTGGTTGGGTTTACAACAAGGTTTGCCATCAATACCAGCGTTTAAGAGTTTTCCTATGATGTTGTACAGAAGAGGACGTAATCTGGGCGATAGTTTGGTTAAATCTGACATTGGGTCGTCCAGGAGTCTTGTACAGACAACTCTGAGCACACCCAGGCTTGGGAATTTCCCGTGCCTGGGTTGTGCGAGTTGTAATAATATGCTCAAATGGGAGTTCTTTAATCACCCCCATACGGGGAAGAAGATTCTTTTGAAAGAACGTTATACTTGCTCCTCGAGCTTTGTTGTTTACATGATTACGTGCCCGTGTGGGTTGGCGCATGTGGGGGAAACCACAATGGAGGTGCGGGCGCGAATCAGTAAACACAAAAGCACGATCCGAACGGGACTCACTGACTTGCCAATCCCCAAGCATTTCTTGGATAATAATCATTCTGTCAATCAATTACGCTTTAGGGTAATAGATAGTGTTCCGGTTCTTAGAAGAGGAGGGGACAGACTATTATTGCTTAGAAAGAAAGAAATGAGGTGGATTTATTCATTGGGGACATTACAACCCAGGGGTCTAAATTTGGACTTTAACCTGCAGGTATGTATCACCAAATAATTCTGTTCCCCCCTGATATGGTATCCTCATCAGTGTTTTGTTTTTAAAGTGCTTTTATTTTTTTGTATATAGGGGATTTTGTTTGGTGGTCTAATTACAGTTGGTCATTTTTGAGATATATATGGTTGTGGTGGGCTATTTATCCCTCTCCCATTAATCTCTTGACCACTTTAACACATTAATATGCTCCAGTTATGTGCTGGTTTTTACTGTTTAGGTCAGAGGCTGGTTGGCTCTGGAATGGTTAATCTGCCTGTGCTTGCTTTCCAGGTCACCTTGACAACCTATAGTGGTTGCGGGGACGCAGATCCACTGGTGGCTCTTGCGCTTGCGCTCTGGCGTCTGATATACCCATGCTGGGACTTTGAGATGTGAACGCTCTAGCGGCGGCGCTGCTGCGACTCCGATAGGTGGTGGGCATTACGGGTGTGGCGATCGCGTCGCCATTGGGGCAGCTTGCACCGCGTTTTGCGATGCGGCTGTTCCTGGCGGTGATGCGCTTGCGCGCACTTGTGGGCGTTCTTCCGCCCCTTGGGGTACGTAGTTGCGACGCTGCAGGGCAGGCTCTTCTTGCGGTCATGTGCTGTGGGCTGTCTGTTGCCATGATGCGCAGCTATGTGCACCAGTGGGTTTCTGGGTAGTCTGCGATCCTGCTGCTTGTCGGATGTGTGACGCAGGATGATGACGCAGGTATGATACATGATGTAAGCAGTTATCTGATTTGTTATTCAGGTTATACCGTGGAACACTGGAAGACTGGATAGGCTGATTCTGCTTTTTGGCGCCAACCACATAAGAGACCCGGATTGGTTGTGATGATTACTCCAGGGGCTACATCATTGGTGCCTAGTGACCATGGCTATGAGAATGCTGAAGTCTGACTGGCTAGACAGAAAATAAACACTGCAATATCGGTATACAATGTATATATTCCGCCTTGATTTTCATCATCCTCTACAATGTGGGTGGTCTCCTGTCCACTTTTAATGTTTGATGTATTGTCTGATCTGTGTTTTTTGTAATATATTTTAGTAATTAGTGGCTAGTTGGTGATTGTTGCCCTGCGTGGTATCCACACCATTTAAGCCGGCACTGTGTACCTTGCTGTATGCTTGAAAAAGACCAGGGTACTGGTCAAAACGTCGCTTATCCATAGCTCAATAAAGTTTGTTTGAGATTACGACACCCGACTGGAGCGCTGTTCATCTTCTCTTGGACTATTTGGTATATCCAAGTTGGTTCCCTGGACAAAGAACGAGCGCCCTCTGAGTGAGTGCTGTCAGCCTTACCTTTTTTCTCATATAACCTTTGTTCTAAGCTCCCTATGGATTCTCTTGCTAATTTTTATGACGAAAAAACTCTTAAAAATGATATCTGGCCTCATAACGCCCTGACTTTCCCAAAGAATTTCCTCCAGGAACATCATACCAAACGTATTCTTGTACAATTCAGAAAACAATTTCCGCATAAGTCCAGCTGGTCATGGTTAGATTTGTTGCTTAAAACAGGTTTAGCTAGATATAAAGTAATATCTCGTATATACTCCCGGCTCATTACCCCTTCCCAGAACTCTAAACCCTCCTTTATTTATTCCTGGGAATCTGAACTTAATATTACTTTTTCAGATGACCAGATTTCTGAAATGTTAATGTATGCTCGAGGTTTTTCTCATTGTATCCTACTGCAAGAAAATTCATACAAAATACTAACTAGAAGGCACATGACCCTGGTTAAACTACACCATTGAGGCTTATCGGATTCCGACTTATGCTGGAGATGCCTGGACAGCCAAGGTAACCATGCACACATATTCTGGCAATGTTCTCAGATTAGAAATTTCTGAGAGGAAATAAACCACACTCTTAAAAACCTAAAACTAATTAAAACCAACTTGATGGCCTTTGAGGCCATCCTCTCATGCCAGACAAATAACTTTAGACTGTCTAAACATGGTCTTCTTCCTCTGTTGCTAAGTGCCGCAAAACATTTAATAACTATTCATTGGAAGAGCGAGTCCCCCCCAACAATAGGTGAGTGGCTTAACAAAATAAACCATATCTACAGACTAGAAGAAATTTCAAGTTGGGAATTGCATGCCCATGAACGTTTTAGAACTAATTGACTCCCTTGGAAAACATTCTGATCCGGCTCACCTTGACATTGTCTTTGATTTCTTTATGCTCTTTTACAAATTTCCGGCTACCGTACTGCTTACATTAGAGTGATGTCCACATGTGTACTTACGTAGTATATTGCCCAGTCGCGTAGTATATTGCCCAGTTACGTGGTATATTGCCCAGCCACATAGTATATTGCCAAGCCACGTAGTATATTGCCCAGCAACGTAGAATTCAGCACAGAGCCACGTAGTATATTGCCCAGTCACGTAGTATATTGCCCAGCGACGTAGTATATTGCCCAGCGACATAGTATATTGCCCAGTCACGTAGTATATTGCCCAGCGACTTAGTATATTGCCCAGCGACATAGTATATTGCCCAGCCACGTAGTATATTGCCTAGCGATGTAGTATATTGCCCAGTCACGTAGTATATTGCCCAGCGACGTAGTATTCAGCACAGAGTCACGTAGTATATTGCCCAGTCACATAGTATATTGCCCAGTCACGTAGTATATTGCCCAGTCACGTAGTATATTGGCCAGTCACGTAGTATATTGCCCAGCGACATAGTATATTGTCCAGTCATGTAGTATATTGCCCAGTCACATAGTATATTGGCCAGTCACATAGTATATTGCCCAGTGACGTAGTATATTGCCCATCGACTTAGTATATTGCCCAGTCACGTAGTATATTGCCCAGTCACGTAGTATGTTGCCCAGTCACGTAGTATATTGCCCAGTCACGTAGTATATTGGCCAGACACGTAGGTATATAACACTGCCCACGCAGTATTTAGCAGTGTGTGCACCATATAACTGTTAAAAAAGTAATTAAAATAAAAAATAGTTATATACTTACCCCTGGGATCCAGCGAAGCAGTGAGATGCGGCCGCCATCTTCCGTTCCCAGGATGCATTGCGAAATTACCCAGACGACTTAGCAGTCTCACAAGACCACTAAGTCTTCTGGGTAAGTTCGCAATGCATCTCTGGGAACGGAAGATGGCGGCCGGCGCGAGCACATCGTCCGACGACGGAAGGTGAGTATAGCAGGTTTTTTGTTTTATTATTTTTAACATTACATCTTTTTACTATTGATGCTGCATAGGCAGCATGAATAGTAAAAACTTGGTCACACAGGGTTAATAGCAGCGGTTACGGAGTGCATTACCCGCGGCATAACGCGGTCCGTTACCGCTGGCATTAACCCTGTGTAAGCGGTGACCGGAGTGGAATATGGAGCGGGCGCTGACTGCGGGAGTATGGACCGGGGAGTATGGAGCGGGCGCCGGGGACACGCACTGCGCCACAGGGAGTATGGAGTGGGGACTATGGAGCTGGTTGCCGGGGACACTGACTGCACCGTGGGGAGTATGGAGCGGGGAGTATGGAGTGGGCACCGGGGACACTGACTGCACTGCGGGGAGTATGGAGCGGCACCGGGGACACTGACTGCACTGCGGGGAGTATGGAGCGGCACAGGGGACACTGACTGCGCAGGAGTATGGAGCGGCCATTTTCTTCCAGTCTGTACCAATCACTGATTGGTCGTGGCTGTTTTTCCACGACCAATCAGCGACTTTGATTTCCAGGACAGACAGAGGCCGCGACCAATGAATATCCGTGACAGACAGACAGAAGGACAGACGGAAGTGACCCTTAGACAATTATATAGTAGATTGACCAAATAATACTAGTATGAAAGCTTTCAACAAATAAAACAATGTTTCCAATGGCTTATTTACAGTTATGGCCACAGTAGCACCTTTTATGAACATAAAAGTTCACAATGGATTAATACATGAATTCAATTCATTTTCATGCAAAAAAATGATTAAAAAATGTATCAGCTTATAGCCAACAGTAAATACAGTATAATCCAAAAATACTAGAATGCAATTTAAGGCTAAAGCTTTTTTGTTGGACTGTACTATACTAGAATGCAATTTAAGGCTAAAGCTTTTATTGATGGACTGTATTGTGCCTTTTAAATATAGGATAGACCAGCGTGGTTGAGTGGTCTCCAAACTCATGGATGGCAAAAGCAAATCTGACATAGTAAAAAAAATCAGAAACAAGTTTACTTACAAAGGGACAATGAGCTCAATGGTTACAAAACTTATTACAAGGCAATGTGCTTGATGGTTACACACATTTTCACAAGAGGAAAGTTCTTCCACAGATGTAGATGGTTGATAATTGACATATACAATGAAGTGAACTAACACTTGATTCATTCTATACAGCAGTTGCACTTTCCTGAACAGCTTAACCTTCACTTTTGCACATTCCCTCTGTCATTCCTAATACAAAACAGGACATTATTTCAGTGCTGGATTTGACTTATCTCTTTGACTCATCCATATATAGTAACATGCTGCTATAGTGTGCTTGAGTATCTTGCACACATCTTTGGCCTTCTTTCTAAGGGTACCGTCACACAGTGGCACTTTTGTCGCTACGACGGTACGATTCGTGACGTTCCAGCGATCCATACGATATCGCTGTGTCTGACACACAGCAGCGATCAGGGACCCTGCTGAGAATCGTACGTCGTAGCAGATCGTTTGGAACATTCTTTCGTCACTGGATCTCCCGCTGACGTCACCGCTGTGCTGTGCTTTCACTTTACGGCCGGCAGTCAGTGAGTGCGGGAAGCAGACGGCAAGGGACAGACACCGGAATGTAAGTATGTACTGCTTTTTTTTTTTTTACGCTGGTAACCAGGGTAAACATCGGGTTACTAAGCGCGGTCCTGCGCTTAGTAACCCGATGTTTACCCTGGTTACCCGGGGACCTCAGCATCGTTGGTCGCTGGAGAACTGTCTGTGTGACAGCTCTCCAGCAACCACACTACGACTTACCAACGATCACGGCCAGGTCGTATCGCTGGTCGTGATCGTTGGTAAATCGTATAGTGTGACGGTACCCTAAGTCTCTGCATATCAGTCCCTCGCACACAGGAGCCAGTCTTCTGATATCTCCCAGTCATCAGCATACAGACTCCCTTTGGTGTGATATCTTCTAGCACCTTTTCAATGGCTAATCATTTTCATGTTGGCTGATGCCCTCACAGAAATAAGCCTTTCTGCCCCCATGTATGGTGGTAGTTCTCCCTTTCTGTGTGAATTGGTGGCAATCTTATGCAAACAGGCTAGTTACTCTCAGCTGGTTCAAACTACACATACACCTGGAGCTTCCTGTTTGCTCCTCTTTGACTGTATCTTTGATCCAGTGGACAGTGCACCACATACAGTATGACAAGTGTGTTTCATGCCCACTACCAGCTAGCTGTGATGCTTCATAGCTCTTCTCTTTCTGCCAATTTTTCCATCTGTGTGAATTAGTTTTCTACTGGTGGGAAACAGGAGGTTCTATGCCTTATGTCTTAATTCCTAGGGAATAGATGTGCATTTGCATTTCGATCTTACTCTGCCCTCTGAATCAGTTGTTTCGCTAGCCACTAATTCACTTAGGCACACAATGCAACCCTTACTTATGAAGCACTGCAAACTTTCTAACCTCTACCATTAGCATCAAACACTATCTGAATGCTGTATTTCTCCCATTAAAGTAGTCATTCATAGCATCACATGTGGGGTTCTGCTATAGCTACAGTGTGTAGGACACATGTCGCACCCCAGTCTCAGTACAAAACATGACATGGCAGCAATAAACACATTTTATATACATGGATAAATAGCTGACTACCAACATATAAGAGCATCAGTCTCTATATAACATAACCAGAGACACATGTCTATCATAGAATACCATCAAAATCTAATTAGGGGCATGAAGTCTCTTAAAATGCAAAGTTTATATAATTTAAACAGAGTTACCCTAAGGGAGAAAAATAAGTATGTTAGCATAATAATATGTTAAATGTCTATTTAACATATTACAACTACATTCTATCCTAATATCTAATCAGTTTTTATGAAGAGGTAAGCTATAGGCTGGACCACGGTGAGTCATTGGACGTGGTATATCTCGATTTTTCCAAAGCGTTTGATACCGTGCCGCACAAGAGGTTGGTACACAAAATGAGAATGCTTGGTCTGGGGGAAAATGTGTGTAAATGGGTTAGTAACTGGCTAAGTGATAGAAAGCAGAGGGTGGTTATAAATGGTATAGTCTCTAACTGGGTCGCTGTGACCAGTGGGGTACCGCAGGGGTCAGTATTGGGACCTGTTCTCTTCAACATATTCATTAATGATCTGGTAGAAGGTTTACACAGTAAAATATTGATATTTGCAGATGATACAAAATTATGTAAAGCAGTTAATACAAGAGAAGATAGTATTCTGCTACAGATGGATCTGGATAAGTTGGAAACTTGGGCTGAAAGGTGGCAGATGAGGTTTAACAATGATAAATGTAAGGTTATACACATGGGAAGAGGGAATCAATATCACCATTACACACTGAATGGGAAACCACTGGGTAAATCTGACAGGGAGAAGGACTTGGGGATCCTAGTTAATGATAAACTTACCTGGAGCAGCCAGTGCCAGGCAGCAGCTGCCAAGGCAAACAGGATCATGGGGTGCATTAAAAGAGGTCTGGATACACATGATGAGAGCATTATACTGCCTCTGTACAAATCCCTAGTTAGACCGCACATGGAGTACTGTGTCCAGTTTTGGGCACCGGTGCTCAGGAAGGATATAATGGAACTAGAGAGAGTACAAAGGACGGCAACAAAATTAATAAAGGGGATGGGAGAACTACAATACCCAGATAGATTAGCGAAATTAGGATTATTTAGTCTAGAAAAAAGACGACTGAGGGGCGATCTAATAACCATGTATAAGTATATAAGGGGACAATACAAATATCTCGCTGAGGATCTGTTTATACCAAGGAAGGTGACGGGCACAAGGGGGCATTCTTTGCGTCTGGAGGAGAGAAGGTTTTTCCACCAACATAGAAGAGGATTCTTTACTGTTAGGGCAGTGAGAATCTGGAATTGCTTGCCTGAGGAGGTGGTGATGGCGAACTCAGTCGAGGGGTTCAAGAGAGGCCTGGATGTCTTCCTGGAGCAGAACAATATTGTATCATACAATTATTAGGTTCTGTAGAAGGACGTAGATCTGGGGATTTATTATGATGGAATATAGGCTGAACTGGATGGACAAATGTCTTTTTTCGGCCTTACTAACTATGTTACTATGTTACTATGTTACTATGTAATATGAACTCATAGATAAGTGGTACTATTGTAGTACATGTTAATCAAAGTCCTCATAGCAAAATATATGAAATTTAACATGTCCCTGATGAACGCACCGCCTGATGAAGCCAGGGTGAAACACGTGCTGTGGTGCCAGGACTACATGCTACATTAGCTTGACAGATAAGTAAGTATTGCTCATTTCTTAATCATATATTTTGCCATCAGGGCTTTGATTAGCATGGAATAATAGAGTCCCACTTATCTATGAGGTCATATTAGGATACAACGTAGTAGTGATATGTTAAATATATATTATTATGTTAATTAATGTGATTCTCCATGGGGTTCCAGAGGAACAATTACACTGTTCTGAAATGGCCATCCCAGTCCCCAGACCTGAATATCATTGAACATCTGTGGGATCATTTGAAGAGGGCTGTCCATGCTCGGCGACCATCAAACTTAACTGAACTGGAATTGTTTTGTAAAGAAGAATGGTCAAAAATACCTTCATCCAGGAACCAGGAACTCATTAAAAGCTACAGGAAGCGACTAGAGGCTGTTATTTTTGCAAAAGGAGAATCTACTAAATATTAATGTCACTTTTCTGGTGGGGTGCCCATACTTATGCACCTGTCAAATTTTGTTTGAATGCAGATTGTACATTTTCTGTTAGTACAATAAACCTAATTTCAAGGCAGAAACATTACTGTGTCCAGCAGTTATTAGATATATGAAACTGAAATAGCTGTTGCAAAAAAAAAACAATTTTTATAAAACATTAAGCTTAAGATTAATAGGGGTTCCCAAACTTTTTCATATAACTGTATAGTGGGTTTTTTAGAGGATTTTTATGATTGGCAGCTGTTTCACACTAAAAGACACTTTTTATTGCAAAAAATAGTTTTTGCGTCTCCACATTTTGAGAGATATAATTTTTCCATATTTTGGTCCACAGAGTCATGTGACGTCTTGTTTTTTGCGGGACGAGTTGTCATTTTTAATGATACCATTTTCGGGAACGTGACTTTTTTGATCGCTTTTTATTACGATTTTTGTGATTCAGAATGAACAAAAACCAGCAATTTGTGAATTTCTTTTGGGGGGGGGGTGTTTATATCGTTCCAAGTTTGATAACATTGATAAAGCAGTTTTATTCGTTGGGTCAGTACGATTACGATTACAGCAATAGCTCATTTACATAATTTTTTATGTTTTGGCGCTTTTATTCGATAAAATCTATTTTATATAAAAAATCATTATTTTTGCCTCACATTATTCTGAGGACTATAACTTTTTTATTTTTTTGCTAATGATGCTGTATGGCAGCTCATTGTCTGCGGAACAAGATGACATTTCCAGCGGCACCATTTTTTTACATCTGACTTTTTGATCGCGTGTTATTCCACTTTTTGTTCGGCGGTATGATAATAAAACGTTATTTTTTGCCTTGTATTTTTTTTACGGTGATCACTGAAGGGGTTAACTAGTGGGACAGTTTTATAGGTCTGGTCGTTATGGACACGGAGACACTAAATATGTGGCCTGCAGAGAGGAGGTAGGAGACCCTCGGAGGAACACTATGTCAGCTCCGATAGTTAACGCCCGTGAGCTCGCCTAATCGGTGATGACGTACTATCTCATCGGTGGTCATATGGGCCCATACCACCTCAATGGGATAGTACATCATATGTCAGAAAGGGGTTAATAGTGATGAGCGAGTGTACTCGTCGCTCGGGTTTTTCCAAGAATGCTCGGATGGTCTCCAAGTATTTGTGAGTGCTTGGAGATTTATTTTTTATTGACGCAGCTGCATGATTTATGGCTGCTAGCCAGCCTGAGTACATGTAGGGGTTGCATGTTTATTGGGGAATCCTCACATGTATTCAAGCTGTCTATCAGCTGTAAATCATGCAGCTGTGGCAACGAAAACAAAATCTCTGAGCAGTTACAAATACTGAGCGGTCACCCGATCGTGCTCGTGAAAACCCGAGCAACGAGTATAACATAGTAACATAGTCAGTAAGGCTGAAAAAAGACATTTGTCCATCCAGTTCAGCCTATATTCCATCATAATAAATCCCCAGATCTACGTCCTTCTACAGAACCTAATAATTGTATGATACAATATTGTTCTGCTCCAGGAAGACATCCAGGCCTCTTTTGAACCCCTTGACTGAGTTCGCCATCACCACCTCCTCAGGCAAGCAATTCCAGATTCTCACTGCCCTAACAGTAAAGAATCCTCTTCTATGTTGGTGGAAAAACCTTCTCTCCTCCAGACGCAAAGAATGCCCCCTTGTGCCCGTCACCTTCCTTGGTATAAACAGATCTTCAGCGAGATATTTATATTGTCCCCTTACATACTTATACATGGTTATTAGATCGCTCCTCAGTCGTCTTTTTTCTATACTAAATAATCCTAATTTCGCTAATCTATCTGGGTATTGTAGTTCTCCCATCCCCTTTATTAATTTTGTTGCCCTCCTTTGTACTCTCTCTAGTTCTATTATATCCTTCCTGAGCACCGGTGGCCAAAACTGGACACAGTACTCCATGTGCGGTCTAACTAGGGATTTGTACAGAGGCAGTATAATGCTCTCATCATGTGTATCCAGATCCATGCAGTTTAGAGGACTTTGTTTTGTTCCAATCTCCTCGCTGTGGATTGTTTTAGAAATGTTCTTACCTCCTTTCTGAGTATGTTTTCCTGGGTCTAATGTTTTTCTTCCCGTCCCCTCTTCTTCTAGTTTAACGCCCTTATGAGTGTAGCGAGTCGTCTGGCGAATGTGTGTTTCCCAGGTTTGTTGAGGTGTAGTCCGTCTCTGGCGAGGAGTCCATCGTACAAGTAATTCACACCGTGGTCCAGGAATCCGAATCCTTGTTTTCTGCACCATCGTCTTAGCCAGTTGTTCGCATCAAGGATCCTGTTCCATCTCCTGGTGCCATGCCCATCTACTGGAAAGATAGAAGAAAAAACTACCTGTGCATCCAGTTCCTTTACTTTCTTCCCTAACTCTTCAAAGTCCTTGCAGATTGTCGGTAGGTCCTTCCTTGCCGTGTCATTGGTGCCAGCATGTATCAGAAGAAATGGGTGGACGTCCTTGGAGCTGAAGAGCTTTGGTATCCTATCGGTCACATCCTTGATCATCGCACCTGGAAGGCGTCATACTTCTCTTGCGGTTATGTCCGGTCTGCAGATGGCTGCTTCTGTGCCTCTCAGTAGTGAGTCTCCCACAACCACCACTCTTCGTTGCTTCTTGGCTGTACTTTTTGCTGTCACTTGTTGCTGTGTGCCCTTTTCTTTTTTGCTTGCTGGTATTGCTTCATCCTTAGGTGCGCCATCTTCATCCTCTACAAAGATTTGATATCGGTTCTTCAGTTGTGTGGTTGGTGTTTTCTCCATGGTCTTCTTGCTTCTTTTGGTCACATGCTTCCACTCATCTGCTTTTGGAGGTTCTCTGACACTTTTTTCACCTTCTGTGACCAGTAGAGATGCTTCTGTTCTGTCTAGGAAGTCTTCATTCTCTTTGATGAGTTTCAAAGTTGCTATTCTTTCTTCCAGATCCTGCAACTTTTCTTCTAAAAGGGCCACTAGTCTACACTTCTGACAGGTGCAATTGGATTCTTCTTCTGGTCGATCTGTGAACATGTAGCACATGCTGCAGCTCACCATGTAGGTTGTCACATCTGCCATGTTGCTCCTAGATCCTGCTGACTTGCTGTGTGTTTTCCTTCTTGTGTAATCTACTCAGCCAAGCTTTCTTGCAATAATGTACTACAGGCAAAAATTCGCACGCCGTAAGGCGCGCGGTTTGGTGATGCTTTCCAAGCAGCTGGTCCCGGCTGTACCCAACGATCTTCTTGCTGAGGGAGACTCTTCGCTTTTCCCAGAAGGCACATGGAATATGCAAATTATCCTCCTCAAGCTTGAATCCCTGGTTTGGTGATGCTTTCCAAGCAGCTGGTCCCGGCTGTACCCAACGATCTTCTTGCTGAGGGAAACTTCGCTTTTCCCAGAAGGCACCTGGAATATGCAAATTATCCTCCTCAAGCTTGAATACCTGGTTTGGTGATGCTTTCCAAGCAGCTGGTCCCAGCTGTACCCAACGATCTTCTTGCTGAGGGAGACTCTTCGCTTTTCCCAGAAGGCACCTGGAATATGCAAATTATCCTCCTCAAGCTTGAATCCCTCTCGTCATCACTAATCCTTAATCATTTTTATCTTATTATTTCTTTTTCTCACCATGGTTTCAATTGCACAGTAAAAGTTATGTTTTAACATTTCCAAATGTCATGGACCCTTTTTCCATTTTCAGCCTGGCGTGTTTCTACACTTCTTGCACCACATCCTGACCAAACAAAGGTCTACCAAGGTTCCTATGTGAATGCAAATGGTTTTCACACTAAATTGTCCTCTTTAGTAGGTGAGCTGACTACCTTTTTTCCTTCCAATAATACCAAGATGCTAAAAGCCCATAAAATCATCATGTGATAGTAAAATGTTGCCATAAAATACCATTTTCCACATGTCCATGAAATGAATAAGGCCTCTTTCACACTTCAGTTATTTGGTGTCAGTCACTACCGACATAGTGACGGATAGGGTTGAGCGACCTTGACTTTTTTAGGGTCGAGCCGGGTTTCGCGAAACCCGACTATCTCAAAAGTCGAGTCGAGTGAAATCGGCCGATTATGGCGAAAAGTCGAGGATCGACCGAAACACGAAACCCAATGCAAAGCCAATGGGATCTCTCTCTCTCTCTCTCTCTCTCTCTCTCCGTCCCTGAACTGAAAAGCTGGTGTTACACATTGCAAATCGCTACAGCGCACAAGCGACAACATGGCGATAGGTCTTAGGGGCGTGCACGCCTATGTCATCACTCTGCCCACGCCCCTTCATTGGCTGAAAAAAATGGCGCCAAGCGCGTCATATGAAACGCGACTTTGGCGCGAAAGTCGCGTACCGCATGGCCGACCCCACACAGGGATCGGGTCGGGTTTCATGAAACCCGACTTTGCCAAAAGTCGGCGACTTTTGAAAATGAACGATCCGTTTCGCTCAACCCTAGTGACGGATTGACGGATCCGTCACAATTGTTGTAAAAACGGTTCTAGCGGATCCGTTTTTTTGACGGATCCGTTACTTGGGGGTTGTCTGGGAAAAGTATCTTCTTTTTGGAGCATGCGCAATTGAAAAAACGGATTGGGGCGACTGATCCGCCGAAAAAACGTTTGCGGCGGATCCGTCGCCCATAGGCGCCCATTCTATGGAATGGCGGACGCGACGGATCCGTCGCGATCCGCCATTTCGGCGGTGACAAAAAATGTTTCAATGTCCGTCTATTTTCAGAAAACGTCCGCCAAATTTCGACGGATCCGTCGCATGGCGGATGGAATGGACGACCATCCGTCACTAATGCAAGTCTATGGGAAAATAACGGATCCGTCAAAAAAAAATGACGGATCCGTTATTTGAGGAAAATGGCGGTTTTAGACTGACGCCAAATAACTGAAGTGTGAAAGAGGCCTTAAGCACAGATAAAGTATTGTAACAATCTCTGATAGTATACATTTTTGCAATAAATGTAAGTCATGATATGTGACCCAGAATTCTGGCTCGCTTTAGTTAATAGGGCTTTTTCTATCATATTAAGTCATGGCATTTTGCTATATATGATCATAGAGATCCCTGGTGGGGGCACAGCACTAGCTGGCTTCTAAACAGTGTTTTCATGCATAGTTCCATTAATTTAAGCAGAATTGTGTCATAATTCTCTCTACAGTTGGTGGTGGGAGGACTGCTATTCAGAAGAAAAGCTAGGGAAACTATTATGCAATCAAAAAGTAAACCAAGACCAAGATTAAAACCCATCAATCAGAATGTTGGGTTGTATTCCTAACAGCAATGTCTTAATATTTTGTAATGTTAAACTCAAGTTTTTGACATAATTGTAATTTCATTCAACATCGTTAGGAAACAATATGGACCAAAAAATGTTTTCATATACTTAATTACAGATCTGTATCTGTAATTAGGCTGTGTGCATATGTTCTGGATTTTTTGCATTTTTTTCATGTTTTTTGCTATAAAAAGAGATAAAAATGCATAAAAACACCATACATATGCATCCCATAATTTATAATGCATTCCGCAATTTTTTGTGCATATGTTGCGGTTTTTTTCCGAGAAAAAAAACATATTGCGGTAAAAAACGCAGCATGTTTATTAATTTTGCAGATTTTTTGCGGATTTCCCACTATATTATTGCATGGGGAACCTCCGGAAAAATCCGCAAAAAAATCTACAAAAAAAAAACCTCACAAAAAATGTGAAAATAAGCATGCGGATTTCTTGCAGAAAATGTCTGGTTTTGATCAGGAAATTTCTGCAAGAAATCCTGACGTGTGCACATAGCCGTAAATAATCTGTAATTTAATAGTCACGATTTTTTTTTCATTGGTAAAAAATGAAAGTTAAACTGAAGCATAGAAATCAATGACAAGAGTTCCAGAGCATACATCTAACATCAACTTTATCATTCCAAGGTAACAAATCACTTTTACAGTAGATCAAAGCAACTTTCAACTTAGATGTTATGTGTCACGCTCCCGCCCTGACTGGTGGGCATGAGCTCCGGGGGGTTTGTGCCCCACTGTGCCACAAACCAGACTACCCTGGAAGGGCATGACTATGACAGCTGCCTGGGTTTTCACTGGAGCCTCTGATGGTGAGGTCAGGCTTGTGCTGCAGGCAGCTGCCAGGTGCTACTCCAGGGTGGTGTCTGGCTGTGGCTGCTGATCCCACTTGGAGAACAGGAACACTAGGATAAGTGTGGGCATCAGGCAGGACTAGCAGAAGAGCACGGCTGAAACTCAGATGAGTAGGCTGGTACGGCTGAGACACAGGGCTGGCAGAGACACGGCAGAGAACACAGGGCTGGCAGGCACGGCAGAGAACACAGGGCTGGCAGGCATGGCAGAGAAAACAGGGCTGGCAGGCACGGCAGAGAAAACAGGTCTGGCAGGCACGGCAGAGAACACAGGGCTGGCAGGGATGGCAGGAATACAGGACTGGTTGGTGTGGTGTATGAAGAAACAGGAGGAACCTGTTCACACAGGAGGTGCAGGTATGGATATGCAGTATGAAGAAACAGGCAGGGACCTGTTCACACTGGAGGTGCAGGTAAGAAAACAAGCAGAAAGGAATGAAGTATGAAGGAACAGGTTGGGGCCTGTTCACATAGGAGATGCAGGTACGGAAACAAGCCAGAAGGAAAGGAGAATGAAGGAACAGGTTGGGACCTGTTCACACAGGAGATGCAGGTACGGAAACAAGCCAGAAAGAAAAGAGAATGAAGGAACAAGTTGGGACCTGTTCACACAGGAAGAGAAGTACAAGGCTGCAGATAGGAGCAAAAGAGCAGCAAGAGACAGTGTAGCAACAAAGGCTAAACAGACCAAAACCGCAAGGAATGCAGAGAGGAGCTGCAGCAAGAGATTTCTGCAGAAGCTAAGCAGGGCGGAGGCACAAGGAATATGGAGAGGAGTTGCAGCAAGAGATCACTTTAGCAGCAGAAGCTAAGCAGAGCAGAGCCACAAGGAATGTGGAGAGGAGCTGCAGCAAGAGGTTTCTGCAGCAGCAAAGCAGAGCGGAACCGCAAGGAATGCGGAGGGGAGCTGTAGCAAGAAATTAATGCAGCAGGAGCGGAGCAGAGTAGAACGGAGCAGAACCACAGGAGTGCAGATCAGAGGTAAAGCCACAAAGGTACAGAGCAGGCAGAGCTGCAAGGGTGCAGAGCGTAAGCAGACTGAGAACACAAGGAAAGACACAGCAGGGAAGGAAGCCATGGACAAGGAGACCGAGATAAGACTAAGTACAGATAAGGCAATGGAACAAGACTCAAGGACAAAGACACAGGGACCAGGATACTCTGCCTCCTGGAGGGCAGACAACAAGATCAAGGCAAGGAGAAAAGCCTCCAGAGAGGGAGTAACACAAAGCAAGGCATGGCAAACTCAGACGCTAAACACTAACTGAGCTAACACATTGCACAGGCACAGTCCACTGGGTGGAGCTGCACTAAATACTGGAGGCCTCTTGCTAATTGGTCAGGAACAGATTAGACAGGTGCACCTGATTCCTATAAAAACCAGAGAGTTCAGGCGCCTCACCCCTATACACACAGTCAGGAAGCATGCAGAGAGCAGAGGAACAGAATATGGAGCTGGTAAGAAGCAGAAGCCACATCATGGCCTGGAGCAGTGGGTAAGATAGTGTGAGAGATGAGAGGCCATGCCGTGATGCCAGCAGAGTTGTTACATTATGCCTTTTCTATAACCTGACTTCTTGTAAATGTATCTGAAATTCGTTAAAGAATACTGCTCATATTGTGTGTTTATGGCACTAGCACTCCTTAGTTAACTGAAGAAAGTGTTTTATTCCATATTATATATTTTGTATAAAATTAGTTTTTAAAGAACTGGAAAAGTGTGTACACAGACCTCTCTCTACGTAAAATTATGATCATTTGGACTTGTGAATACTGCAACATTTATTTGCTTTAGCTGTTAATTCACCATTTCAATAGTTTCTTTTTTTCCTCCAAAGCTGGAAAGGTATCACTAATATACAGGGGGTGAAATATGTATTTGATCCCTTGCTAATGTTGTACGTTTGCCCACTGACAAAGAGATGAATAGTCTTTAATTTTAAGGGTAGGTTAATTTTAACTTTGAGAAATAGAATATCAAAAATAAAATCCAAAAAATCACATTGTATAAATTATATAGATTTATTTGCATTTTGCAGTGAGAAATAAATATTTGATCCCTCTGGCAAAAAAGACTTAATACTTGGTGGCAAAAGCCTTGTTGGAAAGCACAGCAGTCAGAAGTTTTTTGTAGGTGATTATGAGGTTTGCGCACATGTCAGGAGGAATTTTGGTCCACTCCTCTTTGCAGATCATCTCTAAATCATTAAGATTTGGAGGCTGTCGCTTGGCAATTTGGAGCTTCAACTCCCTCCATAGGTTTTTGATGGAATTAAGGTCTGGAGACTGGCTAGGCAACTCCATGACCTTAATTGCTTCTTTTTGAGCCACTCCTTTGTTGCCTTGGCTGTATGTTTTGGGTCATTGTCTTGCTGGAAGACCCAGCCACGACCCATTTTTAATGTCCTGGAGGAGGGAAGGAGGTTGTCACTCAGGATTTTATGGTACATGGCTCCATCCATTCTCCCATTGATGTGGTGAAGTAGTCCTGTTCTCTTAGCAGAGAAACACCCCCAAAACATAATGTTTCCACCTCCATGCTTGACAGTGGGGATGGTGTTCTCCGGGTCATAGTTAGCATTTCTCTTCCTCCAAACACGCCGAGTTGAGTTAATGCTAAATACCTTAATTTTTGTCTCATCTGACCACAGAACCTTCTCCCAATCACTCACAGCCTCATCCAGGTGTTCACTGATAAACTTAAGACAGGCCTGCACATGTGCCTCATTGAGCAGGAGGACCTTGCGGGCACTGCAGGATTTTAAACCTTTATAGCGCAATGTGTTAGCTATGTTTTTCTCGTTGACTTTTTAATGCATTGTCACGGCAACCAAAAAAATTTAATTCTGGCGTTTTGATTTATTTATCGCTGCGCCGCTTAGCGATCATGCTAATTCTTTTTTTTATTGATAGATCGGGCGATTTTGAAAGCGGCAATACCAAATATGTGTAGGTTTGATTTTTTTATTGTTTTATTGTTTTATTTTGATTGGGGCGAAAGGGGGGTGAATTGAAGTTTAATTTTTTTTATTTTTATGTTTTTATATTTTTAAACACTTTTTTTATTTACTTTTGGCTTTTAGGCAAGGAGGCTAGAAGCTGCCATAGAGCGATCACCTCTGCTTCATAGAGGTAATGCTCAGATCACCTATATGCAGCAGAAATACAGGCTTGCTATGAGCGCCAACCACAGGGTGGCGTACATAGCAATCTGCCATCAACAACCATAGGGGTCTCGAGGAGACCTCTGGTTGTGATTGCCATGCAGCGATGACCTCTGATCACATGACGGGGGTCATCGCTAAACATATTTCCGGACCGGCGCCTGGAAGGACATTTAAATGCCCGCTGTCAGAGTTTGACAGCGGCATTTAACTACTTAATAGATGCGGGTGGATCGCGATTTCACTCGTGCCTATTGCAAGCACATGTGAGCTGTTAAAGACAGCTGACTTGTTGCGGCTTTGAGGTGAGCCCACCTCAAAGTGGGGGATACTGCCAACTGACGTACTTTTACATCAGTTGGCAGTAATGGGATAAGGAATAACAGTTTATAGTCTACATTTTGAAGTCCAAGACACTACATACTTTCGTTCACTGTGTTACAAGAGGGACAATTTTGAGTGTTCCTGATATATTTTTCATGCTGATTTCAGAAAAGACATCAGATTTTTCTTATCACGTAAGGTTTTTGAGAAATGATTAGAAACATTACAATATTCTGCTATAATTTTAAAAACATGGATTATAAATGAAAGTCATCTGCAAAACACGTTTGAACAATTGCTTTTGCTACTGACATCAATTCACATGTACAGGTCCTTCTCAAAAAATTAGCATATAGTGTTAAATTTCATTATTTACCATAATGTAATGATTACAATTAAACTTTCATATATTATAGATTCATTATCCACCAACTGAAATTTGTCAGGTCTTTTATTGTTTTAATACTGATGATTTTGGCATACAACTCCTGATAACCCAAAAAACCTGTCTCAATAAATTAGCATATTTCACCCATCCAATCAAATAAAAGTGTTTTTTAATAACAAACAAAAAAACCATCAAATAATAATGTTCAGTTATGCACTCAATACTTGGTCGGGAATCCTTTGGCAGAAATGACTGCTTCAATGCGGCGTGGCATGGAGGCAATCAGCCTGTGACACTGCTGAGATGTTATGGAGGCCCAGGATGCTTCAATAGCGGCCTTAAGCTCATCCAGAGTGTTGGGTCTTGCGTCTCTCAACTTTCTCTTCACAATATCCCACAGATTCTCTATGGGGTTCAGGTCAGGAGAGTTGGCAGGCCAATTGAGCACAGTAATACCATGGTCAGTAAACCATTTACCAGTGGTTTTGGCACTGTGAGCAGGTGCCAGGTCGTGCTGAAAAATGAAATCTTCATCTCCATAAAGCATTTCAGCCGATGGAAGCATGAAGTGCTCCAAAATCTCCTGATAGCTAGCTGCATTGACCCTGCCCTTGATGAAACACAGTGGACCAACACCAGCAGCTGACATGGCACCCCACACCATCACTGACTGTGGGTACTTGACACTGGACTTCAGGCATTTTGGCATTTCCTTCTCCCCAGTCTTCCTCCAGACTCTGGCACCTTGATTTCCGAATGACATGCAAAATTTGCTTTCATCAGAAAAAAGTACTTGGGACCACTTAGCAACAGTCCAGTGCTGCTTCTCTGTAGCTCAAAAGTGGCTTTACCTGGGGAATGCGGCACCTGTAGCCCATTTCCTGCACACGCCTGTGCACGGTGGCTCTGGATGTTTCCACACCAGACTCAGTCCACTGCTTCCTCAGGTTCCCCAAGGTCTGGAATCGGTCCTTCTCCACAATCTTCCTCAGGGTCCGGTCTCCTCTTCTCGTTGTACAGCGTTTTCTGCCACATTGTTTCCTTCCAACAGACTTACCATTGAGGTGCCTTGATACAGCACTCTGGGAACAGCCTATTTGTTGAGAAATTTCTTTCTGGGTCTAGCCTCTTGCTTGAGGGTGTCAATGATGGCCTTCTTGACATCTGTCAGGTCGCTAGTCTTACCCATGATGGGGGTTTTGAGTAATGAACCAGGCAGGGAGTTTATAAAAGCCTCAGGTATCTTTTGCATGTGTTTAGAATTAATTAGTTGATTCAGAAGATTAGGGTAATAGGTCGTTTAGAGAACCTTTTCTTGATATGCTAATTTATTGAGACAGGTTTTTTGGGTTATCAGGAGTTGTATGCCAAAATCATCAGTATTAAAACAATAAAAGACCTGACAAATTTCAGTTGGTGGATAATGAATCTATAATATATGAAAGTTTAATTGTAATCATTACATTATGGTAAATAATGAAATTTAACACTATATGCTAATTTTTTGAGAAGGACCTGTATGTAGTGTCTTGGGCATCATAATGAATTGCGATTCTCCCACGCCTATTAAGCAGTTAAATGCCACTGTCAAATTCTGACAGCGGGCATTTAAATGCACATCCTGACACCGGTCCGGAAATAGGTGCAGCGACGACCCCGTCATGCGATCAGGAGTAATCGCTGTGTTTCCATCACAACCAGCGGTCTCTTTGAGACCTCTATGGTTGTTGATGGCCGATTGCTATGAGCGCCACCCTGTGGTTGGCGCTCATAGCAAGCCTGTATTTCGGCTGCATAGAGGTGATCTGAGTTAAACCATGCCAAAAGTAAAAAAAAAAAGTGTTTAAAAATATTAAAAAAACATAAAAGTTCAAAAAGTCAAACCTACACATATCGCCACGTTCAGAATCACCCAATCAATAAAAAAAAATAATTAACATGATCGCTAAACAGCGTAGCGATAAAAAAAATCAAAATGCCAGAATTACGCTTTTTTGGTTGCCACGACATTGCATTGAAATGCAATAACAGGTAATCAAAAGAACCTATCTGCACAAAGGTAGTATCATTAAAAACGTCAGCTCGTCCTGCAAAAAATAAGCCCACACATGGCCATATTGACAGAAAAATAAAAAAGTTATGGCTCTGGAAAGAAGGGGAGCGAAAAACGAAATCGGAAAAAGCTACGGTCCTGTAGGGTTTAAAAACCTTAGGCGATATAGACTTTTGGAGCACATCTTCGTGTTCAGCAGATCAAAATCTATAAGATACGATAAAGATACAATAAAATTTTCTCAGGGCACAAGAACTTCCCTGAAATTTGTTGCGCAGTGATAATCCATGTTTTTAGAATTATAACAGAATATTATAATGTTTCATACCATTTCTCAAAAACCTCGTGTGATAGGAAAAATCTGAAGTCATTTCTGAAATCAGCATGAAAAAATCTATAAGGAACACTCAAAATTGTCTGAGGGACAAAACCTTTGTAACACAGTGTAATTATTTCCTTCACTGTATTTGATTATTATCTGCTATCATTTTTTCTTGTATATCATAGAGTTGAATACTGTTAGTAGGTCTTATTTGACCACCGTATAACTATTGCACTATGTGCTTTACATAATCCTGTACAAATGGAGATTAGTTTTAGGAGAGACCATTGCTTCACCTTTTGAGTCAACTTATATGTGTTGTGTATTGTCTCTGACTCTCATTAGGCATTTATATAGACCTGCACACCGACTTGTTTGATCGTTGCACTAAGGTGCCGCCACGCTTTGTATTTTTAATTGTTCATATTTACCAATTTCTATTATGTTTGTATGATTAATATTTGCAATAAACTAAAACATATACTGTTTGCATATTGCTCTGTTGTCTATTTCTTTTTTGGTTATTCACACAATGAATATGCGGACATGCAGTGTTTAAGATTTACATTCATTTGTTGACTAGGAACAAAGCATTCTTCATTATGGAAATCGGCCGTGATATATTACGTAAATTACGTTGGTATGATATTTTCCTATAAAAATAAAAAAACACAGTCGATCATATATTATATATATGAAATGGCTCAGGTTAGGTAAAAAAAGGGAATGGGAAGCAAGAACAAGCACTTCTATATTACACTAAGGTGTAAAAGTTTACTTATTAAGAAGAAATTTATAGTCAGGTTCTCTATGCGCAGTCTCTCAGGGACCTATTTAGAGCACTGCAATTTATAGCTGTCATTTTTACTTGTTTTCACTTACAGATAAATGTCAGATTTACAGTATGTGTGCATGCCGGCATATGTAGGCAAACATACACATGCAGCCTATACAGAACATATACTGAAGAGAGTGACAGATGCTCCAGAACATTCTTCACTTTTTAGATGATATATTTCAATGCCTTCTCGCTTTTTTTTTTTTTTTTAGCACGGTTTTCTTCTTGCAGAAAGCAACATACTAAACACTTAGTGAGGGGGATATATACTTAGCAAAATGCACCTCAATTCAAGTGGATCACTAAAATAGAAAGCTGAGGTCACTTGTGTGACAAGTTTTTGATGTATTTTAATCCTGCTGCTATATACTTGTACTATTCTGGCAAATATGACCCCACCTATGAAAGTCTGTTAATTTTGACTTGTAGCTACTCTAAGCATACTATTGGAATATCAGTTGTATTATTTAACTGTATGTAAACATGGTTGGTCAGCAACAAATGAAAAATGAAAATCAAAACTTCAGTTTGCTTTATTTTTTTTTTATTTTTTTTAGAAAATGGTTTTACATGTTCACTCATTGTTATATTCAGGCACTCTTGCATTCTTCACAGAAATAACTCACATGTGCTTTACATAAATATTTACTACAACTAATACATGTAATATTTGTTTTATCACACAAAGTGCTGCCTGTTTTCCTTTTTAGGCCGGGGACACACACGACGTATAAAAATACGGTCCGGTTTACACGGACGAGAATTTCACTGATGTTTGCAAAACAGTGATCCGCGTGCAGTGCGAGGATGCGATTTCCTCGCATCAAATTATCCGTGTGACATCCGTATGGCATCCGTATGGCATCCGTACGGCGAGATTTTGTCGTAAAACGGACATAGAATGGATCCATGGCCTCAAAAATTATTAAAAACATATATACAGTCTAAATATATATATATGTCAGTGAGACACACATATATATATATATATATATATATATATATATATATTTCATACAGCGCTAGATAGCAGAAAAGCCGGTAATTCAATTGCCGACTTTTGCTATCTCCTTCCCAAACCCGACAGGATATGAGACATGGTTTACATACAGTAAACCATTTCATATCCCTTATTTTTTTAGATATCCCTCACTAGTAATGTTAGAAGTGTCTGTGTGCAAAATTTGGGGGCGCTAGCTGTTAAAATAAAGGGTTAAATCGCGGAAAAAGACTGGCGTGGGCTCCCGCGCAATTTTCTCTGCCAGAGTGGAAAAGCCAGTGACTGAGGGCAGATATTAATAGCCTAGAGAGGGACCATGGTATAGGACCCCCCCGGCTAAAAACATCTGCCCCCAGCCACCCTAGAAAAGGCACATCTGGAAGATGTGCCTTTTCTGGCACTTGACCCCTCTCTTCCCACTCCCGTGTAGCAGTGAGATATGGGGTAATAAAGGGTTAATGTCACCTTGCTATTGTAAGGTGACATTAAGCCAGGTTAATAATGGAGAGGCGTCAATAAGACACCTATCCATTATTAATCCTATAGTAATAAAGGGTTAATAACACACACACACATTAGGAAAACATTATTTTAATGAAATAAAGACACAGGGTGTTGTAATAGTTTATTAAACGCTCAATCCAATTGAAGACCCTTGTCACCTGAAACAAAGTTAAAATAAAAAAACAACAATATCCCATACCTTCCGTCGTTCAGTCATGTCCCACGCTGTAAATCCATCAGAAGGGGTTAAATAATTTTACAAGCAGGAGCCTGCTAAGGCAGCTGTGCTCCTGGCTGTAAAATCTGGGGAATGAATGGGAAGCAGAGGAACGCAGCTACCTAGACTTGCGGTGCTGCCCCCCCTGCTGGTATAACCTCAGATGAACTCGAGCGTGAGAATTTTTTTGAATCTTTTCTCACGCTCGATGTTTACTGTATGTAAACCATGTCTCATATCCTGTCGGGTTTGGGAAGGAGATAGCAAAAGCTGGCAATTGAATTACCGACTTTTCTGCTATCTAGCGCTGTATGAAATATAAATATATATATGTGTGTCTCACTGACATATACATATATATATATATATATATATATATATATACCTATATTATGTGTAGACATTAATTTTATTTGTTCCATTCAAACATGTCAGTGTGATTTTACTGTGCACTGTGCTGAATTGCCTGCTTTTCTATAGAACACCAGTGCGTATTTCTCGCAAGTCACACTGATGGTCCGTGTGTAATCCGATTTTTTTTCAGTCCCATAGACTTTCTTTGGCGATTCTCGGCTGAGATACGCTGACAATCGCAGCATGCTGCAATTTCACTCGGATCCTGAATACGGCCAAGAAAACAATGGATAATAGGAGCTGCCTCATTGATTAACATTGAGCCGAGTGCTATGCGATTTTTTATCGCATTGCACTCGGCCGTATTATGGTCTAGTGTGACTCCGGCCTAAGGCTTTTTCCAGTGCTGGTGGAGGCTGTGTGTTCATGTTGTTGAACATGCTGTTGGATATGGCTTGCTATGGCTGCTACTTCTTCACTTCAGGGTTTTACTTTTCTTCCTAAAATAGATGGCATAACAAGTGAGTTTCCTAATTCTTCCAGAAAGAGTCTTAGTTTATCCAGTTTATTGGCATTCCAATTGGAATTTATTTCACTACATAAAACAAATGCATTGTAGGCTGATACATCAGCAATGTTATAAAATGAAACCATTAGCCACTGATTGATTTTGTGTCTACTTGTGTATGTAGCTACTGACTGATCCACTGTATAAACTGCCCTTTTGGTGGAATTATAATGTAAAATCATCAGCGGCTTTTGGTCATCTCGACTACTTACTGCATTGTCATGGGGCATTGTGCTCATCAGAATTACTTGTCTGTTTTTTGGGGAGGAACGTAAGAAATGACTGTAGTATCTCAAATAAAATAAAACATTGAACTATGAACATCTCTTTTTCCAAAGATACATTGCAGTAGATCAGGCTTGCTTTTCCTTACAGTGCCCAGGATTGTAAGCTTTCATTTTAGCAACATCTGCACCAGTTTGTGTGATGTTAAAAAGTTGCCTCATGTCACATTTTGTCTTCTTAGTTCATACATTTTCATACATTTTCATTTTTTTTCTCCAGGCTTTTTAGCTGCATATACCTGAGCGTTTAGAGCGTAGGAACTGCTGCTGTCACAAAGTGTCCATATCTTGATGCTGTACTTTGCTGGCTTACTCGGCATATATTGTTTTTCCTTTTAACCAATACATTTTTATTAAGTTTTAAACCTATTCAAGTGATACAGTGAGAACAGAGATAATAGAATCAGTAATAGGTACATCACATATGACTTGGTTCCTATAAAAAAGGAAAAACCAAGGAGAGCTGTAGTATAAAAAATAGGGATACGGTATATATTGTTTAAACACCTACATCGGAATGACACAAGTGGTTCATCCACAGTGACATTTTCACCAGTATTGTATAATTTTGGAAGACTCTCCATCCATTTATCACAAGCCTCTCTAAGGCTGGTTTCACATTTGCGTCTGTGACTGCAGCGTTTCATCCGCATACATCCACATGCATCCAGTGTACATATCTTTAACATGGTGTACACAGGCACATGCATTTGCATGTGTTCATCGGCGGATGCAAGCATCGTTTCACGCTTGCAGATGGAGTGCGTAAAAAAATGCATTACAGTCTGTGCAAATGCATAGGTACGCAAGGACATGCGTACGATTGCATTTGCGTACGCATGCATATTTATGAGTAAACTTGTCCTGGAACTAGTTTTAATCCACCCCCCAAACAAACCTTTTAAAAGAGGGTGTGGGCACTGGAAGTCCAGTACTCTCCAGACTCTGGAAGCGATACAAGCCATTGCAGCATCTTTTTTGGAAGATGCTATCAAAATGTGAGCATACATATATGTCTGCCTGCCTGTTTTTCTTCATGCAGTCTGTAATCATTTCTGTCTCTCTTGCAGCTATAGCCATGTCCTCCAGTGAAGAGCAGACCTCACAGAGTGGACAGGATACTGAAGTGAGTACATTTGCTACTGATTGGTAAGTATTCACTGTCACTATTTACACATGTGGCAAAATAATGTTTTTTCTTTACAGAACCATTCCAGTGCAGAAGAACAGGAGCAGCAAACTCAGGCCCAAGTTACAGTGGCAATACGGCGTGTAAGTATTTTTGACTGTTTTTAGTTATTCTTGACTGTTTTTAGCTACTCGTGACTGTTTTTTTGTTCTTGTTGACTGTTTTTGTTTTAAGTGTTTTATCTTTACAACATTAATGTCTTTATTTTATTTCTAGGTTCCACAATGGGATGAAGAATTCATCGACAATGACCTCCTCATCACATCGGTGCAGGAGCGAAATCCATTGTGGGACACCCACGATCAGCAGCACTCGGACGCTGTCGTGATTCGGCGGCTGTGGAATGAAGTGGGCCAATCGATGACGGATGACTGGGACAATGCCACACCACAAGTCCGAAAGGCTTTTTGTAAGTACTGCAATATGGTCTGACGCGGCAGTGAACCTGTAGGCCGTGATCACAAAACCGTGTGTGATGCGAGAATCTCCTGCGGTTGTGTGATCCCGGCATAAAGTGCATTGTTTAACAATTTCTTTTTTTTTCCCCTTCACAGTGACCAAAGTCAGAACCCTTTGGCGTTCGATGAAGGATCACTTCAATAAGGACCTGAGACAGGAGAGCCAAGTTTGCAGTGGTGCTGCTGCAAGGATCAGGAAATACAAGTACCATAGGAGGCTGTCTTTCCTGAGGCCTGTCCTTGCTCAGCGAACATAAGTATTTTTATGTTGTATTCCATTGTGTTGTATTCCCTAACCTGAATTTTTCTATTCCACAGGATATGCTGGCGCTATTACAATTGTAATTTTTTTGTATTAATGTTTTTAATTTCAAACCACACAGAACCTGGTTCAGCCCTGCTGAACCTGGATCGTCTTCTGGAGCTAACACTCATCGAACAGCCATGGAACAGTCCCAGCCATCCACCAGCAATGCAGCAAGTGGGCAGGCATCACAGGCTGGAGAACAGGCAGCTGGTCCTTCAGGTGTCCCCCTGTCCCAGTCCTCTGCCACTGTTTTTGGGGGCTTTCCCACCAGTGGCAGAAGGCATTGGACAGGTCACTCATGCCCAAGTTTGTTCACTTGAGCTTGGTCTTCCAGAATGGCCTGAAGCCGCTCAGAGATAGAATGGAAAGTGGTTTTGCCAATGTCAACCAACGTCTTGACCACCTGGAAGCCAACCTTCAGAGACCGGCAAAACATTTTTTTAATATGATAGAGTGGGACATGTCAGAATACCTTATGCCTGAACTCCAGCTTAATGTGATGCAGGCCTGCAATGCTGCTTACGTTCAGGCTATGCAGCAGACTCGGTACTTCCAGAAGCCACAAGTGGCATTTCTGCCTGTGCCACCACTAACCCGCTTCAGTTCTTTACCGAGTTCTGCTGCATACCACTGTATGGCCACCTCCATGCCTAGTCCTTCTGCACACCACTATACCGCCACCACTATGCTGGGTCCTGCTGAATGCCAGTCCACCACCACCATGCCAAGTCCTCCTTCACGGCCGTCCACCTCCATCACCATGTCAGGTCCAGATCCTGCAAGGTCGTCCACCTCCACCACCATGACAGGTCCAGATCTTGCACGACTGTCCACCGCCACCACCAGGCCGGGTCCAGATCTTGCATGCCTTGCGGAACCCATCACTCCCACCCTCCCAAGGAGACACAAAAAAGGCAGCTGCCAAAGATGGGACAGAAATCAAAAAAGAGTTGTGGCACCAGAACTGTACAACTACCTCCACCCTCACCTCTCAATGTGTCTCTGGTATCCAGTTTTTCTCTCCCTTCCAATGTGTCTCTCCCATCCAATACTTCCACTCCTTTTGTGTCTACTTCCATCCCTGACCTGCCAGACCCCACCCATTTAGTAGGCCCTTTCACTGGAACCCCTTCATCATCCACACCTATGTGAAACTAGAACACATGAGCTGCGCGCACAGTGAACAAGCCCGTAGAGACTTGTTCACACCACCAAGAGACTTGAAAACACAAAAAAGCACAGTAAAACCAAAAACACTCTGTTGAAAAAAAATCACAGTGGACAGCAAGTGCTAGTAAAAAGATGGAAAGAACAGGGTATTTGGTTGATACGTTTTTTGCAAAAAATGTATATTAAGCCGCTCTACCAAACGTCAAGGTATAGCCATATCAGAGCAGTCCTAATTAATGTTTGTAATCCCTATCTGATGTATTTAAAACCTGGTCATATGTACAATACCTGTATGAGCAGGATTCAGAAAAGGAATGTCCATGTGGACTCGCCGGACAGAACTGTGCATACAGCTCAAAAAAAGAGGGGTGAAGGCCTCCCCAGTCTTGTGGACACAAGAAAACAATTATGTGAAACTAGAACACATGAGCTGCATGCACAGTGAACAAGCCCGTAAAAACATGTTCACACCACCACAAGACTTGAAAACACAAAAAAGCACAGTAAAAACAAAAACACTCTGTTGCAAAAAAATCACAGTGGACAGCAAGTGCTAGTAAAAAGATGGAAAAAACAGGGTATTTGGTTGATATGTTTTTTGCAAAAAATGTATATTAAGCTGCTCTACCAAACGTCAAGGTATACCCATATCAGAGCAGTCCTAATTAATGTATGTAATCCCTAGCTGATATATTTTAAACCTGGTCATATGTACAATACCTGTATGAGCAAGATTCAGAAAAGGAATGTCCATGTGGACAAGCTGGACAGAACGGCTCCTGTGCGCACAGCTCCAAAAAAAGAGGGGTGGAGGCCTCCCCAGTATTGTGGACACATGAAAACAATTATGTGAAACTAGAACACATGAGCTGCGCACACAGTGAACAAGCCCGTAGAGACTTGTTCTCACCACCAAGAGGCTTGAAAACACAAAAAAGCACAGTAAAACCAAAAACACTCTGTTGCAAAAAAATCACAGTGGACAGCAAGTGCTAGTAAAAAGATGTTAGGACTGCTCTGATATGGGTATACCTTGACGTTTGGTAGAGCGGCTTAATATACATTTTTTGCAAAAAACGTATCAACCAAATACCCTGTTTTTTCCATCTTTTTACTAGCACTTGCTGTCCACTGTGATTTTTTTGCAACAGAGTGTTTTTGGTTTTACTGTGCTTTTTTGTGTTTTCAAATCATCCACACCTAGCCTATCATCCCAGCTCCACACCCCCCAGGTCCATAACATTTCGCCCTCATTGTCTCGTAAAAGTTAATACATTTGTTGTTTTTATCTCCTATCACTGCATGTTCTTTGTCTCTTTCTTCACTGTCGCCATCAACACACACTGTGCACCATCCACACACACTGCGCCGTAACCGCTATAGAAGTATTCACTCAAGAAGCAAAGATGAGGTGTAAAGCTTTTTGCTTTTGCAACCTCATAGCTCCTTCTTTGTTTGCTTTACACTGCAGCTTTGCTTCTTGTGTCTGTCATGGAGCTATGAGGTGGCAAAAACACAAAGAGAACTGAAAATCCTCCAAAAAAACAAAATTAACAGCACAAAGGGTCAGGGGTCAGCAATGCTCACCTGTCCAGGTGTCAGCACAAGGACACTCATGATGTAGCAAACCCATGAAGTAAACATAGTTGAAAAACACTGATGAGACCACTGCTCAGAACGACACTGAGCAATCACACCTCCATGAATTGGCAGACTATGAGCGGTTGTGTCATCAGTCTTTTCCACTTGTGTTGTCGCCATGTTTACTACATGTGTTTTCTGCATCCTGAGTGCACTAGTTCTGACACACGGGCAGGTGAATAAAGATATGAGGTGGATTAGCTCCATCGTTTCTTCAGTCTGCATTAATCTATTGGACTATAAATTTATGGAGACTGAAGAGACAACGAAGCTAATCCAACATCACCTACCATAGCACTGACAGAGAGAAGAGGTGTAGTGTAAAGCATGGGTGACATTTCATCTTGCCATGCCACATGTCCAATATCAGAACCAAAGTAGACAGCAAATGTATCCCTCTTTTGGGCAACTTCCCTTGTTGTCCTCAGAAGGTGATGATGGTAATCTGGCAATAGGTTAGAAACAGGTTAATCAAGTTCTACGTTGGGTAGCTCTTTAGCCATGATATAGTTGTGCAGAACCATACACACTTTGACAACCTCATCGATTGTATTGATTTTGAGCTTAATTGCTGTTCCCCAAATGCACCATTTCTATGCCAGCAAACAGTTCTTCGGGGCCTTGTCTGTAGGTTGTTAAAAATTATTTTTGTGTGGTTCAAGTCCCGACTGGAGTATGGGTTAAGAAGGTTTGCACACATCTGAAAGGCCTCATCACCAACCACAAGAAATGGCATTGGCGGGCTTTCACTGTTGGGAAGAGGTCATTGCAGGGGGAAATTGAAATTGTTTCCATACAAGCGTTTGCCCATGTCCAAGTTTTTAAATGTCTGCAAGTCATTACCACGGCCAAAAGATCCAATGTCCACATTGACAAATCTACAGTCCGCAGCTGCAATCGCCATGAGCACTAAAGAAAAGTATTTTTTATAATTAATGTACTCGGATCCAGTTCTTGCTGGTTTGGTAATTCTAATATATTTTCATTGCACAGCTCCTAAACAGTTTTGGAAATTATAAATTTGCCAGTATTTTTCGGCATTTCTCTGCCAGATTTCAGGTGTGGCTAGGGGGATAAATTCCTCATGCAGAACGTCCCACAAAGCCCAGCAGCTGCCTACAGCAATCCCAGAAATTGTTGAAATTCCAATCCGGAATTGGAAATGGAGCAATGATAAACTCTCTCCGGTAGCCAGGAATGTGCCGAAAAGAGAAAAGAAAAAAACATTAAGTACATGGCTTTTAGAACAATAATATATATGACAGGTGTTTGACCGAACAGAAAAAGGAAAAAAAAAATAGCTACATGGCAGAATAATAATATTTATGACAGACATTTCTTTTGAAATATTACGTACCTCAGTGTCACCAGCAGACGTTCCTCCGCAGGAATCGCTCTACGTAGCTGTGTGTCTTGCTTGCTGATGGCTCCTTGTACACAAAGCAGCAAATGAAGCTTTCTTGAGAAGCTTTCTTGAGACATCCTCGTGTACTCAAAACATTTCTCTGGGTTTTCACAGAGCTCACTGAATAAGGAGTAGTAGGCTCCATGGCTGTCTTTGACTTCAACAATGGGGTGTTGCCAAAATCGACGAGGACGTCTTCTCCATCTTTGTCTTTTTCTTTCTTGTTCACAAGCAAATGCAAAAGCAAGAAACAAGTTGACATCCAAATCCAGATTCCGATAGAAACTCTCCATGCGAAGATCCATCATGATGCTGGATACCTCAGCAAAAGTTGATGATTTCATCTGTACAAGGGTCTATATACAGAATTTCCATGAGACACGCCCATTGAAATTCGCCAGGAAAAGCATTTTCTTATCGAACGAATGAGCATAAAAAGTGCAAACGAATGCAAAAACGTATGCAAACGCTGCATTTTTTTGCAGTCATGCGTAAGCTGATGCGGATAAAAACCGCTGCATGAGCATGCATTTGCATGCATTAGGTGATGCGGATGATACGCTGCGCACATAGATGCAAATGTGAAACTAGCCTATTAGCGGCTAGTTATTAGAGAACTGTCTGATCTTAGCACAGGACAATTTTCCTGCCTGGGCAGAAAGCTGCAAGTTGCAAAATAACATTTTTGTTTAAGACTGTAAATTTTCTCTTCAGAGAGGATGAGGACTAGTCTGTGATTTTAGACTGAATTTCTTGCTTCGGACTAGCTGTCTGGGCATCGTGCCTCATGAGATTCAACATCATAATCACTTTCCCCACCACAGAGGCGTAGCTAGGGTTTTGGTTCAGGGGGCGAAGCTTCTGAGTGGGCCCCTAACCAGGTAACCTTGATTACAGCTGGGTGATGCGCCCTAATAGTGGAGGAGAACCTCAGCAGATGACCGCGCTATTACTGAAAATAGTCTCTATATAAAGACCAACACTGATATTACCGCTATATGGTCCGTGGTAGATACCAGCCCTACAGAACATATAAGAGATCACAGCACAGTTATAGATAATGTCTTACCACTGTCATTCTCACTGATGGAATCGTTCACTTTTCCCGTCTTTTCCATCTGGTCCAGACCGACATGACAACTTCTTCCAGCCAGGACTCGTCTGCAGAGATTACAACAAAGACACATTTCACTTCTCACATTCCAGCCCAATCACCATCTATTCCCAACCTGCACAAACTCCTCATCCTGCTGATACACCAATACTGAGCCGCTGCTGCCGAATGTGTCCCTATTACTCCACCTGATACCCCAATACTGAGCCGCTGCAGCCATATGTGACCCTATTATTGCACCTGCTGTGTGGTTCTCTGTACCCTATAATTTCTAAAGTAACCCTCTATAATATAGTAATGCCGGGTGTAAATGCCCTTGAAAACAGCGCCCACATTTTGCCCCCTAGAAAGTAATATTGCCCTGTGTGCCCCTTTGATTGTCACAGTAACCTGAGTTCCCCTATAACAATAAGTGCCCACTTTACATTTAATAATGTCCAGAGTCTCCCACTGTACAGCTCCCCTATACACAGTATGATGCTCTCTTATACATAGGCTCTAACACTGTATAATGGCCCCTTCACTGTAATCTCCACACTGTATAATGGCCTCCATAGATAACCTCCATATAGTATAATGTGCCAGATAGTCCTCAATATAATACAAGGCAGCACCCCCATAGGCAGACCCTGTAGTATAAGGCAGCACCCCCCATTGGCAGATCCTGTAGTATAAGGCAGCACCCCCCAAAGCAGATCCTATATATAAGGCAGCATATATGAGAGCAGCACCTCTGCACAGCTGCGTTACCTTAAATCCACATTTCAATGCTGACAAATGCTGCGGTGCTATGGTGAACCCTTTTGAACACAGGTCGGGTGCAGTTTCCAGCAGAAATTCAATCATGTAATGTCCAAACCAGCAAAGAGAAGAAAAATGGAACGCACTCACCCGCCTGTAGCTTCTAATCCTTTATTCACAACATGGACAGACTTAGCAGGGAGGGGTGTGGAGGATGATATATAAGGCAACACCCCCCAATAGGCAGATCCTGTATATAAGGCGGCACCCCCAATAGGGAGTTCCTGTATGTAAGGCAGCACCCCCATAGGCAGATCCTGTATATAAGGCGGCACCCCCCAAAGGCAAATCCTGTATGTAAGGCAGCACCCCCATAGGCAGATCCTGTATATAAGGTGGCACCCTCATAGGCAGATCCTTTATATAAGGCCGCACACCCCATAGGCAGATCCTGTATATAAGGCAGCACCCCCATAGGCAGATCCTGTATATAAGGCGGCACCCCCAAAGGCAGATCCTGTATGTAAGGCAGCACCCCCATAGGCAGATCCTGTATATAAGGTGGCACCCTCATAGGCAGATCCTTTATATAAGGCCGCACACTCCATAGGCAGATCCTGTATATAAGCAGCACCCCTCATAGGCAGATCCTGTATGTAAGGCTGCACCCCCCATAGGCAGATCCTGGATATCAGGCACATTCCCCATAGGCAGATTCTGTATACAGTATAAGGCAGCACCCCCAAAGGCAGATCCAGTATATAAGACAGCACCCCCATAGGCAGATCCTGTATATAAGGCAGCACCACCCCGAAAGGCAGATCCTATATATAAGGCAGCACCCCCATAGGCAGATTCTATATATAAGCCAGCACCCCCATAGACAGATCCTGTATATAAGGTGGCACCCCCCAAAGGCAGATCCTGTATATAAGGCATCACTCCCCCAAGGCAGATCCTGTATATAACGCAGCACCCCCCATAGGCAGATCCTGTATATAAGGCAGCACCCCCAATAGGCAGATCCTGTATATAAGGCGGCACCCCCATAGGCAGATCCTGTATATAAGGCGGCACCCCCATAAGCAGATCCTATATGTAAGGCAGCACCCCATAGGCAGATCCTATATATAAGGTGGCACCCCCATTGGCAGATCCTGTATATAAGGTGGCACCCCCCATAGGCAGATCCTGTATGTAAGGCAGCACCCCCAATAGGCAGATCCAGAATATAAGGCAGCACCCCCCTAGGCAGATCCTGTATATAAGGCAGCACCCCCAAAGTCAGATCCAGTATATAAGGCAGCACCCCCCATAGGTAGATCCTGTATATAAGTCAGCACCCCCAAAGGCAGATCCTATATATATATGGCAGCACCCCACCATAGGCAGATCCTGTATGCAAGGCAGCACACCTCCCATAGGCAAATCAAGAATATAAGACAGCACCCCCATAAAAAACACAATGAGGCTGCCGTTACACTAGCAGTATTTGGTCAGTATTTTACATCAGTATTTGTAAGCCAAAACCAGGAGTGGGTGATAAATGCAGAAGTGGTGCATATGTTTCTATTATACTTTTCCTCTATTTGTTCCACTCCTGGTTTTAGCTTACAAATACTGATGTAAAATACTGACCAAATACTGCTAGTGTGACGGCAGCCTCATTATAGTGATGAATAGTGTTGAGCATTCCGATACCGCAAGTATCGGGTATCGGCCAATACTTGCGGTATCGGAATTCCGATACCGAGATCCGATACTTTTGTGGTATCGGGTATCGGTATCGGATCCATAGTGAGGTGTAAAATAAAGAATTAAAATAAAAAATATTGATATATTCACCTCTCCGGCGGCCCCTGGACATCACGCGGGTAATCGGCAGGCTTCTTTGTTTAAAATGAGCGCGTTTAGGACCTGCGGAATGACATCGCGGCTTCTGATTGGTCGCGTGCCGCCCATGTGACCGCGACGTGACCAATCAGAAGCCGCGACGTCATTCCTCAGGCCCTAAATTCCTAGAATGAGCGCGTTTAGGACCTGAGGAATGACGTCGCGGCTTCTGATTGGTCGCGTGCCACCCATGTGACCGCGACGCGACCAATCAGAAGCCGCGACGTCATTCTCAGGCACTAAACCCCTCATTCTAGGAATTTAGGACCTGAGGAATGACGTCGCGGCTTCTGATTGGTCGCGTGGCGGTCACATGGATGGCACGCGACCAATCAGAAGCCGCGACGTCATTCCGCAGGTCTTAAACGCGCTCATTTTAAACAAAGAAGCCTGCCGGTTACCCGCGTGATGTCCAGGGGCCGCCGGAGAGGTGAATATATCAATATTTTTTATTTTAATTCTTTATTTTACACATTAATATGGATCCCAGGGCCTGAAGGAGAGTTTCCTCTCCTTCAGACCCTGGGAACCATCAGAATACCTTCCGATACTTGGTGTCCCATTGACTTGTATTGGTATCGGATATCGGTATCGGCGATATCCGATACTTTTCGGGTATCGGCCGATACTATCCGATACCGATACTTTCAAGTATCGGACGGTATCGCTCAACACTAGTGATGAATATGCGGCTCCACCCCTATGGGAGGTGGAGCTGCATATTCATCACTGTAATGTGCGGCACCACGTGACCGCTCCTACAGGACAAGCTGTGACGCTGAGAGGAAGAATCGATGGAGCTGGGTAAGTATTTTAATGCCAGTGGGCAGGCGCACAGGGGGTGGGAGGGAGGAGATTACCGGGATCTTTATTTTAACAGCAAAAAAAATAAAAAAAACCTGATTTTTCATTCCTTCTCTCCAGCGAACGCTGCTGGGAAGAAGGAATGAATTCTGTATTCAGTGCCAAAAGCAGGGGACAGCGCTTAACTCTTGCGCTGTCTCCTGCACGGTGCGTGTGGTACCCTGTCGGCACACGGATGGTACACGGACGGCACACGGACAGCATCTGTGTGCGGTACGTGTTTACACGGACCTATTGACTTTAATGGGTCCATGTGATACGTGCGCTCCCACAAACACTGACATGTCTCCCTGTTTTTCAAACGGACACACGGTCCATGAAAACACGCTGACATGTGCAGAGACACATTGATTTTAATGTGTCTATGTGAGTCAGTGTCTCCGGTACATGAGGAAATTGTCACCTCACGTACCGGAGCCACTGACGTGTGAAACCAGTCTTACCAGCATACAACTCTTAGAGCCTTTTACCCCTTAAGCCCCAAGGGTGGTTTGCACGTTAATGACCGGGCCAATTTTTACAATTCTGACCACTGCCCAATTATGAGATTATAACTCGGGAAAGCTACAACGGATCCCAGTGATTCTGACATTGGTTTCTCAAGACATATTTTACTTCATGCTAGTGGTAAAAATTCTTTGATATTACCTGCGTATATTTGTATAAAAAAAACAGAAATTTTGCAAAAATTTTAAAAATGTCACAATTTTACAAATTTGAATTTTTATGCCCTTACATCACAGAGATATGTCACACAAAATACTTATAAGTAACATTTCTCACATGTCTACTTTACATCAGCACAATTCTTAGGGAGTTATAAGGGTTAAAAGTTGACATGCAAATTCGCATATTTACAACACCATTTTTTCAGGGACGACATCACATTTGAAGTCATTTTGAGGGTTCTATATGATAGAAAATTACAAAGTGTAACACCATTCTAAAAACTTCACCCCTCAAGGTGTTCAAAACCACATTCAAGAAGTTTATTAACCCTTCTGGTGCTTCACAGGAATTTTTGGAATGTTTAAAAAAGAAATGAGCATTACATTTTTTTTCACAAAAAAATTTATTTCAGCTCCAATTTGTTTTATTTTACCAAGGGTAACAGGAGAAAATGGACCCCAAAAGTTGTTGTACAATTTATCCTGAGTACCCCAATACCCCATATCTGGTGGTAAACCACTGTTTGGGCGCATGGCAGAGCTCGGAAGGGAAGGAGCGCCATTTGACTTTTCTAATGCAAAATTGGCTGGAATTGAAATGGGACGCCATGTTGCGTTTGGAGAGCCACTAATGTGCTTAAACATTGAAACCCCCCACAAATGACACCGTTTTAGAAAGTAGACCCCCTAAGGAACATATCTAGATGTGTGGTGAGCATTTTGACCCACCAAGTGCTTCACAGAAGTTTATAAAGTAGAGTCGTAAAAATGAAAAATATTTTTTCACAAAAATGAAGTTTTGCCCCCAATTTTTTATTTTCCCAAGGGTACCAGAAGAAATTGTACCCCAAATGTTGTTGTGCAATTTGTCCTGAATATGTTGATAACCCATATGTGGGGCTAAACCACTGTTTGGGTGCATGGCAGAGCTCGGAAGGGAAGGAGCGCCATTTGACTTTTCAATACAAAATTGGCTGGAATTGAGATGGGACGCCATGTTGCGTTGGGGAGCCCCTGATGAGCCTAAACATTGAAACCCCCCACAAGTGGCACCATTTTGGAAAGTAGACCCCCTAAGCAACGTATCTAGATGTGTGGTGAGCACTTTGACCCACCAAGTGCTTCACAGAAGTTTATAACGTAGAGCCATAAAATAAAATATAATATTTTTTCATAAAAATGAACTTTTCGCCCCCAATTTTTCATTTTCCCAAGGGTACCAGAAAAAAATTGTACCCCAAAAGTTGTGGTGCAATTTGTCCTGCATATGCTGATGTCCCATATGTGTGGGGGTAACCACCGTTTGGGAGCATGGCAGTGCTCAGAAGGGAAGGAGCACCATTTGGAATGCAGACTTAGATGGAATGGTCTGCAGGCGTCACATTGAGCTTGCAGAGCCCCTAATTTACCTAAACAGTAGAAACCCCCCACAAGTGACCCCATGTTAGAAACCAGACCCCCCCAAGGAACTTATCTAGATGTGTTGTGAGAACTTTGAACCCCCAAGTGTTTCACTACAGTTAATAATGCCAAACAGTAAAAATAAAAAGTAATTTTTTTCCACAAAAATTTCTTTTATCACCCAGTTTTGTATTTTTCCAAGGGTGACAAAAGAAATTGGTCCCCAAAAGTTGTTGTCCAATTTGTTCTGAGTACGCTGATACCCCATACGTGGGAGTAACCACCGTTTGGGCGCATGGCAGTGCTCGGAAGGGAAGGAGCACCATTTGGAATGCAGACTTAGATGGAATGGACTGCAGGCAACATATTGCGATTGCAGAGCCCCTAATGTACCTAAACAGTAGAAACCCCGCACAAGTGACCCCATGTTAGAAACTAGACCCCCCCAAGGAACTTATCTAGATGTGTTGTGAGAACTTTGAACCCCCAAGTAGGGTTGAGCGAAACGGGTCGTTCATTTTCAAAAGTCGCCGACTTTTGGCAAAGTCGGGTTTCATGAAACCCGATCCGACCCCTGTGCGGGGTCGGCCATGCGGTACGAGACTTTCGCGCCAAAGTCGCGTTTCAATGACGCGAAAAGCGCCATTTCTCAGCCAATGAAGGTAAATGCAGAGTGTGGGCAGCGTGATGACATAGGTCCTGGTCCCCACCATCTAAGAGAAGGGCATTGCAGTGATTGGCTTGCTGTCTGCGGCGTCACAGGGGCTATAAAGGGGCGTTCCCGCCGACCGCCATCTTACTGCTGCTGATCTGAGCTTAGGGAGAGGTTGCTGCCGCTTCGTCAGAAGCAGGGATAGCGTTAGGCAGGGTCCATTAACCACCAAACCGCTTGTGCTGTAGCGATTTGCACTGTCCAACACCACCTTCGGTGTGCAGGGATAGTGGAAGCTACATTTGTTTTTGTTTTTTTTCTCAGCGCTGTAGCTCATTGGGCTGCCCTAGAAGGCTCCCTAATAGCTGCATTGCTGTGTGTACGCCGCTGTGCAAACCAACTGCTTTTTTCAAAGCACAAATCCTCTTGTTCCTTCCTTTCTGCACAGCTATCTTGTTTGTTTGTCCACACTTTTTATTTAATTTGTGCATCAGTCCACTCCTTATTGCTGCCTGCCATACCTGGCTGAGATTACTGCAGGGAGATAGTAATTGAAGGACAGTTCCTTTTTTTTTTTTTTTTTTTTTGTGGGAGATTAAGATTGGCATTTCTGCTAGAGTGCCATCCCTGTCTGTGCCATCTCTCAGTCAGTGGGCCATAGAAAGCCTATTTATTTTTTTGCTTGATTTGGGTTCTAAAATCTACCTGAAAAAATCACTACATCAATCAGTGGGAGAAAAATATTGGCCTCAGGGCTTGTGTGCCACTCCTGACTCCTGTGTGTGCCATCTCTCAGTCAGTGGGCCATAGAAAGCCTATTTATTTTTTTGCTTGATTTGGGTTCCAAAATCTACCTGAAAAAATCACTACATCAATCAGTGGGAGAAAAATATTGGCCTCAGGGATTGTGTGCCACTCCTGACTCGTGTGTGCATCATCACTCACTCAGTGGGCCATAGAAAGCCTATTTTTTTTTTTTGCTTTATTTGGGTTCTAAATTCTACCTGAAAAAATCAATAAATCAATCAGTGGGAGATTAATATTGGCCTTTGGGCTTGTGTGCCAGTCCTAAGCGTGCCATCTCTCTCACAAATAGTGGGCCATAGAAAGCCTATTTATTTATTTTTTTTTGGTTTTATAAATTCTCCCTGAAAAAAAAAAGGGAGATTAATATTGGCCTTTGGGCTTGTGTGCCAGTCCTAAGCGTGCCATCTCTCTCTCTCAGACAGTGGGCCATAGAAAGCCTATTTATTTATTTTTTTATTGGGTTTATAAATTTTCCCTGAAAAAAAAAAAAAGGGAGATTAATATTGGCCTTTGGGCTTGTGTGCCAGTCCTAAGCGTGCCATCTCTCTCTCTCAGATAGTGAGCCATAGAAAGCCTATTTATTTTTTTGGTTGATTTGGGTTCTAAATTCTACCTGAAAAAATCAATAAATCAATCAGTGGGAGATAAATATTGGCCTCTGGGCTTGTGTGCCACTCCTGACTCCTGTGTGCGTCATCTCTCACTCAGTGGGCCATAGAAAGCCTATTTTTTGTTTTATTTGTTTTCTAAATTCTCCCTAAAAAAATCATTTTATTTTATTTGGTTTCTAAATTCTTCCTGAAAAAATCATTTTATTCTATTATTTTTTTTTTCTAAAGTCTCCCTGAAAAAAAAAAAAATCAGTAAGAGATTAATATTGCCCTTTCTGCTTGTGTGCCAGTCTTGACTCCTGGGTGTGCCATCTCTCTCTCTTTCTCTCCAATTGTGGGCCATAGAAAGCCTATTATTTTTTTGCTTGATTTGGGTTCCAAAATCTACCTGAAAAAATCACTACATCAATCATTGGGAGAAAAATATTGGCCTCTGGGCTTGTGTGCCACTCCTGACTCCTGTGTGCATCATCTCTCACTCAGTGGGCCATAGAAAGCCTATTTTTTGTTTTATTTGTTTTCTAAATTCTCCCTGAAAAAATCATTTTATTTTATTTGGTTTCTAAATTCTTCCTGAAAAAATCATTATATTCTATTATTTTTTTTTTCTAAAGTTTCCTGAAAAAAAAAAAAAAATCAGTGGGAGATTAATATTGCCCTTTCTGCTTGTGTGCCAGTCTTGACTCCTGGGTGTGCCATCTCTCTCTCTCTCTCCAATTGTGGGCCATAGAAAGCCTATTATTTTTTTAGCTTGATTTGGGTTCCAAAATCTACCTGAAAAAATCACTACATCAATCATTGGGAGAAAAATATTGGCCTCTGGGCTTGTGTGCCACTCCTGACTCCTGTGTGCGTCATCTCTCACTCAGTGGGCCATAGAAAGCCTATTTTTTGTTTTATTTGTTTTCTAAATTCTCCCTGAAAAAATCATTTTATTTTATTTGGTTTCTAAATTCTTCCTGAAAAAATCATTTTTTTTAATTATTTTTTTTTCTAAAGTCTCCCTGAAAAAAAAAAAAAATCAGTGAGAGATTAATATTGCCCTTTCTGCTTGTGTGCCAGTCTTGACTCCTGGGTGTGCCATCTCTCTCTCTCTCTCCAATTGTGGGCCATAGAAAGCCTATTATTTTTGTAGCTTGATTTGGGTTCCAAAATCAACCTGAAAAAATCACTACATCAATCATTGGGAGAAAAATATTGGCCTCTGGGCTTGTGTGCCACTCCTGACTCCTGTGCGCGTCATCTCTCACTCAGTGGGCCATAGAAAGCCTATTTTTATTTTATTTGTTTTCTAAATTCTCCCTGAAGAAATCATTTTATTTTATTTTGTGTCTAAAGTCTCCCTGAAAAAAAAATAAAAAAATTAAAAAAAACAGTGGGAGATTAATATTTACATTTGTGCTTCAGTGACAGTCCTGCGTGTGTGGCATCTCTCTCATTTGGTGCCACCAATAACAGAGTGTGTAACATTGTGCCTGATTTTCGTTGTGGTCTCACCCACCTGTAAAGGGGTAGCTAAATCATACTGAAGTTATAGCTCACCGTGTAAGTTGTGTGACAGCAACAAATACCGTTAGTTTGGTTACGTTTTTAAAACAATGAGGAAGTCTGGTGGAAGAGGTCGTGGCCGGGGGCGTTCATTGTCAGCTGGTAATGAGGGTAGTGGTAGTGGTGGATCATCAGGTGGTCGTGGGAAAAAAAATATTGCACCTAAGTCTGGAGCTGTGGAGCCAGGTTCGTCGTCTGGCTACACAAGGCCTCGAACGCTCCCTTTTCTGGGAGTAGGAAAACCGCTTTTAAAGCCGGAGCAGCAAGAGCAAGTTTTGGCTTATATTGCTGACTCAGTCTCTAGCTCTTTTGCCTCCTCTCGTGAAACTGGTAAATGTAAAAGCAGCGCGTCGTTAGTGGATGTTCACGGTCAGGGACAAGTCGCTTTCTTGTCCTCTTCAGCAAAAACAACAACAGAGAAGAATGCAGCAGGCGACACAACGGGTTACTCCATGGAGCTCTTTACACATACCGTCCCTGGCTTAGAAAGTGAAGCAGTTAACAGTCCATGCCCATTACAAGTTGAATCTGACATGGAGTGCACTGCACAGCCACAGCCAGACTACTATGCTGGTCCTTTGACTCAGACCACAACATTGCCCTCGCAGGGTAATGATCAAGAATCAGACCCTGATGAGACTATGTTGCCCCATCACGAACGCTATACCACCGACCGACACGGTGACACAGACGAAGTTGCACACGAGCTACAAGAAGAGGTAATAGATGACCCAGTTCTTGACCCCGATTGGCAGCCATTGGGGGAACAGGGTGCAGGCGGCAGCAGTTCTGAAGCGGAGGAGGAGGTGCCGCAGCAGGCATCAACATCGCAACAGGTTCCATCTGCCGGGCCCGTATATTGCCCAAAACACGTGGCAAAGCCAAAACCTGTTGGAGGACAGCGTGGCCATCCGGTTAAAGCTCAGTCTGCAATGCCTGAAAAGGTATCCGATGCTAGAAAGAGTGCAGTCTGGCATTTTTTTAAACAACATCCAATTGATCAGCGCAAAGTCATCTGTCAAAAATGTTCAACTACCTTAAGCAGAGGGCAGAATCTGAAAAGTCTCAATACAAGTTGCATGCATAGACATTTAACCACCATGCATTTGCAAGCTTGGACTAACGACCAAACGTCCCTTAAGGTTGTAGCACCCTCGGCCAATGAAGCTAGTCATCAACGCAACATCCCTTCCGGCAGTGTAGGGCCACCATTTTCCGCACCACCTGCAGTATCTGTGCAGGTTTCTTTGCCAGGCCAAAGCAGTCAGGGTCAGGGAATCACCAGTTTCGTAGTAGGAAACACTGTATCTAGGGCACCGGCGGCAACAATACCATCTCCCACCGTCTCTCAGTCTGCCATGTCCACCGGCACCCCCGCTAGTTCCACGATCTCCAGCTCTCCAGTCTAGGTCACCCTACATGAGACTATGGTTAGAAAAAGGAAGTACTTAGCCTCGCATCCGCGTACACAGGGTTTGAACGCCCACATAGCTAGACTAATCTCGTTAGAGATGATGCCCTACCGGTTAGTTGAAAGTGAAGCTTTCAAAGCCCTGATGGACTACGCTGTACCACGCTACGAGCTACCCAGTCAACACTTTTTTTCCAGAAAAGCCATCCCAGCCCTCCACCAGCATGTTAAAGAGCGCATCGTCCATGCACTCAGGCAATCTGTGAGCACAAAGGTGCACCTGACAACAGATGCATGGACCAGTAGGCATGGCCAGGGACGTTACGTGTCCATCACGGCACACTGGGTGAATGTTGTGGATGCAGGGTCCACAGGGGACAGCAATTTTGGGACAGTTCTGCCTAGCCCACGGTCTAGGAAACAGTTGGCTGTAGCCGTTCGCACCCCCTCCTCCTCCTCCTCGTCCTCCTGCAGAAGCGAGAGCTCGTCCACAGACCGCAGTTGCACAACCACTCCATCCGCAGCTGCCACTGTTGCACACCAGGTCTCCCATTATGGGGCAGCTACTGGCAAACGTCAGCAGGCTGTATTGGCTATGAAGTGTTTGGGCGACAACAGACACACCGCGGAAGTTCTGTCCGAGTTCTTGCAGAAAGAAACGCAGTCGTGGCTGGGCACTGTAGATCTTGAGGCAGGCAAGGTAGTGAGTGATAACAGAAGGAATTTCATGGCTGCCATCTCCCTTTCCCAACTGAAACACATTCCTTGCCTGGCTCACACCTTAAACCTGGTGGTGCAGTGCTTCCTGAAAAGTTATCCGGGGTTATCCGACCTGCTCCTCAAAGTGCGTGGACTTTGCTCACATATCCGCCGTTCGCCCGTACACTCCAGCCGTATGCAGACCTATCAGCGTTCTTTGAACCTTCCCCAGCATCGCCTAATCATAGACGTTGCAACAAGGTGGAACTCAACACTGCACATGCTTCAGAGACTGTGCGAACAGAGGCGGGCTGTTATGTTTTTGTGGGAGGATACACATACACGGGCAGGCAGTAGGATGGCAGACATGGAGTTGTCAGGTGTGCAGTGGTCGAAGATTCAAGACATGTGTCAAGTCCTTCAGTGTTTTGAGGAATGCACACGGCTGGTTAGTGCAGACAACGCCATAATAAGCATGAGCATCCCCCTAATGCGTCTGCTGATGCAAAGTTTGACGCACATAAAGGATCAGGCGTCTGCAGCTGAGGAAGAGGAAAGCCTTGATGACAGTCAGCCATTGTCTGGCCAGGGCAGTGTACAGGACGAGGTAGCGGGCGAAGAGGAGGAGGAGGACGAGGAGGATGATGGGGATGATTATATTTTTAATGAGGAAGCTTTTCCGGGGCCACTGGAAATTGTTGGCGCGGCAAGGCCGGGTTCTGGTTTTTTGAGGGACACAAGTGACGTGGATTTGCCTGAAACTGCCCCTCAACCAAGCACAACCGCAGATTTGAGAACTGGAACTTTGGCCCACATGGCGGATTATGCTTTACGTATCCTCAAAAGGGACACACGCATTACTAAAATGATGAACGATGACGATTACTGGTTGGCCTGCCTCCTTGATCCTCGCTATAAAGGCAAATTGCAAAATATAATGCCACATGAAAACTTGGAACTAATATTAGCAACCAAACAATCAACTCTTGTTGACCGTTTGCTTCTGGCATTCCATGCACACAGCGCCCGTGATCGTTCTCACACGAGCTGCAGGGGCCAGCAGACCAGAGGTGTTAGAGGGGCAGAAATCAGAAGTGGCGTTGGCCAGAGGGGTTTTCTGACCAGGTTGTGGAGTGATTTTGCTATGACCGCAGACAGGACAGGTACTGCAGCATCAATTCAAAGTGACAGGAGACAACATTTATCCAGTATGGTTACAAACTATTTTTCATCCCTTATCGTCGTTCTCCCTCAACCGTCATTCCCATTTGATTACTGGGCATCCAAATTAGATACCTGGCCAGAATTGGCAGAATATGCCTTGCAGGAGCTTGCTTGCCCGGCAGCTACTGTCCTATCAGAAAGAGTATTCAGTGCTGCAGGTTCAATACTAACAGAAAAAAGGACTCGTCTGGCTACCCAAAATGTAGATGATCTAACCTTCATTAAAATGAACCACAACTGGATTTCGAAATCTTTTGCCCCACCTTGCCCGGCTGACACCTAGCTTTCCTATGAAAAGGTCTTGCCTGTGGACTATTATGAATAACTTTTCCAATATCGTAATTTGCTGCACCTGATTGTCCAGCATACGACATGTTTACACCTCCCTAAATGGCCAAACTCCCCACACGGGGCCGTGGTATCGCCACTTGGCGCCAGCACCCGTGAGAGTGCTGTTTTTTTTCTGAAGAGGTGGGTGTGCCCGCTTTTGGTCGACGGCACTGCCACTGGGTCCCTCATAGTACAATAAAGTGTCTCTGGCGGTGGTGGTGCGCACCCAACGTCAGACACACCGTTGTAATATGAGGGGCCCTGGGCCTGTACCGCCGGCCACAAGACAGTTCCCCCCCCCCAGCTCAAACAGTGCTCTACCACTTGCAAAATTATCTCTCACAGCTCCACCAATGTTTAGTCTATGCGCTGACATCCTTCAATGCCTGGCACTGACAATACCATTGTATTGACATTTTTGTTATGTTAGGCCTTCGAAGCCTGTCTGCGGTCCCTCCTTCCACTAGGCCTCCACTGACCATTGTACTGCTGCCCGTGTACCCCTGGAACCAATTTTAAATTGCCAACAGCCCAATTTTGTTATGTTAGGCCTTCAAAGCCTGTCTGCAGTCCCTTCTTTCTACTACTACTACACTGACCCGACCACTGCTGCCCGTGTACCCCTGGAACCAATGTTAAATTGCCTGCACCCCTATTTTTGTTATGTTAGGCCTTCGAAGCCTGTCTGCGGTCCCTCCTTCCACTAGGCCTCCACTGACCATTGTACTGCTGCCCGTGTACCCCTGGAACCAATTTTAAATTGCCAACGGCCCAATTTTGTTATGTTAGGCCTTCGAAGCCTGTCTGCAGTCCCTTCTTTCTACTACTACTACACTGACCAGACCACTGCTGCCCGTGTACCCCTGGAACCAATGTTAAATTGCCTGCACCCCTATTTTTGTTATGTTAGGCCTTCGAAGCCTGTCTGCGGTCCCTCCTTCCACTAGGCCTCCACTGACCATTGTACTGCTGCCCGTGTACCCCTGGAACCAATTTTAAATTGCCAACAGCCCAATTTTGTTATGTTAGGCCTTCGAAGCCTGTCTGCAGTCCCTTCTTTCTACTACTACTACACTGACCAGACCACTGCTGCCCGTGTACCCCTGGAACCAATGTTAAATTGCCTGCACCCCTATTTTTGTTATGTTAGGCCTTCGAAGCCTGTCTGCGGTCCCTCCTTCCACTAGTCCTCCACTGACCATTGTACTGCTGCCCGTGTACCCCTGGAACCAATTTTAAATTGCCAACAGCCCAATTTTGTTATGTTAGGCCTTCGAAGCCTGTCTGCAGTCCCTTCTTTCTACTACTACTACACTGACCAGACCACTGCTGCCCGTGTACCCCTGGAAACAATGTTAAATTGCCTGCACCCCTATTTTTGTTATGTTAGGCCTTCGAAGCCTGTCTGCAGTCCCTTCTTTCTACTACTACTACACTGACCAGACCACTGCTGCCCATGTACCCCTGGAACCAATGTTAAATTGCCTGCACCCCTATTTTTGTTATGTTAGGCCTTTGAAGCCTGTCTGCGGTCCCTCCGTCCACTAGGCCTCCACTGACCATTGTACTGCTGCCCGTGTACCCCTGGAACCAATTTTAAATTGCCAACAGCCCAATTTTGTTATGTTAGGCCTTCGAAGCCTGTCTGCAGTCCCTTCTTTCTACTACTACTACACTGACCAGACCACTGCTGCCCGTGTACCCCTGGAACCAATGTTAAATTGCCTGCACCCCTATTTTTGTTATGTTAGGCCTTCGAAGCCTGTCTGCGGTCCCTCCTTCCACTAGTCCTCCACTGACCATTGTACTGCTGCCCGTGTACCCCTGGAACCAATTTTAAATTGCCAACAGCCCAATTTTGTTATGATAGGCCTTCGAAGCCTGTCTGCAGTCCCTTCTTTCTACTACTACTACACTGACCAGACCACTGCTGCCCGTGTACCCCTGGAACCAATGTTAAATTGCCTGCACCCCTATTTTTGTTATGTTAGGCCTTCGAAGCCTGTCTGCGGTCCCTCCTTCCACTAGGCCTCCACTGACCATTGTACTGCTGCCCGTGTACCCCTGGAACCAATTTTAAATTGCCAACAGCCCAATTTTGTTATGTTAGGCCTTCGAAGCCTGTCTGCAGACCCTTCTTTCTACTACTACACTGACCAGACCACTGCTGCCCGTGTACCCCTGGAACCAATGTTAAATTGCCTGCATCCCTATTTTTGTTATGTTAGGCCTTCGAAGCCTGTCTGCGGTCCCTCCTTCCACTAGTCCTCCACTGACCATTGTACTGCTGCCCGTGTACCCCTGGAACCAATTTTAAATTGCCAACAGCCCAATTTTGTTATGTTAGGCCTTCGAAGCCTGTCTGCAGTCCCTTCTTTCTACTACTACTACACTGACCAGACCACTGCTGCCCGTGTACCCCTGAAAACAATGTTAAATTGCCTGCACCCCTATTTTTGTTATGTTAGGCCTTCGAAGCCTGTCTGCGGTCCCTCCTTCCACTAGGCCTCCACTGACCATTGTACTGCTGCCCGTGTACCCCTGGAACCAATTTTAAATTGCCAACAGCCCAATTTTGTTATGTTAGGCCTTCGAAGCCTGTCTGCAGTCCCTTCTTTCTACTACTACTACACTGACCAGACCACTGCTGCCCGTGTACCCCTGGAACCAATGTTAAATTGCCTGCACCCCTATTTTTGTTATGTTAGGCCTTCAAAGCCTGTCTGCGGTCCCTCCTTCCACTAGTCCTCCACTGACCATTGTACTGCTGCCCGTGTACCCCTGGAACCAATTTTAAATTGCCAACAGCCCAATTTTGTTATGTTAGGCCTTCGAAGCCTGTCTGCAGTCCCTTCTTTCTACTACTACTACACTGACCAGACCACTGCTGCCCGTGTACCCCTGGAACCAATGTTAAATTGCCTGCACCCCTATTTTTGTTATGTTAGGCCTTCGAAGCCTGTCTGTGGTCCCTCCTTCCACTAGGCCTCCACTGACCATTGTACTGCTGCCCGTGCACCCCTGGAACCAATTGTAAATTGCCAACAGCCCTATTTTTTTATGTTAGGCTTCGAAGCCTGTCTGCGGTCCCTCCTTCCACTTGGCCTCCACTAACCATTGTACTGCTGCCCGTGTACCCCTGGAACCAATGTAAAAGTGCCTACAGCCTGTCCAATTTGTTATGTTAGGCCTTCGAAGCCTGTCTGCGGTCCCTTCTTTCTACTACAACTACACTGACCAGACCACTGCCGCCCGTGTACCCCTGTAACCTATTTTAAAGTGCATACAGCCAATTTTTATTCTCTATTTTACAATTATAAAGCCCAGATGGACTACGCTGTACCACGGTAAGAGCTACCCAGTCGTCTCTGGCTATCTAATAGTAGAAAGGTGCACCTGACAACAGATGCATGGACCAGTAGGCATGTCCACGAAAGGTTAGATGTCCATTACGGCGCACTGGGTTAATGTTGTGGATGCATGATCCACAGGGGACAGCCTACAAAGTCTGTCTGCAGTCCCAAATATAAATTGTCCTCCGCTTACCACACCAATGCTGCCTGTGTACCCCTGGAACATTTCATAAACTCCATTGACCAAAATTTGGGGTTTACAGCCTACTACCAGTGTCTGCCGCTCCAAGGTGTTCCCCAGGTTGCCTTTTCTGAGCTTTGATCTTCAGGCTCTTCTTAAGTAGTTGTTGAAAACAACACTGCATTCGGCCTACAAGTTGGGTCTGGGGTGTAGAGATGGTGTGTTCCACTCCAAGGTGTTCCCCAGGTTTCCTCGCCATTGCTTCGATCTTAATGCTCTCGTTTAGTAGTTGTTGGAAACTACAGTGCATTAGGCCTACAAATTGGGTATGGGGTGTAGAGAGATGGTGTGTTCCACTCCAAGGTGTTCCCCAGGTTTCCTCGCCATTGCTGCGATCTTAATGCTCTCGTTTAGTAGTTGTTGGAAACTACAGTGCATTAGGCCTACAAATTGGGTATGGGGTGTAGAGAGATGGTGTGTTCCACTCCAAGGTGTTCCCCAGGTTTCCTCGCCATTGCTGCGATCTTAATGCTCTCGTTTAGTAGTTGTTGGAAACTACAGTGCATTAGGCCTACAAATTGGGTATGGGGTGTAGAGAGATGGTGTGTTCCACTCCAAGGTGTTCCCCAGGTTTCCTCGCCATTGCTTCGATCTTCCTGCTCTCGTTTAGTAGTTGTTGGAAACTACACTGCATTAGGTCTACAAATTGGGTATGGGGTGTAGAGAGATGGTGTGTTACACTACAAGGTGTTCTCCAGGTTGCCTTTCCTGAGCTTCTATGTTCAGGCTCTCATTAAATTGTGGTTAAATGGAACAACTACATTTGGCGTACTAGTTGGGTTGGGGCCTACTATCGGTGTCTGCCACTCCTTGCTGTTCCCCTGGTTTCCTGTCCTGAAATTCCATTTTCAGGCTCTCGTTAAGTAGTTGTTAATGTTAGACTGCATTTGGCCTACTAGTTGGGTTGGGGCCTACTATCGGTGTCTGCCACTCCTTGCTGTTCTCCTCCACTGAACAAAGCTGTGCCGCCTGTTTACTACGGTTGCCAATTTTGAACTGCATTTCGACTACTTACTGATTTGGGCCTATTCTCTGTGTCAGCCTCTCATTCCAGTTGTCCTCCACTGCAATGCCCCCTGGTTAGTCCTGTGTTACCAATTTTGAACTGCATTTAGCCCACTTTATTCTTTGGGCCTATATCTGTGTTTCCTCCTCATCCTGCCCATTGCCCAGCCAGTGATAGATGAGTCTGCTGGTACATTGACCCATAACGCAAAATTCCCCGTGCACGCTACACAGCAAGATTGTGACCCTGCTGAAAGTCAGGTTCCTCTTCCCGCATACCATACCACCTTACACGGGGACAAAGAGGAAGGTGCAGATGAAAGTGCAGGTTCCTTCATAAGGTGGGGGGAGGAATACTAGTTGGCGACGTCACTGGCACAGGGCCTCTCATAGTACGCAAAAGTGTTGCTGCCGGTGGGAGGCGCCCCCGCCGTGCAAACACACCGCTGTACTTTGAGGGGCCCTGTGCCAGTGCCAGTGCCAACGAGTGGGCCCCCCCTGCTTGCTCAGGATCACAGCACTTGCAAAGTTGAAATACTTTCCTCTCCCTGCTCCACTGCCGTGACGCGTTCCAGATTTCCTGGGCCCACTAATTACTTGAACCAGCCCTACCCCCCACAACTTTAGCCAAATGACCCCCAATTTCAAATGCCTTCCAATTATTATAAGCTAAATTACGATTGACAAGCTTCAGTAAAAAGAATGGATGTTTTTGCCATTAAAATGGGCAGTGTAGGTGTTTTCCTGGCCTCCACTCACTGCCGACTATGCTTCCCCATTGACTTGCATTGGGTTTCGTGTTTCGGGCGATACCCGACTTTTCGCGATAATCGGCCGATTCCACTCGACTCGACTTCTAAGATAGTCGGGTTTCGCGAAAAATGACTCGACTCTAAAAAGGTCAAGGTCGCTCAACCCTACCCCCAAGTGTTTCACTACAGTTAATAACGCCAAGCAGTGAAAATAAAAAATAATTTTTTTCCACAAAAATTTCCTTTATCACCCAGTTTTGTATTTTCCCAAGAGTAACAGGAGAAATTGGTCCCCAAAAGTTGTTGTCCAATTTGTTCTGAGTACGCTGATACCCCATATGTGGGGGTAACCACCGTTTGGGTGCATGGCAGAGCTCAGAAGGGAAAGAGCGCCATTTGGAATGCAGACTTAGATGGATTGGTCTGCAGGCATCACGTTGCATTTGTAAAGCCCCTGATGTACCTAAACAGTAGAAACCCCCACATGTGACCACATATTGGAACCTAAACCCCCAAGGAACTTATCTAGATGTGTTGTGAGAACTTTGAATCCCCAAGTAGTTCACTACAGTTTATAATGCACAGCCGTGAAAAAAATCATTTGTTTCCTACAAAAATGTTTTTTTAGCCCCCCAAAATTTTATTTTCCCAAGGGTAACAAGAAAATTGGAACTCAGAAGTTGTTGTCCAATTTGTCCTGAGTACGCTGATACCCCATATGTTGGGGTAAACCCCTGTTTGGGTGCATGGGAAAGCTCAGAAGGGAAGGAGCACTGTTTTACTTTTTCAACGCAGAATTGGCTGGAATTGAGATCAGATGCCATGTCGAGTTTGGAGAGCCCTGATGTGCCTAAACAGTGGAAGCCCCCAATTCTAACTGAAACCCCAACCCAAACACACCCCTAACCCTAATCCCAACCACACCTCTAACCCCAACTCCAACACACCCCTAACCCTAATCCCAACCATAACCAAAACCACACCCCTAACCCTGACACACCCCTAAACCTAATCCCAACTGTAAATGTAATCCTAGCCCCAACCCTAACCCTAGCCCTACCCCTAGCCATAACCCTAGCCCTAGCCCTAACCCTAGCCCTAACCCTAGCCCTAACCCTAACTCTAATTCCAGCCCTAACCCTAGCCCTAAACCTAATGGAAATAAATACATTTTTTTATTTTTTCCTACCTAAAGGGGTAATTAATGGGGGTTTGATTTTCTTTTATAGCGTGTTTTTGTAGCGGATTTTTATGACTGGCAGCAATCACACACTAAAAGACGCTTTTTATTGCAAAAAATATTTTTTTTGCGTTACCACATTTTGAGAGCTATAATTTTTCCATATTTTGGTCCACAGAGTCATGTGAGGTCTTGTTGTTTGTGGAACGAGTTGACATTTTTATTGGTAACATTTTCGGGCACGGGACGTTTTTTGATTGCTTTTTATTCCGATTTTTGTGAGGAAGCATGACCAGAAAACAGCTATTTATGAAATTCTTTTGGGGGGGCATTTATACTATTCCGCGTTTGGTAAAATGGATGAAGCAGTTTTATTCCTCGGGTCAGTCCGATTACAGCGATACCTCATTTATATCATTTTTTTATGTTTTGACACTTTTATACGATAAAAACTATTTTGTAGAAAAAATAATTACTTTTACATCGCTTTATTATGAGGACTATAACTTTTTTACTTTTTCACTGATGATGCTGTATTGTGGCACATTTTTTGCGGGACAAGATGACATTTTCAGCGGTACCATGGTTATTTATATCGGTCTTTTTGATTGCGTGCTATTCCACTTTTTATTCGGCGGTATGATAATAAAGCGTTGTTTTTGCCTCTTTTTTTTACGGTGTTCACTAAAGGGGTTAACTAGCAGGATAGCTTTATAGATTGGGTCGTTACGGATGTGGCGATTCTAAATATGTGTACTTTTGATTTTTTTATTTAGATAAAGAAATGTATTTATGGGAACAATATATATGTATTTTTCTTTATTTAGGAATTTTTTTTTTTTTACACATCTAAATATTTTTTTTAACTTTATAACATTGCCCCGGGGAAGAGGGGGGGGGGGGGGGGCATCATGCTACAAGGTCAGATCGCTGATCTGACACTTTGCAGAGCACTGTGTCAGATCAGCGATCTGACATGCAGGGCTGTAGGCTTACCAGCGCTTGTTTTAAGCTGGCGCTTGGTAAGCCACATCCTTGCAGGACCCGGAAGCAGCCCGCAGCCATTTTGGATCTGGCGCCTGTGGGGAGGAGATGCTTGGTACAAGGTGAGCACATCCCCTTGTACTGAGGGTCTCAGGGAAGCCCGCAGAGAGCCCCCTCCCTGCACGATGCTTCCCCATGCCCCGAAGCGCTGCGTTCATGTTTGATCACAGTGTGCCGGGGGTTAATGTGCCGGGGACGGTCCGTGACCGCTCCTGGCACATAGGGCCGGATGTCAGCTGCGATAGTCAGCGGCCGATCTCTATGATGTACTATCCCGTCCCTAGGAATTAAGTCCCAGGTCACCTTGACGGGATAGTTCGTCATATGGGATTAAGGGGTTAAACATTATGCTCCACTCCAAACACTCACGCCCAGCCTGCTGTGACATCGCCTGCAGGCCAATCCGGAGCTGCCACATCAAGGACATCTTCAGTAAGGTGATTTCTGGACTCCAGAGCACAAGACTGCACCTGCGCAATTCTGATTACTATAGGTTTAGCTGGAGAGCCAGCAGTGACCAAGCACATACCAGGATCAAGAGCAAGATGCTGGGTACTACATCTACGCTGAGCAGCAATCTGAATGGGAGTCCACAGAGGCAGAGGCTTGGGATCTATCCCATACAGTGGGATTAGGCTACTTTCATATTTCCATCTTTCCTCTGCCATCGCAATACGTCGATTTTTGAAAATGCAGGATCCTGCAAAAAAATTTGCAGGATCCTGCATTTTCCCATAGACTTGTATTAGCAACGTATGGACTCACGTTTTGTCCGCCGGGCACTGGATCCTGCGAAATGTGACAGCCCGACTTTTGCAAAAAATGTTCAAGGGAACATTTTTCTGTACGTTGTATCCAGTGTTTCTGACTGCGCATGCCCAGCAGGAAATCTCGCACTCACTCTCTTTCCTCCCCGGGACTACAGACAGAAATGTGAAAGGACAAACTTCCATCGGTACGTCGCACCGACGCTCTGTGACGGGTGAGTACCCACACAAATGTGAAAGCAGCCTTATCCCGATGTCTAACACACAGCTCCATCAACTGAAAAATATTATTGGTCTTGGAATTTGTCAACACAACTCCAAATATTTTGTAGGAAGGATTCTGTTTTTTTTTTCACCACTAAAATAATATAATACTATATATATATTTGGTATCAACATAATTGTACTGATGAGCAGAATCATAATGCGTGATCATTTATACCACAAAATGTATGCCTTAAAACCAATTCCCAGAAAACAAAATCAGAATTGCATTATTTTCACAATTTCTCCCCACTTGAATTTTTTTGTGTTATTCAAAAGTACATCTCGTGCTGGAAAAAAACAATCCCTCATGTTTCTTTGTGGACAGTAAAATAAATGAGGTATGGCTTTATGCATACAGGGAGGAAACAAAAATGAAAAAAACAGAAAATGATCCCATCATGAAGGATTCCACCAGACCACTTATTTTAGTCTATCCTTATATAACCTTATTTACTTTTTACTTATTTTTTTTTACTTACTAATTAACCCCTTACCGGCATCGGACGTACTATACCGTCCGATGCCGGCTCCCCTGCTTTGATGCAGGGCTCCGCGGTGAGCCCGCACCAAAGCCGGGACATGTCAGCTGTTTTGAACAGCTGACATGTGCCCGTAATAGGCGCGGGCTGAATCGCGATCTGCCCGCACCTATTAACTAGTTAAATGCCGCTGTCAAACGCAGACAGCGGCATTTAACTACCGCTTCCGGCCGGGCGGCCGGAAATGACGTCATCGCCGACCCCCGTCACATGATCGGGGGTCGGCGATGCTTGTGAATGGTAACCATAGAGGTCCTTGAGACCTCTATGGTTACTGATTGCCCGTCGCTGTGAGCGCCACCCTGTGGTCGGCGCTCACAGCACACGTGCAATTCTGCTACATAGCAGCGATCAGCAGATCGCTGCTATGTAGCAGAGCCGATCGTGCTATGCCTGCTTCTAGCCTCTCATGGAGGCTATTGAAGCATGGCAAAAGTTAAAAAAAAAGTTTAAAAAAATGTGAAAAAAATAAAAAAAACATAAAAGTTTAAATCACCCCCCTTTCGCCCCAATCAAAATAAATCAATAAAAAAATATCAAATCTACGCATATTTGGTATCGCCGCGCTCAGAATCGCCCGATCTATCAATTAAAAAAAAGTAGTAACCTGATCGCTAAACAGCGTAGCGGGAAAAAAATTCGAAACGCCAGAATTACGTTTTTTTGGTCGCCGCGACATTGCATTAAAATGCAATAACGGGCGATCAAAAGAACGTATCTGCACCGAAATGCTATCATTAAAAACGTCATCTCGGCACGCAAAAAATAAGCCCTCAACCGACCCCAGATGATGAAAAATGGAGACGCTACGAGTATCGGAAAATGGCGCAATTTATTTATTTATTTTTTTTTAGCAAAGTTTGGAATTTTTTTTCACCACTTAGATAAAAAATAACCTAGTCATGTTTGGTGTCTATGAACTCGTAATGACCTGGAGAATCATAATGGCAGGTCAGTTTTAGCATTTAGTGAACCTAGCAAAAAAGCCAAACAAAAAACCAATGTGGGATTGCACTTTTTTTGCAATTTCACCGCACTTGGAATTTTTTTCCCGTTTTCTAGTACATGACATGCTAAAACCAATGATGTCGTTCAAAAGTACAACTCGTCCCGCAAAAAATAAGCCCTCACATGGCCAAATTGACAGAAAAATAAAAAAGTTATGGCTCTGGGAAGGAGGGGAGCGAAAAACGAACACGGAAAAACGAAAAATCCCCCGGTCATGAAGGGGTTAACATTCATGTATAGAAAATTTGTCTTAAACTGAGGGAGGAAGATGCATTTAAAGCTCAAATATGGTTGATGCTTTCAGTTGATACAACATGCACATATTTTACATAATTGTAGACAAGATAATTAAATAATTGATTTTCAAATAATATTTATTAAACAAAGTGTATTTTTCTTGTTCATGGAATAAAAAAACTACCTATTTAGTTATCTACTAAAAAGAAAAAAAAATAGAATTCCCTATGTGTCCTACCTAAAAAAGAAACAACTAAATAGTTTGGGGTAAACTAAAGGTACTGTCACACTGAACGATATCGCTAGCGATCCGTGACGTTGCAGCGTCCTGGATAGCGATATCGTTCAGTTTGACACGCAGCAGCGATCAGGATCCTGCTGTGCCATCGTTGGTCGCTGCAGAAAGTCCAGAACTTTATTTCGTCGCTGGACTCCCTGCAGACATCGCTGAATCGGCATGTGTGACGCCGATTCAGCGATGTCTTCACTGGTTACCAGGGTAAACATCGGGTTACTAAGCGCAGGGCCGCGCTTAGTTACCCGATGTTTACCCTGGTTACCATCGTAAAAGTAAAAAAAAACAACCACTACATACTTACCTTCCGCTGTCTGTCCCCGGCGCTGTGCTTTCCTGCACTGGCTGTGAGCGCTGGCCAGCCGTAAAGCACAGCGGTGATGTCACCGCTCTGCTTTCTGGCCGCTGTGCTCACAGTCAGTGCAGGAAAGCACAGCACCGAGGACAGACAGCGGAAGGTAAGTATGTAGTGGTTGTTTTTTTTACTTTTACGATGGTAACCAGGGTAAACATCGGGTAACTAAACGCGGCCCTGCGCTTAGTAACCCGATGTTTACCCTGGTTCCCGGTATCGTTGGTCGCTGGAGAGCTGTCTGTGTGACAGCTCTTCAGCGACCAAACAGCGACGCTGCAGCGATCGACATCGTTGTCGGTATCGCTGCAGCGTTCGTCGCTGAGTGTGAAGGTACCTTAAGACACAAAAACCCAACATTTAGAAAACAGCATTCAAAAAGGTAAAATACTGTACACTGAGCATAAAGGCCAGAAAATACACAGGACATGAAAGGATAGTGGAAAATAGTTGTCTAACACCCAATGTGTAAAAGAGTAACCCAATTAAAGGACAATCCCTTTTCTCATGATCTATTTGAGCACATTTACAATATAGGTTGGAGTCCCCTTCTTCAGAGAACAGTAAAACAAAATAAGGATTCAATGTGACCAAATGTTGCTTAGTTAAATTTTACTTGTAAGGCCGGCATCACACTAGACCGTAATACGGACGAGTGCTATGCCATAAAAAGATCACATAGCACTCGGACGAATGTTAATCTATGGGGCAGTTCCCATCATCCGTTGTTTTCTCGGCCGTATTATACGTGCGAGTGAAATCGCAACATGCTGCCATTGTCACCGTATTACGCCCTCAATATGCCAATGTATATATATGGGTGCGAGAAAAAAATCACACACCACACGGACCATCAATGTGACTCGCGAGAAATACACACCGGTGTCCTGTAGAAAAGCCAGCAATTTAGTGGGGTGTACAGTAAAATCACACTGACAGGTTAAAATAGAATAGATAGAATAGATGTCTACACATAGTATAAGTATAAATAAGTATAAGTATAAATATATATATATATATATATATATATATACTGTGTATATATATATATATATATATATATATATATATATATATATATATATATATATATATTTTTTATAAGAAAAAAGAGATTTATAAAGTGGCACCGCTTTTGGGCTAGACCTCAACATGCACGGTTGTTACCCTCTTCGTGGGATTTCTGTTATACCGCACTTCTAGACTCCGGTGTTATGAACTGGTGATTTAGAACCACAATGGACCTGGTGGTTAAGAGCACAGAAAATGACCTGATAGTTACTAATAACATAGGACGAGCTCTGAGACTTGGGAACTCTGCTGACCGCAATCCCTAATCCCATCACACCACACCAGAAGTAGCCGTGGAGCGCTCCTGACCAGACCTAGGTGCCTCGGCACAGCCTAAGAAACTAGCTAACCCTGAAGATAGAAAAATAAGCCTACCTTGCCTCAGAGAAATTCCCCAAAGGAAAAGGCAGCCCCCCACATATAATGACTGTGAGTAAGATGAAAATACAAACACAGAGATGAAATAGATTTTAGCAAAGTGAGGCCCGACTTACTGAATAGACCGAGTATAGGAAAGATAGCTTTGCGGTCAGCACAAAAACCTACAAACAACCACGCAGAGGGCGCAAAAAGACCCTCCGCACCGACTAACGGTACGGAGGTGCTTCCTCTGCGTCCCAGAGCTTCCAGCAAGCAAGACAAACCAAAATAGCAAGCTGGACAAAAATAGCAAACAAAGAAACACAAGCAGAACTTAGCTTATGCAGGGAAGACAGGCCACTAGAACGATCCAGGAGAGAGCAAGACCAATACTGGAACATTGACTGGAGGCAAGAAGCAAAGAATTAGGTGGAGTTAAATAGAGCAGCACCTAACGACTTAACCTCGTCACCTGAGGAAGGAAACTCAGAAGCCGCAGCCCCACTCACATCCACCAGAGGAAGCCCATGGACAGAACCAGCCGAAGTACCACTCATGACCACAGGAGGGAGCTTGACCACAGAATTCACAACAGTACCCCCCCCTTGAGGAGGGGTCACCGAACCCTCACCAGAGCCCCCAGGCCGACCAGGATGGGCCAAATGAAAGGCACGAACCAGATCGGCAGCATGAACATCAGAGGCAACGACCCAGGAATTATCTTCCTGACCATAACCCTTCCACTTAACCAGGTAGAGGTGGAGTTTCCGTCTCGAAATACGAGAATCCAAAATCTTCTCCACCACATACTCCAACTCCCCCTCAACCAAAACTGGGGCAGGAGGATCAACGGATGGAACCACAGGTGCCACGTATCTCCGCAACAATGACCTACGGAATACATTATGGATGGAAAAAGAAGCTGGAAGGGTCAAACGAAACGACACAGGATTAAGAACCTCAGAAATCCTATACGGACCAATGAAACGAGGCTTAAATTTAGGAGAGGAAACTTTCATAGGAATATAACGAGAGGACAACCAAACCAAATCCCCAACACGAAGTCGGGGACCCACACAGCGCCTGCGGTTAGCGAAACGTGGAGCCTTCTCCTGGGACAATGTCAAATTGTCCACTACATGAGTCCAAATCTGCTGCAACCTATCCACCACAGTATCCACACCAGGACAGTCCGAAGACTCAACCTGCCCTGAAGAGAAACGAGGATGGAAACCAGAATTGCAGAAAAACGGCAAAACCAAAGTAGCCGAGCTGGCCCGATTATTAAGGGCGAACTCAGCCAAAGTCAAAAAGGACACCCAATCATCCTGATCAGCAGAAACAAAGCATCTCAGATATGTTTCCAAGGTCTGATTGGTTCGTTCAGTTTGGCCATTTGTCTGAGGATGGAAAGCCGAGGAAAAAGACAAATCAATGCCCATCCTAGCACAAAAGGCTCACCAAAACCTCGAAACAAACTGGTAACCTCTGTCAGAAACGTTGTTCTCCGGAATGCCATGTAAACGAACCACATGCTGGAAAAACAATGGCACCAAATCAGAGGAGGAAGGCAATTTAGACAAGGGTACCAAATGGACCATCTTAGAGAAGCGATCACAAACCACCCAAATGACCGACATCTTTTGAGAGACAGGGAGATCCGAAATAAAATCCATAGAGATATGTGTCCAGGGCCTCTTTGGGACCGGCAAGGGCAAAAGCAACCCACTGGCACGAGAACAGCAGGGCTTAGCCCGAGCACAAGTGCCACAGGACTGCACAAACGAACGCACATCCCGCGACAGAGACGGCCACCAAAAGGATCTAGCCACCAAATCTCTGGTACCAAAGATTCCAGGATGACCAGCCAACACCGAACAATGAACCTCAGAGATAACTCTACTCGTCCATTTATCAGGGACAAACAGTTTCTTCGCTGGGCAACGGTCAGGTCTATTAGCCTGAAATTTTTGCAGCACCCGCCGCAAATCAGGGGAGATGGCAAACAAAATTACCCTCTCTTTGAGAATACCCGCCGGCTCAGGCAAACCCGGAGAGTCGGGCACAAAACTCCTAGACAGGGCATCCACCTTCACATTCTTAGAGCCCGGAAGGTACGAAACCACAAAGTCAAAACGGGAGAAAAACAGCGACCAACGAGCCTGTCTAGGATTCAACCGTTTGGCAGACTCGAGATAGGTCAAATTCTTGTGATCAGTCAAGACCACCACGCGATGCTTAGCTCCTTCAAGCCAATGACGCCACTCCTCGAATGCCCACTTCATGGCCAGCAACTCTCGATTGCCAACATCATAATTACGCTCAGCAGGCGAAAACTTCCTGGAAAAGAAGGCACATGCTTTCATCACCGAGCCATCAGAATTTCTTTGCGACAAAACAGCCCCTGCTCCAATCTCAGAAGCATCAACCTCGACCTGGAACGGGAGCGAAACATCTGGCTGGCACAACACAGGGGCAGAAGAAAAACGACGCTTCAACTCCTGAAAAGCTTCCACAGCAGCAGAAGACCAATTGACGACATCAGCACCCTTCTTGGTTAAATCAGTCAACGGTTTAGCAATACTAGAAAAATTATTGATGAAGCGACGATAAAAATTAGCAAATCCCAGGAACTTTTGCAGACTCTTCAGAGATGTCGGCTGAGTCCAATCATAAATGGCCTGAACTTTAACAGGGTCCATCTCGATAGTAGAAGGGGAAAAAATGAAACCCAAAAATGAAACCTTCTGAACACCAAAGAGACACTTTGACCCCTTCACAAACAAAGAATTTGCACGCAGGACCTGGAACACCATTCTAACCTGCTTCACGTGAGACTCCCAATCATACGAGAAGACCAAAATATCATCCAAATATACAATCAGGAATTTATCCAGGTACTCTCGGAAGATGTCATGCATAAAGGACTGAAATACTGATGGAGCATTGGAAAGCCCGAATGGCATAACCAGGTACTCAAAATGGCCCTTGGGCGTATTAAATGCTGTTTTCCATTCATCGCCCTGTTTAATACGCACAAGATTATACGCACCACGAAGATCTATCTTGGTGAACCAACTAGCCCCCTTAATCCGAGCAAACAAATCAGACAGCAGCGGCAAGGGGTACTGAAATTTGACTGTGATTTTATTAAGAAGGCGGTAATCAATACAAGGTCTCAACGAACCATCCTTCTTGGCCACAAAAAAGAACCCTGCTCCCAATGGTGACGACGACGGGCGAATATGACCCTTCTCCAAGGATTCCTTTACATAACTCCGCATAGCGGTGTGCTCAGGCACAGACAAATTAAACAGTCGACCTTTAGGAAATTTACTACCAGGAATCAAATCGATAGCACAATCGCAATCCCTATGCGGAGGTAGGGCACTGGATTTGGGCTCATCAAATACATCCCGGTAATCCGACAAGAACTCTGGGACCTCAGAAGGGGTGGATGATGAAATAGACAGAAATGGAACATCACCATGTACCCCCTGACAACCCCAGCTGGACACAGACATAGATTTCCAATCCAATACTGGGTTATGGACCTGTAGCCATGGCAACCCCAACACGACCACATCGTGCAGATTATGCAACACCAAAAAGCGAATATCCTCCTGATGCGCAGGAGCCATGCACATGGTCAATTGGGTCCAATACTGAGGCTTATTCTTGGCCAAAGGCGTAGCATCAATTCCTCTCAATGGAATAGGATACTGCAAGGGCTACAAGAAAAACCCACAGCGCCTAGCAAACTCCAAGTCCATCAAATTCAGGGCAGCGCCTGAATCCACAAATGCCATGACAGAATAGGATGACAAAGAGCAGATCAAAGTAACGGACAAAAGAAATTTCGACTGTACCGTACCAATGGTGGCAGACCTAGCGAAACGCCTGGTGCGCTTAGGACAATCGGAGATAGCATGAGTGGAATCACCACAGTAAAAACACAGCCCATTCCGACATCTGTGTTCTTGCCGTTCATCTCTGGTCAAAGTCCTATCACATTGCATAGGCTCAGGTTTATGCTCAGATAATACCGCCAAATGGTGCACAGTTTTACGCTCACGTAAGCGTCGATCGATCTGAATGGCCAAAGACATAGACTCATTCAGACCAGCAGGCATGGGAAATCCCACCATGACATCCTTAAGGGCTTCAGAGAGACCCTTTCTGAAAATTGCTGCCAGAGCACATTCATTCCATTGAGTGAGCACAGACCACTTCCTAAACTTCTGACAATATATCTCTACCTCATCCTGACCCTGACACAGAGCCAGCAAGATTTTCTCTGCCTGATCCACTGAATTAGGTTCATCATAGAGCAATCCGAGCGCCAGAAAAAACGCATCAATATCACATAATGCAGGATCTCCTGGCGCAAGGGAAAATGCCCAGTCTTGAGGGTCGCCACGTAATAAAGAAATAATGATCTTCACTTGTTGAACTGGGTTACCAGAGGAGCGGGGTTTCAAAGCCAGAAACAGTTTACAATTATTTTTGAAACTCAGAAACTTAGCTCTATCTCCAGAAAACAAATCAGGAATAGGAATTCTAGGTTCTAACATAGAATTCTGAACCACAAAGTCTTGAATATTTTGTACTCTTGCAGTGAGATGATCCACACAAGAAGACAGACCTTTAATGTCCATCACTACACCTGTGTCCTGCACCACCCAAATGTCTAGGGGAAAAGAAAGACAAAACACAGTGCAGAGAAAAAAAATGGTCTCAGAACTTTTCTTTTCCCTCTATTGAGAAGCATTAGTACTTTGGGCCTCCAGTACTGTTATGAACTGGTGATTTAGAACCACAATGGACCTGGTGGTTAAGAGCAGAGAAAATGACCTGATAGTTACTAATAACATAGGACGAGCTCTGAGACGTGGGAACTCTGCTGACCGCAATCCCTAATCCCATCACACCACACCAGAAGTAGCCATGGAGCGCTCCTGACCAGACCTAGGCATCTCGGCACAGCCTAAGAAACTAGCTAACCCTGAAGATAGAAAAATAAGCCTACCTTGCCTCAGAGAAATTTCCCAAAGGAAAAGGCAGCCCCCCACATATAATGACTGTGAGTAAATGAAAATACAAACACAGAGATGAAATAGATTTTAGCAAAGTGAGGCCCGACTTACTGAATAGACCGAGGATAGGAAAGATAGCTTTGCGGTCAGCACAAAAACCTACAAACAACCACGCAGAGGGCGCAAAAAGACCCTCCGCACCGACTAACGGTACGGAGGTGCTTCCTCTGTGTCCCAAAGCTTCCAGCAAGCAAGACAAACCAAAATAGCAAGCTGGACAAAAATAGCAAACAAAGAAACACAAGCAGAACTTAGCTTATGCAGGGAAGACAGGCCGCTAGAACGATCCAGGAGAGAGCAAGACCAATACTGGAACATTGACTGGAGGCAAGGAGCAAAGAACTAGGTGGAGTTAAATAGAGCAGCACCTAACGACTTAAACTCGTCACCTGAGGAAGGAAACTCAGAAGCCGCAGCCCCACTCACATCCACCAGAGGAAGCCCATGGACAGAACCAGCCGAAGTACCACTCATGACCACAGGAGGGAGCTTGACCACAGAATTCACAACACTCCGGGTGCTCATCCAGAAAAACAAGACATTCCATGTGCAAAAAAGTAAAGATATAGATAATACTCACCGGTCCTTAAAACTTCATGCTTTATTCAGATACTTAAAATATCATGGCTTGGAGAACGGGTTAACAGGGTGTGCGAGCCAGTGCTGACGACGGACGTTTTGCGCTGCACATTGCTTCAACGGGTCAGTGTATCAGAGGATATGACGGAGAGAGAAATACCTGAGCTCTGGGATGCCCCTCCCTCTGTAGCCACCTCCCACCACAACGAAATGCATAAAAAAAGTTAAAAACATTGCAATATTGTATGTACTTAGCCCTCTGGGTAACCATTCGGGAAAAGATTTTCAGATATCACTAAACTTTACATTATCTATCTGGAGCCGCAGCGTGAAGACAAGAAGAGGACGTCATCATAAGAAGATGGGAGGCCCCGGACCGTGAGGCCCATCGGACCAGAACCAAACCTGGACCGCCCCTGGGTGAGTATAATCTAACCTCTTTTTCCCATCTTTCAGGATACATCGGGGGCTTACCTACAACATTACAGAATGCTGTAGATAAGCCCCTGATGCTGGTGGGCTTAGCTTACCTTCAATTTTGGGGGTGACAGATTCCCTTTAAGGGGGACAATGGGATAAAAGCTCAATAATGCATATGGGTTGAAAGGCTCACTATCCAATGGCATAGAGCTGCTACAAAATGAAGTCAAGCAGATGAAATCAGGGGGATTCTTTTAGCATTGTTCTACTGTGAAACCATGGGTCCTGGCATTTATGTGGATTTTTTATAAATCATAAAGTTTGCAAAATATATTTGAAAATAGTAAATTCAGTAGATAAAGTATCAAAATTTTCGATACTCTCTAACTTTTAGACAGTGCAAACTAAGAATAAACAGCCTTAACCCCTTAATCCCATATGATGTACTATCCCGTTGAGGTGGGGTGGGCCTTAATTCCCACCGACGGGATAGTAAGTCATAGCCAATCGGCCGCCAGGAAAGGTCAGAGAGGCCCAGCGCCTGCACACTGCAGTACTTTGCTCTGCCCTCAACAGGGCAGACAAAGTACACCTGTGCCGGAGCCACACCGTGAATACAAGAAGAGGACGTCATCGTAAGAAGATGGGAGGCCCCGGACCGGGACGCCCATCGGACCAGAACCAGACCGGGACCGCCCCTGGGTGAGTATAATCTAACCTCTTTTTCTCATCTTTCGGGATACATAGGGGGCTTATCTACAGCATTGAAGAGTGCTGTAGATAAGCCCCTGATGCTGGTAGGCTTAGCTCACCTTCGATTTTGGGGGTGACAGGTTCCCTTTAAATTACTTTTGGTTTCCTGTAACCACTGCATACCATAACATTAAACAAGACATGCCTATTTTGAGATAAATGCAAATTATCCTAAGTCTTCTATAAAGATGTAAAGACCAAAGCAGCAATCCTTCAAATTCCAGGAAAGCTTAGCAGAAAAGAGAAAAGTTGTGGCCTATTTTCTTTCCATGCTATGGCTTAAACTAGTGAACTCAATATATGCAAAAATTGGCATATTGGCCATAACAATCAATTGAATTCCACACTCCAGTTTTTCATAGTTTAGCATTTTCTAAGGGCAACTTTATTCACAATAGTCTTTCAAAATTAAACAATTCTGCAAAATTATTTTGAGATGATATTTAACATCCTTTAGGTTAGGTGCAGATGAGTGCATATTCTCTGATACGAGAGAATTGGGACAATTTTACAAATGACACCGATAAGACTATAATCAGACTTTGATCAGAGTGGGATCATAGTGTGATCCAATTCTCTCTGATGAGGAGAAGATGGAGAAAAAAAATCTCCATCTTCTCCATTTTGGCAGGCAGTGGAAATCGGACGTCCGAGTGCAGTCCAATGTTTTCCATGCACTCATTGACTTGCATGGCTGAGTGAGATCCGAATGTTAGATCAAACTCAGGCATGCTGTGAAATCAGACATGTCCACAACCTCATAGACTAAGGCTACTTTCACACTGGCGTCGGAATCTCCCCGTCGCAATGCGTCGGGCAGAGATTCCGACGCTAGCGTTTGACGCACTGCACAACGGGTGCAGCGGATGCATTTCTCCGGCGCATCCGCTGCCCCATTGTGAGGTGCGGGGAGGTGGGGGTGAAGTTCCGTCAGGAGCAAAAAATGTTACATTTAACGTTTTTTGCTCCCGGCGGTCCACCACAACACGGCACAACCGTCGCACGACGGTTGCGACGTGTGGCAAAGCATCGCAATGCGTCGCCAATGTTAATCTATCGGGCAAAAACGCATCCTGCAAACAACTTTGCAGGATGCGTTTTTTGCCATAAACGACGCATTGCGACGTCTGGCCAAAAACACCAGTTTGAAAGTAGCCTAACATGGGGATGAGTGCTTTTTGTTAAAAAAAAAAAGGATAGCACTCGTCGAATTATTATTGTGATAGTCTTTATCAGCCCTATTGACGACAATACAGTATATATGATACTGTATTTGAGTCAATAATTTCAATGACCCAATTATTAGCACACGGCTAGCAAAATAAAAATGTCAATGTGCTCCATATATATGCAAATAGAAGTAAAAGACGTTCCAGATCCAACAGAATTGTGCTGTTTTTTTTCAATAAATGTGACACAAGATACACTGCACAATTCATTTGTAAGAAAGAAAATGTCGCATATCCTTATACTTCCACTGGATGAGCTTGACATGTAATATGATTAAATATCAAAAATGCAGTTTAGCTGGATCTTTAAATGTTGGAACAAGCATGTTCCAATACATTAACATCATAATTCATATATAGGTTTATTAACCCCCAGTACTTTCATCATTGATGATAGCTGCAAATTTCCATGGCAGTGCCGAGACAGTAATATCAAATTTTAATAACAAATTTTCTCTTCCATCAGGGCTTTACCAATGGGAAACATAAATTGCTATGACTGACCATTAGTTGTTAGAGAAGCAATCTGACTTTCCCACACCCTTATTTTAGTGTATCTGCTTTGTCCCTCAGCAGTATTAATGATAGCATGAAAGGTCACATGACAAATGAGTGACAAAAATATCAAACCATATTAGCCTTTAGCTTTATCAGTGAGTTGCAGAGATGACAGAAAATTGTATTTTTACCCTGAATAATTTTGTCTTCTATTTTGCTGGCAAGACTGAATTAAGGCGAAATGTTTGCGTCTGTCTCCTTTTTTTTTTTGACAAACGTGAAATAATAATATACATTAATAATACAGAACATGCACAGAGATGAAGGAGCAAACTGTCGTATCCATTTCCAGAAAAAGCTGACCTTAATGCATAGCGTTAAAATACATAAAGACAGCTGTTATTAAATCACAAAAGCCATACTGCTATCTTGCAAGATAAATCCCATGAAATGGGCAAAAGAAAGAGGATAAAAATATGCTATTAATTACAGGTAAATAATAGAGCAATCATGAATTATGTTATGATATCATTTAAATGTGGAGATATAATTTTACACAATATATTATGGAAGATACATTTATCCAGAAAGAGGGAATAAAAAAAAAAAGAAAAAGAAAAGATTCATGAAGAAAGCATAAAACAAGTTTAATATAAATGTACAGAATTACAGCTATATTGGAGAATTGCAGATGGTAATAAAATGTGTTCATTTGGTAAATAATTCAGAATTGCTGAATACAAAAAGTTTTTCTAATCTAAAAAATGAATCAAAAAATGCAATATTTAAATAATAATTTTCTTAAAATAATATATGATGGTTTTTCAGCATATGTACATATATACCGTATATACTCGAGTATAAGCCAACCCGAGTATAAGCCGACCCCCCTAATTTTGCCGCAAAAAACTGGGAAAACGTAATGACTCGAGTATTATCCTAGGGTGGGAAATGCAGCAGCTACCGGTAAATGTCAAAAGTAAAAATAGATACCAATAAAAGTAAAATTAATTGAGACATCAGTAGGTTAAGTGTTTTTGAATATCCATATTGAACCAGGGGTCCCATATAATGCTCCATAAAGTTTATGATGGGCCCCATAAGATGCTCCATATTAAAATTTGCCCCATATAATCCTGCATAAAGGTTAATAATGGCCCCATAAGATGCTCCATAGACACATTTGCCCAATATAATGCTGCACAAATGTTAATTATGGCCCCATAAGATGCTCCATAAAGATATTTGCCCCATATAGTGCTGCACAAACTTTGATTATGGCCCTATAAAGACACTTGCCCCATATAGTGCTGCACACACGTTATGGCCCGATAAGAGGCTCTATACAGACTCTTGCCCTATTATAGTGCTGCACAAATGTTATAGCCCCATAAGATGCTCTATACAGACACCTGCCCCATTATAGTGCTGCAGAAACGTTATGGCCCCATAAGATGCTCCATACAGACACTTGCCCCATTATAGTGCTGCACAAATGTTATGGTCCCATAAGAAGCTCTATACAGACACTTGCTCCATTATAGTTCTGCACAAACTTTATGGCCCCATAAGATGCTCTATACAGACACCTGCCCCATTATAGTGCTGCACAAACGTTATGGCCCTATAAGATGCTCCATACAGAAATTTGCCCCATTATAGTGCTGCACAAACTTTATGGCCCCATAAAATGCTCTATACAGACACTTGCCCCATTATAGTGCTGCACAAACATTATGGCCCCATAAGTTGCTCCATACAGAAATTTGCCCCATTATAGTGCTGCACAAACTTTACGGTCCCACAAGATGCTCTATACAGACATTTGCCTCATATAGTGCTGCACAAACATTATGGCCCCATAAGATGCTCTATACAGACAGTTGCCCCATTATAATGCTGCACAAACCTTATGGCCCCATAAGATGCTCCATACAGACACTTGCCCATTATATTGCTGCACAAACATTATGGCCCCATAAGATGCTCTATACAGACACTTGCCCCATTGTAGTGCTGCACAAACGTTGATTATGCCCCATAAGATGCTCTATACAGACACTTACCTCATTTGCTGTTGCTGCGATTAAAAAAAATCACATACTCACCTCTCCGTCGCTCAGGCCCTCGGCACTTTCAATATTCATCTGACATTGTTCCGGCACCGCTCCATCTTCAGCACTGACATTCAGGCAGAGGGTGCGCACTAACTACGTCACCACGCCATCTGACCTGAGCGTCACTGCTGAAGACAGAGCAGCGGCGGCTGGAACGGGGAGCAGGTGAATATCGCGCAGCGCTCCCCTCCCTGTTATACTCACCTGCTTCTGGCGCGGTGCAGTCCCTGCTTCCCCGGCGCTGCTGCTTCTTCCTCTACTGAGTGGTCACCGTTACCGCTCATTTCAGTAATGAATATGCGGCTCCAGCCTTATGGGAGGTGGAGCCGCATACTCATTACTGTAATGAGCGGTACCATGTGACCGCTCACTACAGGAAGAAGCTGCCGGCCGGGAAAAGACGTGCAGGGACCGTGCCAGAAGCAGGTGAGTATAACTAGACAGCCCTCGCTCCCCCTCCCCTGCCAACCCCTGGGTATGACTCGAGTATAAGCCGAGAGGGGGACATTCAGCCCCCAAAAATGGGCTGAAAATCTCAGCTTATACTCGAGTATATACGGTATTATGTGTGGAGCTGTAATACAGTTTAAGGTACTGTCCCACAAATGATTTTTGAGTTTTTTTTTAGAAAATAATAAATTGTAGAAGAGTTCATTTTCTGTGGTATTTGTCCCTATATTGTTATTGTGTTTTTGCATCTTCACCTTTTTGTTGCATTTTTTTATTGGGTTTCCAATAGTGATGAGAGAGTGTGCTCATTCCTTGAGATTTCTTAGTATGCTCAGGTGTTCTCTGAGTATTTTGGGCATGTTCGTAGATTATGTTTGTGTCCCTGCAGCTGCATGATTTGCGGCTGCTAGACAGCCAGAACACAAGAAGGGATTGCCTGTTTGTTAGGGAATCCCCACATGTATTCAGGCTGTCTACCAGCCGCAAGTCATGCAGCTGAGAGGACACAAACATCATATATGAGCATGCCCAAAATATTCAGAGAAAACCCGAGCATGCTGGGAGAAACTCAAGTAACGAGCACACTTGCTCATCACTAGTTTCCATCCTTTTATGTTTTAAGGATCCCAAGGTTTCTCAAAGAATCACATAAAAAAGATGCATCATGAAAACTCTGTGGAGTGCAATACAAACACAGTGTAAATGGTAAGGAATGGGTTTTCGGCATAGTGTAGATAGTCAGATCTACAGAATGTCCTATGCGCTGTGGATGCAATGAAAACTGCTGAGAAATTAGCATAAAAGATATAATGCATTTATTTTGTGAGGTTTTCCAGACTACTGTTACAGTATAGCTTATTATTCACATTGTATGGGAATTTAACCTTGAAGAGTAACCATTGTATTAATTTTACTTCATAAATCGGTAGTACAAGTTACGCATGAACTAAGAGAAAAAGATCAGTCCAGGAGGTGTAAGATGCAGTTTGCTCTTACAAGCTATTTTATAAGTTTTCTTATATCATGTGTATTGATTTATGGAATAAAAATGAGAACTATGGTTATTCTTTAAAGTAAAGGTCCATTTACATCTAACTATTGACGGCACTAAATGACCACCAATGGCGGTTGTTTAATTTAATTTTATGGGTAGCTTGAGACAGAAGAAAAGAACAGATCTGTATACACATATACTGGCCATGAGGTAATATTGTAATATTTTAAACTGGATGATATCACCAATTAAAGGGTTGCTTGAAGCTTGATGTGATAATGTGGAGGAAGTGTTTAATGCCAAACTACCAAAGAGGGCAAAGTGGGAATCCATAAATGGAAGTATACCTCCTATATGGGAGGGGGAACAAGATCTTAGAATAATTTCTGTGGGGAAGCGTTAGCTGTCATTATGCTGGCAATAGGAGGGCATTGTATGTGGCTCGTAACCGTTTCTCAGGGCTGACTTGAATCTTCATTGTAAACTGTAATGTGAAAAAATGCTATTGACCTGCACATATAGCGTTAATCTGCATGTTAACAGCATTTTGAAGCTTCCCGATCCCGGCACTTAGACCCCGAATGCCAGGAGGAAATGAAATGTATTCCTTCCGACAGCATTCAATGCACAATCACGGGCCTGGCGCCAGTCAGTTTCAGTCAATGTTTAGAAAGAAGAGTCTGTAACCATGTCCCCAGCACTGAAAGCTCACTTATCATTACAGACAGCTGCCAGTTAGTGGGAAAAAAAATTATTTCCTTCCCGACGGAGGGGGCTCTAATTGTGAGCACCGGGCAAGTTCAGAATGCTATTAACCTGCAAATAAACCATTTATCTGCAGGTTCACAGTGTTTTTATCCAGTGACAGGTTCCCACTAAGGTTATACAGGTTGGGGACCACTCTTATAAACAGTATGCCGTAAATTCCCCCCAGTATTGAAGGCAGGCAACCAGAAATGAATAATGTAGCATCAAGAGTGATAACCACCAGTTGTGGAGAAAATATTAGGCAAAATAGGAAAAGGCACATTTTAACAAATAATTGAACAATTGCAAAATATCACCACATAAACTATAATAATTGCTTGTAAGTGTCGTGATCCGGGTTGGAGTTTGCTTTCTGCTTTTCCTACTCCAGCCTGGTCATGGTGGGGTTAACTATTTCCGCCTCTCTTTGATTAGGGAGTGGTTATTTCTTGGTGCTCTTGCTGGCAGCTTGTGTATGTGCTTTCTGGGGCTGCTAACCTTTTAAACCTCAGTGTTCCTTTTGCCTCTGACCTCCCTTACCGGTGCCTGACCTGTCTCTTGTACCTGATCTAGTGTGACTCTGGTGTGTATCCCCTCCGTTCTTTGACTCGGCTTGAACTCTGACTTCATCTCCTGTCTCCCGTCTTTGTTACCACACGTCTGTCTGGCTTTTGACCTACTGGCTTACTCTGACTCCTTTCTTTGTCTCACATCTCCGATACATTTGCTCCTGGCTGGTTCTGACCCTCGGCTTGTATTTTGACTACGAGTTAATAATAATAATAATAATCTTTATTTATATAGCGCCAACATATTCCGTAGTGCTTTACAGTTTAACAGTTTCAAGTGAAATATATACGAGTTCTGTTTTCCCCTTTAAACTATATGCTTGCCGACCATTACTGACTGCACTGTGTGGCGGTGCGGCAAGTGCGACCTCTTTTGCTCTCACCCACTCCCCCTGGTGGAGTCTGCACATATCTGCATTGCTGCAGCGTGACAATAAGAATGTAAGTTATATTCTAAATATAAAATAATTGGGTCCATCATCACTAGTAATGTTAGCAATAAGTAAAAAAATCAGCAAGGTCAGCAACTAACAATTATAAGGAATAACATCTATAAATATTAAAAATAACAAATATCAAATTCAAATACTGAATCAGTGTGAAGCACAAAAAGTGAGGGCGATTTTTTCCTAGTGCATCAACACATTCATTCATTTCTTTGAAATGGAAAAAAATAGTTGCTTTTCTGTTACATGAAAGAAAGTGTGATTGAGACTTGTTCTAACTTAAATGTTTCTTGCGGTCAACTGGAAACATAATAAAAATATACATTACAGCACAGAGTGGAAGAAAATTGTCATTTCCTTGCAATACATATATTCAGTGTATGTATTGCTTCCTAAAGTGAAAGAAATGAATGTACGGTTCTATTTCAGTCTCTTAAAATTAATGTTAACATTGGAACAGGGCAAAGGCTTTATATCCAGGAGTAACAAATTCATCAAATAAAAGTCATTTGTTTTGACAAACAAAACATAACTTTTTGCATCATGTAACAGAAGGTAGTGGAAAAGATAAATACCTAGATAGTTATGTAGGCGCATGTTCACACTAGCCACTAAACAGACAAAAACCCAAGATTTAAATAAATAAATAAATAAATACCCTGCGGTAACTACATTTCAATATAGTATGAAAATAGTATAGGATACTTAGTTAACATAATTTTTATTAAATAAAGTATAATCCATCCCACCACATCACGGTGACTCTATTCGGAATGGTCCTAACCTCTAGTATTAAAATCTTACTATTTGTCAATTGAAGTAATGTGAATAAGGGCTGAGAAGGGCTGAGACCGGGCTAATTGACTCCCAGCCTTGGGAAGTAACATAAATGTAATGTCCAACTCAAAGAAAAGGGGGGTCACACCTTTATCTGCACATAATGCAAAAAAAACTAAATAAAAGCCTAAAGGCCATGTGCCCACGATCCGTACATAGCAGCATTCTGGATGCAATTTATCTTCACTGCATTCAAAATGCTGCTTTCTAGTTATGCAGTTAGATCCACATGTGTTCAATGAACCATGCGGATTTACCACATCTAATAAATGGCTATGAGTGAAACAGAGACTAGCATTTGATTAACATGCTGTGGCTCATAACCCCAGCAGTACAGTTGGCATGGGATTTCTATAAATCCCATCTACTGTGCTGCTAATGTGGAATGCAGTGTTTTAGATGCAGCTGTATCCAAAACACTCCTCTTACTTATCGTGGGCACGTACCCAAAGAGATGAGCTGGAATATAATTTGGCAAAACTGACAGCTGGGTTTTCACGATCCATGTTTGGATCTGTGACAGATCTGGTTTCCCTCTGATTTAAACCTTTTTTCCTTTCTGGTCATTGGGGGTTAATGCAGTTAACCCCCCCCCCGGGTGGCCGCTGGTGTTATTGCATTGCATTGCTGCTGGGTTGACTGATGTTTGTGACCACTCCCACCATCCTTTATAAGGTCACCTGGTGCATCAGTTGACTGTTGGTTATACAGTTCCTTTCAGGAGACCAACCTCACAGTAACATAGTAACATAGTAACATAGTTAGTAAGGCCGAAAAAGGACATTTGTCCATCCAGTTCAGCCTATATTCCATCATAATAAATCCCCAGATCTACGTCCTTCTACAGAACCTAATAATTGTATGATACAATATTGTTCTGCTCCAGGAAGACATCCAGGCCTCTCTTGAACCCCTCGACTGAGTTCGCCATCACCACCTCCTCAGGCAAGCAATTCCAGATTCTCACTGCCCTAACAGTAAAGAATCCTCTTCTATGTTGGTGGAAAAACCTTCTCTCCTCCAGACGCAAAGAATGCCCCCTTGTGCCCGTCACCTTCCTTGGTATAAACAGATCCTCAGCAAGATATTTATATTGTCCCCTTATATACTTATACATGGTTATTAGATCGCCCCTCAGTTGTCTTTTTTCTAGACTAAATAATCCTAATTTCGCTAATCTATCTGGGTATTAAACCGGAATCCACATAAAACTATGGGAACACATATTAATAAGATGTCTAACAGAAATAACCCATAGTATGTTGTTGGACATATACGGACACACTGACGTCCATAAATTGAGCACCACCAGAAAAAATCAGTGTATAAACGTCCACAGACTATTATAGAAGTCACAATACATAAAGTTTATTAAATACATAAAACAGACCACAAGACAGGGCAACGAATAAAAGGGTAACAAATCTTCCCACATAGAAAACAGGCGGAGAAAGGGCCATATGTGAAAACACCTGGGAGACAGTCATAGAATCATACATATATATGTGTATATAGGCAGGACATCCTGCACCAAAAACATGTCCCACATCACATACCTGTAGAAGATGACAGGGTCTCACAAAGGCACTCCCGCCCTCCCGGACGCGCGTTTCGGAAGTATACAACACTTCCTTCCTCAGGGGGATACTTAATAAGAATGGGTCACCATTAAATAAAGGCCAGGACCGGAAATGCACGCCGGCCAGCAAGAAAGACCCGCCCACCCTGCAGGCGTCACACCGAACCGCTGACACCAGGGAACCAGAGACCCCACGTGACCATGGCGTCTGGCGGGAGGCGGAGCCAACGGGCAGGACAAAAAATGTCCACCCCAAAGCGCCGCGACAGCCGCCGACGCCAGGGCACCAGGAGCCCCAAGCAGCCATGACGTCAGTAGAGGGCGGGACCACCCAGCGGGACAAGGCGGGGCCCAGACACAGGGAGGCACAGCCGCGACCATACTCTAAAAGGGCAGAGGCCCACTGCATCCAATGCTGAACCAGGGCTACAATCACCATAGGCTCACAAAGGAGCAGCCACTAACAGGGAAAGCACCCTGCGTATGCCGGCACCACACGCCCGCAGATGCAAGAACGCATGGGGCCCCATGCGACCAATACATCTGACAGGCAGCGGAGCCCGCACACCCAGGGAACAAGACCCCACAAATGGCACATACACAAAGGTGGCATATCCAAAACACATTATACCCAGACAAGATACATATAAATAAAACAGTGCAAATAGCAGATATGTACTAATTTATGTGGTAATGCACCCAGAGATTCAATGATATGTGCGAATGCACAAAAATTGGATACGGCAATAAATAGAAATAGCTACATGGCTATGACATATCGAAACCATATATCATATGCAATGTACAACAATATATCTTATAATCCAACGTAATATCTTTGCTACTAGTGTAGCTAATAACATAATCAATAAACAAACTCAATAGGAATAGCAGCATATAATGTCCAAAGTCCAAATGGCAAAATGACCAAATGCCATACAGGTAACAAATGTAGCATCCGCAGCCTGACTCAGATGTCGAATCCGTCTCATAGTCAAGTTCAGCGCATAGTAGAGTACAGTAGCTCTCTCCTCCCAACCGGGCATATCATGCATATGGTGGATGTAAATGGTGACACTAAAGAAAAGAAAAACATAATTAAAACCACATAAAACCAAGAAAATGCGGAAAAATCCGCACCCCTGGTACACACTACCCCGGGGACTCCAGAAATGGGGCAAACGAGAGGCACTCATTCAGGCCGAAAGGGTGGACCGTATTGAGAGTCCAGATCCACCTCGTCTCCAGCCTCGCCAAACGCCCAGACAGCCCACCACCCCTAATGTTGATTTTAAGGGCATCGATACCATGGACCCTCAGCAGGGTACTATCACAATTATGCATATTTCTAAAATGCCGTGGTATCGTCTTGAGTGTGGATGCGTCCGCATGACGGGCCGCCGCCTGAATCCCCAACACGTGCTCCCTCGTGCGGACCTTAAGTTGACGAGATGTTAATCCAACATAAATAAGGCCGCACGGGCACGTAGCATAATAAATCACGTATCTAGTCGTACATGTGATGCGTTGTCTAATTTCAAATGACCTTGTGCCCTCAGAGTTGGAAAAACTATTGCACCGGTCAATGTTGGGGCAGGCGACGCACCCACCACACGGAACACATCCACCACTCCTTTTAAAGCTATCCAAAAAGGTGGGCATCGGGCGCTCGGGATAATGGCTAGAGACAAGGTGGTCTCTTAAATTCTTGGCCCGTCTAAATGACATAGCTGGTCTAGATGGTACAAATTTCTTCAAAACAGGGTCCACCCTAAGAATCGGCCAGGCCTGCTCCAAAATAGCACGTACCCTACCGGACTGTGAGCTAAATGTCGTAACAAACCTAGTTTGGTCATCCGTCCTCGACCTGCCATTCACACCACCCCCATAGAGCAAATCATTTCTTGAAGCATGTTTGGCACGATGGTAGGCGGATTTAATAACCCTGCGGCTATAGCCACGTGCAACAAACCGTTGTCTAAGTTCGTCCGCTCTAGCCTCAAAGGCCACATCGGAGGAACAGATCCGCCGTAATCGGAGAAACTGGCCCACCGGCACGGAACGGATCATGTGCCTAGGATGTCCGGACGAAGCGAACAGCAAGGTATTAGTAGATGTCTCCTTCCTGTAGATGTCAGTTTGTAGGACCCCAAATTGATCCCACCGAATAGTTACATCCAGGAAGTCCAACGAGACGTCACTCTGACAAAACGTCAAGTGTATGTTCAGGTCATTGTTGTTCAAGGTGTGGATAAGCTGCCCAAGGTCGACGGGTGTACCCTGCCAGATGAAGAAGATGTCGTCAATGTACCGCGTCCAGAAAGGGACGCGGTCCATTAACCCCTGTTCATCCGACAGGAAGAGGTCCCTCTCCCACAGCCCCAGGAAGAGACCGGCATAGGCCGGCGCAAAGGCCGCGCCCATGGCGGTCCCCCGGAGCTGTAGGTAGAAGGACCCCTTAAAAACAAAGAAATTATGTGAGAGGGTGAACTCCAATAGCTCCAGCAGCAGGTCCCTCATCTCAATCGACAATGAAGATGTACCTAGAAAGAAACGGACGGCATTAATGCCATCTTGGTGTTTAATATTCGTATAGAGGGACTCAACATCTGCTGAAACCAGAAGAGTGTCACCCTCCAAATACAACCCGTCGACCTTCCGCAGCAAATCACCAGTATCCTTCAAGAACGACGGGAGGCCAGAGACAAGGGGCTGGAGGTGGAAATCAATCCATTTATTAACATGTTCCAGGAAGTTTCCCCTACCCGAAATAATCGGTCTACCAGGTGGAGCGGAGATGTTCTTGTGTATCTTTGGAAGGAGATACAAGGTTGGAATAGTCGGCTCTGGGACCGCCAGTGCCGAAGCCAGTTGTTTGGTGATAATGCCGTCCTGGAGGGCCCTATCAAGGATATCACCCAGCTGGGAAGAATACGCTGCAAGAGGATTGTATGTAAGTTTTTTGTAGCAGGTCGCATCACCCAGCTGGCGAAATGCCTCTTTCTCATACATAGTACTAGGCCACAGGACGACATTACCACCCTTGTCGGCAGGTTTAACCACGACACCCGGCAGTCCCTGCAAATACTCCAACCTGTGTCTCTCTTCCACAGTCAAATTATCATTGATAATAAATTTCGGAACACGATATAATTCCTCCGTCACCACCTGGACAAATAACTCAATATTGGCACAGGTAGATAATAGAGGAAACTTCCTGGAACGGGGGCGAATAGAGGGCGGAATCTTACCTCCGTCGCCAGTATGTTCCACCGCCAGCTCCTCAAGTATTCTCAGGGCCTCCCGTTCCTCTTCTGTTGGAAAGAGTGATGCAAGATGATTACTATTAAAATACCTTTTGAACAACAATGACCTGGCAAAGATATGTAGGTCCTTGATAGTGGTGAAAAGATCAAATTTTGGTGTAGGGACAAAAGACAGACCCTTACCAAGCAAACCTAAATCAGTCTGTGTCAGAGGAAGATTCGTAAGATTAATCACCTTGTTGTCACGTGTAGACGATGAGAAAGATTTCCTCTTATATGGGTGGTAGGAATGGTCACGGAGTCTTGCGGCCTCTCTAGTCATATTTACAGATGTTGAGGATAAGTCAGATTGTCCACTAACAGATGAAATTGAGGTATTCAAAACACTTTTACTATGATCCAAATTAGTACGTTTCCTCCACAAATATACTTTCTTTAGTTGGTAATCTTTTAAGTCCCTCGAATATTTAGTCATCTGAGTTTCCTGGATTTTTTTAACCAATAAATCAGTTGATTTCTCTATTTCCAATTCAAAATGCTGAATCCTCTCGGGTGGACAACCACTCCTCAAGTCAGCCAAAGCGGAATCAATCAGACCATCGAGCTCGATAATATTGGTGCTGTTACGATCTACCAAAAGTTGTAAAAATATCATCGAACAAGAATTACAGGCCTCCTCCCACTTATCAATGAACCCTGAATCATCGACATAGAATGACGGAATGACCCTAACCCGCAGTCCCCTGGGGATCATAGCGCTAGATTTGTATTTCTCAAGAAATTGGCGGTTCCACCATAATCTCGAGCGTTTGTCTAACAAGCTTCTAATATTTGCAAATTTATCATCCCAGCTGGAGTTCCCGGGGCAATGTGCACCAAGCGTGCCACTATCAAAGATCTTATCCATTTGGTTGAGCCATGCCTTCTCTCTGGCTCTAAAGTCCATCGTGAAATCCAAGGAACCTGTGCATAACACAGAAAATATAGAGTAATAAACCGGAATCCACATAAAACTATGGGAACACATATTAATAAGATGTCTAACAGAAATAACCCATAGTATGTTGTTGGACATATACGGACACACTGACGTCCATAAATTGAGCACCACCAGAAAAAATCAGTGTATAAACGTCCACAGACTATTATAGAAGTCACAATACATAAAGTTTATTAAATACATAAAACAGACCACAAGACAGGGCAACGAATAAAAGGGTAACAAATCTTCCCACATAGAAAACAGGCGGAGAAAGGGCCATATGTGAAAACACCTGGGAGACAGTCATAGAATCATACATATATATGTGTATATAGGCAGGACATCCTGCACCAAAAACATGTCCCACATCACATACCTGTAGAAGATGACAGGGTCTCACAAAGGCACTCCCGCCCTCCCCGACGCGCGTTTCGGAAGTATACAACACTTCCTTCCTCAGGGGGATACTTAATAAGAATGGGTCACCATTAAATAAAGGCCAGGACCGGAAATGCACGCCGGCCGGCAAGAAAGACCCGCCCACCCTGCAGGCGGGTTTCTTTAGTGTCACCATTTACATCCACCATATGCATGATATGCCCGGTTGGGAGGAGAGAGCTACTGTACTCTACTATGCGCTGAACTTGACTATGAGACGGATTCGACATCTGAGTCAGGCTGCGGATGCTACATTTGTTACCTGTATGGCATTTGGTCATTTTGCCATTTGGACTTTGGACATTATATGCTGCTATTCCTATTGAGTTTGTTTATTGATTATGTTATTAGCTACACTAGTAGCAAAGATATTACGTTGGATTATAAGATATATTGTTGTACATTGCATATGATATATGGTTTCGATATGTCATAGCCATGTGGCTATTTCTATTTATTGCCGTATCCAATTTTTGTGCATTCGCACATATCATTGAATCTCTGGGTGCATTACCACATAAATTAGTACATATCTGCTATTTGCACTGTTTTATTTATATGTATCTTGTCTGGGTATAATGTGTTTTGGATATGCCACCTTTGTGTATGTGCCATTTGTGGGGTCTTGTTCCCTGGGTGTGTGGGCTCCGCTGCCTGTCAGATGTATTGGTCGCATGGGGCCCCATGCGTTCTTGCATCTGCGGGCGTGTGGTGCCGGCATACGCAGGGTGCTTTCCCTGTTAGTGGCTGCTCCTTTGTGAGCCTATGGTGATTGTAGCCCTGGTTCAGCATTGGATGCAGTGGGCCTCTGCCCTTTTAGAGTATGGTCGCGGCTGTGCCTCCCTGTGTCTGGGCCCCGCCTTGTCCCGCTGGGTGGTCCCGCCCTCTACTGACGTCATGGCTGCTTGGGGCTCCTGGTGGCCTGGCGTCGGCGGCTGTCGCGGCGCTTTGGGGTGGACATTTTTTGTCCTGCCCGTTGGCTCCGCCTCCCGCCAGACGCCGTGGTCACGTGAGGTCTCTGGTTCCCTGGTGTCAGCGGTTCGGTGTGACGCCTGCAGGGTGGGCGGGTCTTTCTTGCCGGCCGGCGTGCATTTCCGGTCCTGGCCTTTATTTAATGGTGACCCATTCTTATTTAGTATCCCCCTGAGGAAGGAAGTGTTGTATACTTCCGAAACGCGCGTCGGGGAGGGCGGGAGTGCCTTTGTGAGACCCTGTCATCTTCTACAGGTATGTGATGTGGGACATGTTTTTGGTGCAGGATGTCCTGCCTATATACACATATATATGTATGATTCTATGACTGTCTCCCAGGTGTTTTCACATATGGCCCTTTCTCCGCCTGTTTTCTATGTGGGAAGATTTGTTACCCTTTTATTCGTTGCCCTGTCTTGTGGTCTGTTTTATGTATTTAATAAACTTTATGTATTGTGACTTCTATAATAGTCTGTGGACGTTTATACACTGATTTTTTCTGGTGGTGCTCAATTTATGGACGTCAGTGTGTCCGTATATGTCCAACAACATACTATGGGTTATTTCTGTTAGACATCTTATTAATATGTGTTCCCATAGTTTTATGTGGATTCCGGTTTATTACTCTATATTTTCTGTGTTATGCACAGGTTCCTTGGATTTCACGATGGACTTTAGAGCCAGAGAGAAGGCATGGCTCAACCAAATGGATAAGATCTTTGATAGTGGCACGCTTGGTGCACATTGCCCCGGGAACTCCAGCTGGGATGATAAATTTGCAAATATTAGAAGCTTGTTAGACAAACGCTCGAGATTATGGTGGAACCGCCAATTTCTTGAGAAATACAAATCTAGCGCTATGATCCCCAGGGGACTGCGGGTTAGGGTCATTCCGTCATTCTATGTCGATGATTCAGGGTTCATTGATAAGTGGGAGGAGGCCTGTAATTCTTGTTCGATGATATTTTTACAACTTTTTGTAGATCGTAACAGCACCAATATTATCGAGCTCGATGGTCTGATTGATTCCGCTTTGGCTGACTTGAGGAGTGGTTGTCCACCCGAGAGGATTCAGCATTTTGAATTGGAAATAGAGAAATCAACTGATTTATTGGTTAAAAAAATCCAGGAAACTCAGATGACTAAATATTCGAGGGACTTAAAAGATTACCAACTAAAGAAAGTATATTTGTGGAGGAAACGTACTAATTTGGATCATAGTAAAAGTGTTTCGAATACCTCCATTTCATCTGTTAGTGGACAATCTGACTTATCCTCAACATCTGTAAATATGACTAGAGAGGCCGCAAGACTCCGTGACCATTCCTACCACCCATATAAGAGGAAATCTTTCTCATCGTCTACACGTGACAACAAGGTGATTAATCTTACGAATCTTCCTCTGACACAGACTGATTTAGGTTTGCTTGGTAAGGGTCTGTCTTTTGTCCCTACACCAAAATTTGATCTTTTCACCACTATCAAGGACCTACATATCTTTGCCAGGTCATTGTTGTTCAAAAGGTATTTTAATAGTAATCATCTTGCATCACTCTTTCCAACAGAAGAGGAACGGGAGGCCCTGAGAATACTTGAGGAGCTGGCGGTGGAACATACTGGCGACGGAGGTAAGATTCCGCCCTCTATTCGCCCCCGTTCCAGGAAGTTTCCTCTATTATCTACCTGTGCCAATATTGAGTTATTTGTCCAGGTGGTGACGGAGGAATTATATCGTGTTCCGAAATTTATTATCAATGATAATTTGACTGTGGAAGAGAGACACAGGTTGGAGTATTTGCAGGGACTGCCGGGTGTCGTGGTTAAACCTGCCGACAAGGGTGGTAATGTCGTCCTGTGGCCTAGTACTATGTATGAGAAAGAGGCATTTCGCCAGCTGGGTGATGCGACCTGCTACAAAAAACTTACATACAATCCTCTTGCAGCGTATTCTTCCCAGCTGGGTGATATCCTTGATAGGGCCCTCCAGGACGGCATTATCACCAAACAACTGGCTTCGGCACTGGCGGTCCCAGAGCCGACTATTCCAACCTTGTATCTCCTTCCAAAGATACACAAGAACATCTCCGCTCCACCTGGTAGACCGATTATTTCGGGTAGGGGAAACTTCCTGGAACATGTTAATAAATGGATTGATTTCCACCTCCAGCCCCTTGTCTCTGGCCTCCCGTCGTTCTTGAAGGATACTGGTGATTTGCTGCGGAAGGTCGACGGGTTGTATTTGGAGGGTGACACTCTTCTGGTTTCAGCAGATGTTGAGTCCCTCTATACGAATATTAAACACCAAGATGGCATTAATGCCGTCCGTTTCTTTCTAGGTACATCTTCATTGTCGATTGAGATGAGGGACCTGCTGCTGGAGCTATTGGAGTTCACCCTCTCACATAATTTCTTTGTTTTTAAGGGGTCCTTCTACCTACAGCTCCGGGGGACCGCCATGGGCGCGGCCTTTGCGCCGGCCTATGCCGGTCTCTTCCTGGGGCTGTGGGAGAGGGACCTCTTCCTGTCGGATGAACAGGGGTTAATGGACCGCGTCCCTTTCTGGACGCGGTACATTGACGACATCTTCTTCATCTGGCAGGGTACACCCGTCGACCTTGGGCAGCTTATCCACACCTTGAACAACAATGACCTGAACATACACTTGACGTTTTGTCAGAGTGACGTCTCGTTGGACTTCCTGGATGTAACTATTCGGCGGGATCAATTTGGGGTCCTACAAACTGACATCTACAGGAAGGAGACATCTACTAATACCTTGCTGTTCGCTTCGTCCGGACATCCTAGGCACATGATCCGTTCCGTGCCGGTGGGCCAGTTTCTCCGATTACGGCGGATCTGTTCCTCCGATGTGGCCTTTGAGGCTAGAGCGGACGAACTTAGACAACGGTTTGTTGCACGTGGCTATAGCCGCAGGGTTATTAAATCCGCCTACCATCGTGCCAAACATGCTTCAAGAAATGATTTGCTCTATGGGGGTGGTGTGAATGGCAGGTCGAGGACGGATGACCAAACTAGGTTTGTTACGACATTTAGCTCACAGTCCGGTAGGGTACGTGCTATTTTGGAGCAGGCCTGGCCGATTCTTAGGGTGGACCCTGTTTTGAAGAAATTTGTACCATCTAGACCAGCTATGTCATTTAGACGGGCCAAGAATTTAAGAGACCACCTTGTCTCTAGCCATTATCCCGAGCGCCCGATGCCCACCTTTTTGGATAGCTTTAAAAGGAGTGGTGGATGTGTTCCGTGTGGTGGGTGCGTCGCCTGCCCCAACATTGACCGGTGCAATAGTTTTTCCAACTCTGAGGGCACAAGGTCATTTGAAATTAGACAACGCATCACATGTACGACTAGATACGTGATTTATTATGCTACGTGCCCGTGCGGCCTTATTTATGTTGGATTAACATCTCGTCAACTTAAGGTCCGCACGAGGGAGCACGTGTTGGGGATTCAGGCGGCGGCCCGTCATGCGGACGCATCCACACTCAAGACGATACCACGGCATTTTAGAAATATGCATAATTGTGATAGTACCCTGCTGAGGGTCCGTGGTATCGATGCCCTTAAAATCAACATTAGGGGTGGTGGGCTGTCTGGGCGTTTGGCGAGGCTGGAGACAAGGTGGATCTGGACTCTCAATACGGTCCACCCTTTCGGCCTGAATGAGTGCCTCTCGTTTGCCCCATTTCTGGAGTCCCCGGGGTAGTGTGTACCAGGGGGTGCGGATTTTTCCGCATTTTCTTGGTTTTATGTGGTTTTAATTATGTTTTTCTTTTCTTTAGTGTCACCATTTACATCCACCATATGCATGATATGCCCGGTTGGGAGGAGAGAGCTACTGTACTCTACTATGCGCTGAACTTGACTATGAGACGGATTCGACATCTGAGTCAGGCTGCGGATGCTACATTTGTTACCTGTATGGCATTTGGTCATTTTGCCATTTGGACTTTGGACATTATATGCTGCTATTCCTATTGAGTTTGTTTATTGATTATGTTATTAGCTACACTAGTAGCAAAGATATTACGTTGGATTATAAGATATATTGTTGTACATTGCATATGATATATGGTTTCGATATGTCATAGCCATGTGGCTATTTCTATTTATTGCCGTATCCAATTTTTGTGCATTCGCACATATCATTGAATCTCTGGGTGCATTACCACATAAATTAGTACATATCTGCTATTTGCACTGTTTTATTTATATGTATCTTGTCTGGGTATAATGTGTTTTGGATATGCCACCTTTGTGTATGTGCCATTTGTGGGGTCTTGTTCCCTGGGTGTGCGGGCTCCGCTGCCTGTCAGATGTATTGGTCGCATGGGGCCCCATGCGTTCTTGCATCTGCGGGCGTGTGGTGCCGGCATACGCAGGGTGCTTTCCCTGTTAGTGGCTGCTCCTTTGTGAGCCTATGGTGATTGTAGCCCTGGTTCAGCATTGGATGCAGTGGGCCTCTGCCCTTTTAGAGTATGGTCGCGGCTGTGCCTCCCTGTGTCTGGGCCCCGCCTTGTCCCGCTGGGTGGTCCCGCCCTCTACTGACGTCATGGCTGCTTGGGGCTCCTGGTGCCCTGGCGTCGGCGGCTGTCGCGGCGCTTTGGGGTGGACATTTTTTGTCCTGCCCGTTGGCTCCGCCTCCCGCCAGACGCCGTGGTCACGTGGGGTCTCTGGTTCCCTGGTGTCAGCGGTTCGGTGTGACGCCTGCAGGGTGGGCGGGTCTTTCTTGCCGGCCGGCGTGCATTTCCGGTCCTGGCCTTTATTTAATGGTGACCCATTCTTATTAAGTATCCCCCTGAGGAAGGAAGTGTTGTATACTTCCGAAACGCGCGTCGGGGAGGGCGGGAGTGCCTTTGTGAGACCCTGTCATCTTCTACAGGTATGTGATGTGGGACATGTTTTTGGTGCAGGATGTCCTGCCTATATACACATATATATGTATGATTCTATGACTGTCTCCCAGGTGTTTTCACATATGGCCCTTTCTCCGCCTGTTTTCTATGTGGGAAGATTTGTTACCCTTTTATTCGTTGCCCTGTCTTGTGGTCTGTTTTATGTATTTAATAAACTTTATGTATTGTGACTTCTATAATAGTCTGTGGACGTTTATACACTGATTTTTTCTGGTGGTGCTCTATCTGGGTATTGTAGTTCTCCCATCCCCTTTATTAATTTTGTTGCCCTCCTTTGTACTCTCTCTAGTTCCATTATATCCTTCCTGAGCACCGGTGCCCAAAACTGGACACAGTACTCCATGTGCGGTCTAACTAGGGATTTGTACAGAGGCAGTATAATGCTCTCATCATGTGTATCCAGACCTCTTTTAATGCACCCCATGATCCTGTTTGCCTTGGCAGCTGCTGCCTGGCACTGGCTGCTCCAGGTAAGTTTATCATTAACTAGGATCCCCAAGTCCTTCTCCCTGTCAGATTTACCCAGTGGTTTCCCATTCAGTGTGTAATGGTGATATTGATTCCTTCTTCCCATGTGTATAACCTTACATTTATCATTGTTAAACCTCATCTGCCACCTTTCAGCCCAAGTTTCCAACTTATCCAGATCCATCTGTAGCAGAATACTATCTTCTCTTGTATTAACTGCTTTACATAGTTTTGTATCATCTGCAAATATTTGCAGCTCCCTGGTGTCAGCCAAGTCTGGTGTTTGGAGCTCAGTTGCTGTACTATCTGTGTTGTGGACTCTGCAGCGGTGTGCACAAGCTAAGTTCTGAGTTTTGTTACTTTGTAGTTTGTGCATTCACCTTTTTGTATTGTGTTCCCCTCACTCTCATATTGTTTGTTCCTGTTTATTTGCTCTGAGGTGCTGTTTACACTGTTCACCTCCTGGGGTGGGGGTTGGGGGTTTAGTTCAGGGTTTAGCAGGAGACAGGGACAGGTTGGTGATTTGGGCCTCCCTACCTTCAAAGGTACCCCCAAGTTAAGGAAATACATGGTTTCCCCTAGCCTGAGGGGCAGTTCAGGGGCCCAGAGTCCTCATCTCCTGTTTTCCTATTTCTGCCTCGTGACATTATAACCAACCATTCCTTTTTTTTTTCTGGTGAGCCATGGCCCAAATGCAAGCCTTTGCCCAAATGCTACAGACTCTCACTGAGGAGTGTAAGGTGCTGCGTGGTGAGGTGGTGCAGCAGCTGCAGCAATTGTTGGGGTTTTGGGCCTCGGCTCAGGTACAGGCTCAACCAGAACCCAAGATATCTCTCCCAGACAGGTTCTCTGGAGGGAGAGATACATTTTTGTTTTTTAAGGAGGCCTGCAAGTTGTACTTCAGGCTCCGCCCTTGTTCATCAAGGAGTGAAGAACAACGGGTGGGTATCATTGTTTCCCTTCTAAAGGGTGATCCCCAATCCAGGGCCTTCTCTCTGCTGACTGGTTCACCATACCTACGGTCGGTGTACAAGTTTTTTACGGCTCTGGCTCTGGTGTATGGTGATCCAGATGGTGTCTCCCTGGCTGAATCCCAACTCTGTAAGATCAAGCAGGGGGGTCGCCTGGCTGAGGAGTACTGTTCAGAGTTCAGGAGGTGGGCCACAGACACACAGTGGAATGACCCTGCCCTTAGGAGCCATTTTGTGCAGGGTCTGTCACCTAGGTTGTAAGATGCTCTGGTGCCGTACGCAGCCCCCATGTCGTTGGTGACCGCCATGTCCCTTGCCATCCGGGTGGATAAACGCTTGAGGGAGAGGCATACACCAACTGTGCCTCCCAATATTCCTTGCTGGGGAGGAGGACACACCTGGGCCGGAGGACAAACCCATGCTGGTGGGAGGAGTTGGTTCCCAAACTGGGTTGCCTGTGGTTCGCCGTGGAGTGGGGGCATGTTTCTACTGTGGGCGGACTGGTCATTTTATTAATGTCTGCCCAGCGAGTGCCAAAGTACCTGCACCATCTAAAGAGCCGCGTCCTCCTGGTTGTGTAGATGGAGGTGACCAGGGTGTGCATATTTCCTCCATTTTTTCGTCTCAGTGTACCTTACCTGCTGAGGTGGCTATTGGTGGAGTAACTGAGAATATTCCAGTGCTTGTGGACAGTGGAGCAGGAGTTAATATGGTGGATGCTCATTTTGTCCAGACCCATGACCTGATGAGTAGGATGCTAGCGAAACCCTTAAGCGTCCAGGCCATTGACTCTGCTCCGCTCAGCCAGGGGAGCATTACACAAGTCGTAGACAATATACATCTGCGTATAGGGATTGTCATGAAGAGTATTTATCATGCTGCGTCTTGGAGGGCATACCAACTCCCATGGTTTTAGGACTCCCGTGGTTGAAAAGACATAACCCGGTCATAGACTGGCGGTCCAGGGAAGTAGTCAGCTGGGGTCAGTCATGTAAGGACTGCTGCCTGGGAGCTATGATCTCTGCCGTTCTTCTAAAACCTACCCCTTCCCCTTCAGTGGGGGCAGCAGGGGTGCTGCCAGAGACTAGGCACAAGACTTTACCCTCACTACAGGTTAACCCGGTGGGTCACAGACCTCTTAGGAGGAGGGGTCAGATGAGGGTGGTGGTTCCCTCAGTGCATTGTGGGGGTGTGAGTGTAGTGACACAGGGGGAGGCCTCTGTTGTCAATTCCTCAAAGAATTCTCCGTCCTGTGGCAAACGTTTGCATGGAAATAAAAGTTCAGGTCCGGATCTGTGTGTGAATGAGTATGTATGGGTGTCCACTAGGGTTGAGCGAAACGGATCGTTCATTTTCAAAAGTCGCCGACTTTTGGCACAGTCGGGTTTCACGAAACCCGACCTCTGTGTGGGGTCGGCAATGCGGTACGCGACTTTCGCGCCAAAGTCGCGTTTCAATGACGCTAAAAGCGCCATTTCTCAGCCAATGAAGGTGGACGCAGAGTGTGGGCAGCGTGATGACATAGGTCCTGGTCCCCACCATCTTAGAGAAGGGCATTGCAGTGATTGGCTTGCTGTCTGCGGCGTCACAGGGGCTATAAAGAGGCGTTCCCGCCGACCGCCATCTTACTGCTGCTGATCTGAGCATAGGGAGAGGTTGCTGCCGCTTCGTCAGAAGCAGGGATAGCGTTAGGCAGGGTCCATTAACCACCAAACCGCTTATGCTGTAGCGATTTCCACTGTCCAACACCACCTTTTGTTTGCAGGGACAGTGGAAGCTACATTTTTTTTTCTCAGCGCTGTAGCTCATTGGGCTGCTCTAGAAGGCTCCCTGATAGCTGCATTGCTGTGTGTACACCGCTGTGCAAACCAACTGCTTTTTTCAAAGCACAAATCCTGTTGTTCCTTCCTGCACAGCTATCTTTTTTGTTTGTCCACACTTTTGATTTTATTTGTGCAGCAGTCCACTCCTTCTTATTGCTGCCTGCCATACCTGGCTGAGATTACTGCAGGGAGATAGTAATTGTAGGACAGTCCATTTTTCTTTTTTTTTAATTCTCCCTAAAAAAATAAGTTGTGGGAGATTAAGATTGGCATTTCTGCTAGAGTGCCAGTCCTGTGTGTGCCATCTCTCTTAAATAGTGGGCCATAGAAAGCCTAGTTTTTTTTTCTTTAATTTGGTATCTAAATTCTCCCTGAAAAAAAAAAACAGTGGGAGATTAATATTGGCCTTTCTGCTTGTCTTCCAGTCCTGAGTGTGCCATATCTCTTAAATAGTGGGCCATAGAAAGCCTAGTGTTTTTTTTTTAAATTTGGTATCTAAATTCTCCCTGAAAAAAAAAAAAAAGTGGGAGATTAAAATTGGCCTTTCTGCTTGTCTGCCAGTCCTGAGTGTGCCATCTCTCTTAAATAGTGGGCCATAGAAAGCCTTTTTTTTTTAAATTTGGTATCTAAATTCTCCCTGAAAAAAAACAGTGGGAGATTAATATTGGCCTTTCTGCTTGTCTGCCAGTCCTGAGTGTGCCATCTCTCTTAAATAGTGGGCCATAGAAAGCCTAGTGTTTTTTTTTTAAATTTGGTATCTAAATTCTCTCTGAAAAAAAAAAAAAAGTGGGAGATTAAAATTGGCCTTTCTGCTTGTCTGCCAGTCCTGAGTGTGCCATCTCTCTTAAATAGTGGGCCATAGAAAGCCTTTTTTTTTTTTTAAATTTGGTATCTAAATTCTCCCTGAAAAAAAAAACAGTGGGAGATTAATATTGGCCTTTCTGCTTGTCTTCCAGTCCTGAGTGTGCCATCTCTCTTAAATAGTGGGCCATAGAAAGCCTAGTGTTTTTTTTTTAAATTTGGTATCTAAATTCTCCCTGAAAAAAAAAAAAAAAGTGGGAGATTAAAATTGGCCTTTCTGCTTGTCTGCCAGTCCTGAGTGTGCCATCTCTCTTAAATAGTGGGCCATAGAAAGCCTTTTTTTTTTTTAAATTTGGTATCTAAATTCTCCCTGAAAAAAAAAACAGTGGGAGATTAATATTGGCCTTTCTGCTTGTCTGCCAGTCCTGAGTGTGCCATCTCTCTTAAATAGTGGGCCATAGAAAGCCTAGTGTTTTTTTTTTAAATTTGGTATCTAAATTCTCCCTGAAAAAATAAAAAAAAACGTGGGAGATTAATATTGGCCTTTCTGCTTGTGTGCCAGTCCTGAGTGTGCCATCTCTCTTAAATAGTGGGCCATAGAAAGCCTAGTGTTTTTTTTTTTAAATTTGGTATCTAGATTCTCCCTGAAAAAAAAAAACAGTGAGAGATTAATATTGGCTAGTGTTGAGCATTCCGATACTTGCGGTATCGGAATTCCGATACCGAGATCCGATACTTTTGTGGTATCGGGTATCGGTATCGGATCAATAGGGATGTGTAAAATAAAGAATTAAAATAAAAAATATTGATATGCTCACCTCTCCGGTGGCCCCTGGACATCACGCTGGTAACAAGCCGGCTTCTTTGTTTAAAATGAGCGCCTTTAGGACCTGAGAATGACGTCGCGGCTTCTGATTGGTCGCGTGCTGCCCATGTGACCGCCACGCGACCAATCAGAAGCCGCGACGTCATTCTCATTCACTAAACTCCTAATTCTAGGAATTGAGGACCTGCGAATGACGTCGCGGCTTCTGATTGGTCGCGTGGCGGTCACATGGGCGGCACGCGACCAATCAGAAGCCGCGACGTCATTCTCAGGTCCTAAAGGCGCTCATTTTAAACAAAGAAGCCGGCCGGTTACCAGCGTGATGTCCAGGGGCCGCCGGAGAGGTGAGCATATCAATATTTTTTATTTTAATTCTTTATTTTACACCTCACTATGGATCCCAGGGCCTGAAGGAGAGTTTCCTCTCCTTCAGACCCTGGGAACCATCAGGATACATTCCGATACTTGATGTCCCATTGACTTGTATTGGTATCGGATATCGGTATCGGCGATATCCGATATTTTTCGGGTATCGGCCGATACTATCCGATACCGATACTTTCAAGTATCGGACGGTATCGCTCAACACTAATATTGGCCTTTCTGCTTGTCTGCCAGTCCTGAGTGTGCCATCTCTCTTAAATAGCAGGCCATAGAAAGCCTAGTGTTTTTTTTTTAAATTTGGTATCTAAATTCTCCCTGAAAAAATATAAAAAAACGTGGGAGATTAATATTGGCCTTTCTGCTTGTGTGCCAGTCCTGAGTGTGCCATCTCTCTTAAATAGTGGGCCATAGAAAGCCTAGTGTTTTTTTTTTTTAAATTTGGTATCTAAATTCTCCCTGAAAAAAAGAAAACAGCGGGAGATTAATATTGGCCTTTCTGCTTGTCTGCCAGTCCTGAGTGTGCCATCTCTCTTAAATAGTGGGCCATAGAAAGCCTAGTGTTTTTTTTTTAAATTTGGTATCTAAATTCTCTCTGAAAAAAAAAAAAAGTGGGAGATTAAAATTGGCCTTTCTGCTTGTCTGCCAGTCCTGAGTGTGCCATCTCTCTTAAATAGTGGGCCATAGAAAGCCTTTTTTTTTTTTTAAATTTGGTATCTAAATTCTCCCTGAAAAAAAAAACAGTGGGAGATTAATATTGGCCTTTCTGCTTGTCTTCCAGTCCTGAGTGTGCCATCTCTCTTAAATAGTGGGCCATAGAAAGCCTAGTGTTTTTTTTTTAAATTTGGTATCTAAATTCTCCCTGAAAAAAAAAAAACAGTGGGAGATTAATATTGGCCTTTCTGCTTGTCTGCCAGTCCTGAGTGTGCCATCTCTCAACCCCTTCCCGACCTTTGACGCATACGCTGCGTCATGAAAGTCGGTGCCATTCCGACCCATGACGCAGCATATGCGTCATGGAAAGATCGCGTCTCTGCAGATCGGGTGAAAGGGTTAACTCCCATTTCACCCGATCTGCAGGGACAGGGGGAGTGGTAGTTTAGCCCAGGGGGGGTGGCTTCACCCCCTCGTGGCTATGATCGCTCTGATTGGCTGTTAAAAGTGAAACTGCCAATCAGAGCGATTTGTAATATTTCACCTAAAAAAATGGTGAAATATTACAATCCAGCCATGGCCGATGCTGCAATATCATCGGCCATGGCTGGACACACTAATGTGCACCCACCCCACTCCTCCGATCGTCCCCCCAGCCCCCCGATCTGTGGTCTGCTCCCCTCGGTCCTGTGCTCCGCTCCCCCGTCCTCCTGCCTGCTCCCCCCGTGCTCCAATCACACCCCCCGTGCTCCAATCAAACCCCCCCGCACTCCGATCCCCCCCCGCACAGCGATTCCCCCCCGTGCTCCGATCCACCCGCCCGCACAGCGATCCCCCACTCCGTGCTCCAATCCACCCCCCCGTGTTCCGATCCACCCCCCCGTGCTCCGACACCCCCCCCCGTGCCCTGATCTCCCCCCCCTTATACTTACCTGGCCTCCCGGGGACCGTCCGTCTTCTTTCCTGGGCGCCGCCATCTTCCAAAATGGCGGGCGCATGTGCAGTGCGCCCGCCGAATCTGCCGGCCGAATCTGCCGGCCGGCAGATTCGTTCCAGAGTGAATTTTGATCACTGAGATAGGTTATATCTCAGTGATCAAAAAAAAAAAAAAAAGTAAATGACCCCCCCCCCCTTTGTCACCCCCATAGGTAGGGACAATAAAAAAAATAAAAAAAAATTTTTCCACTAAGATTGGGGCAAGAACTAGGGTTAGGGTTAGGGTTAGGGGTAGGGTTAGAGGTAGGGTTAGGGTTAGGGTTAGGGGTAGGGTTAGGGGTAGGGTTAGGGTTAGGGTTAGGGGTAGGGTTAGGGGTAGGGTTAGGGTTAGGGGTAGGGTTAGGGGTAGGGTTAGGGTTAGGGTTAGGGTTTCGGTATGTGCACACGTATTCTGGTCCTCTGCGGATTTTTCCGCTGCGGACTAAACCGCTGCGGATTTATGGCGGATTTACCATGTTTTTTCTGCGCATTTCACTGCGGTTTTAAAATTGCAATTTTCTATTTGAGCAGTTGTAAAACCGCTGCGGAATCCGCAGAAAGAAGTGACATGCTGCGGAATGTAAACCGCTGCGTTTCCGTGCAGTTTTTCTGCAGCATGTGTACAGCGATTTTTGTTTTCCATAGGTTTGCATTGAACTGTAAACTCATGGGAGACTGCTGCGGATCCGCAGCGTTTTCCGCAGCGTGTGCACATACCTTTAGAATTAGGCTATGTGCACACGGTGCGGATTGGCCGCTGCGGATCCGCAGCAGAGTTCCATCAGGTTTACAGTACCATGTAAACATATGGACAGCCAAATCCGCTGTGCCCATGGTGCGGAAAATACCGCGCGGGAACGCTGCGTTGTATTTTCCGCAGCATGTCAATTCTTTGTGCGGATTCCGCAGCGTTTTACACCTGTTCCTCAATAGGAATCCGCAGGTGAAATCCGGACAAAAAACACTGGAAATCCGCGGTAAATCCGCAGGTAAAACGCAGTGCCTTTTACCCGCGGATTTTTCAAAAATGGTGCTGAAAAATCTCATACGAATCCGCAACGTTGGCACATATCCTTAGGGCTAGGGTTGGGTTGGAATTAGGGTTTTGCTTAGGGTTAGGGGTGTGTTGGGGTTACGGGTGTGTTGGGGTTAGGGTTGTGATTAGGGTTACGGCTACAGTTGGGATAAGGGTTAGGGGTGTGTTGGAGTTAGAATTGAGGGGTTTCCACTGTTTAGGCACATCAGGGGGTCTCCAAACGCAACATGGCGCCACCATTGATTCCAGCCAATCTTGTATTCAAAAAGTCAAATGGTGGTCCCTCACTTCCGAGCCCCGACGTGCACCCAAACAATGGTTTACCCCCACATATGGGGTACCAGCATACTCAGGACAAACTGCGCAACAATAACTGGGGTCCAATTTCTCCTGTTACCCTTGTGAAAATAAAGAAATGCTTGCTAAAACATCATTTTTGAGGAAAGAAAAATGATTTTTTATTTTCACGGCTCTGCGTTGTAAACGTCTGTGAAGCACTTGGGGGTTCAAAGTGCTCACCACATATCTAGATAAGTTCCTTGGGGGGTCTAGTTTCTAAAATGGGGTCACTTGTGGGGGGTTTCTACTGTTTAGGCACACCAGGGGCTCTGCAAACGCAATGTGACGCCCGCAGACCATTCCATCAAAGTCTGCATTTCAAAAGTCACTACTTCCCTTCTGAGCCCCGACGTGTGCCCAAACAGTGGTTTACCCCCACACATGGGGTATCAGCGTACTCAGGAGAAACTGGACAACAACTTCTGGGGTCCAATTTCTCCTGTTACCCTTGGGAAAATAAAAAATTCTGGGCTAAATAATTATTTTTGAGGAAAGAAAACGTATTTATTATTTTCACGGCTCTGCATTATAAACTTCTATGAAGCACTTGGGGGTTCAAAGTGCTCACCACACATCTAGATAAGTTCCTTTCGGGGTCTAGTTTCCAAAATGGGGTCACTTGTGGGGGGTTTCTACTGTTAAACCACATCAGGGGCTCTGCAAACGCAACGTGACGCCCACAGAGCATTCCATCAAAGTCTGCATTTCAAAATGTCACTACTTCACTTCCGAGCCCCGGCATGTGCCCAAACAGTGGTTTACCCCCACATATGGGGTATCAGCATACTCAGGAGAAACTGGACAACAACTTTTGGGGTCAAATTTCTCCTGTTACCCTTTGTAAAATAAAAAATTGCAGGCTAAAATATCATTTTTGAGAAAATATTTTTTTTTTTTTTTTTCATGGCTCTGCGTTATCAACTTCTGTGAAGCACCTGGGGGTTCAAAGTCCTCACCACACATCTAGATTAGTTCCTTTGGGGGTCTAGTTTCCAAAATGGGGTCATTTCTGGGGAATCTCCAATGTTTAGGCACACAGGGGCTCTCCAAACGTGACATGGTGTCCGCTAATGATTGGAGCTAATTTTCCATTTAAAAAGCCAAATGGCGTGCCATCCCTTCCGAGCCCTGCCGTGCGCCCAAACAGTGGTTTACCCCCACTTTTGGGGTATCAGCGTACTCAGGACAAACTGGACAACAATATTTGGGGTCCAATTTCTCCTATTATCCTTGGCAAAATAGGAAATTCCAGGCTAAAAAATCATTTTTGAGGAAAGAAAAATTATTTTTTATTTTCATGGCTCTGCGTTATAAACTTCTGTGAAGCACCTGGGGGTTTAAAGTGCTCAATATGCATCTAGATAAGTTCCTTGGGGGGTCTAGTTTCCAAAATGGGGTCACTTGTGGGGGAGCTCCAATGCATAGGCACACAGGGGCTCTCCAAACGCGACATGGTGTCCGCTAACAATTGGAGCTAATTTTCCATTCAAAAAGTCAAAAGCCTTCCCTTCCGAGCCCTGCCGTGTGCCTAAACAGTGGTTTACCCCCACATATGAGGTATCGGCGTACTCGGGAGAAATTGCCCAACAAATTTTATGATCCATTTTATCCTACTGCCCATGTGAAAATGAAAAAATTGAGGCGAAAATAATTTTTTTGTGAAAAAAAAGTACTTTTTCATTTTTACAGATCAATTTGTGAAGCACCAGAGGGTTTAAAGTGCTCACTAGGCATCTAAATAAGTTCCTTGGGGGGTCTAGTTTCCAAAATGGGCTCACTTGTGGGGGAGCGCCAATGTTTAGGCACACAGGAGCTCTCCAAACGCGACATGGTGTCCGCTAACGATGGAAATAATTTTTCATTCAAAAAGTCAAATGGCGCTCCTTCCCTTCCGAGCCTTACCATGTGCCCAAACAGTGGTTTACCCCCACATATGAGGTATCGGCGTACTCAGGAGAAATTGCCCAACACATTTTAGGATCCATTTTATCCTGTTGCCCATGTGAAAATGAAAAAATTGAGGCTAAAAGAATTTTTTTGTGAAAAAAAGTACTTTTTCATTTTTACGGATCAATTTGTGAAGCACCTGGGGGTTCAAAGTGCTCACTATGCATCGAGATAAGTTCCTTGGGGCATCTAGTTTCCAAAATTGGGTCACTTGTGGGGGAGCTCCAATTTTTAGGCACACGGGGGCTCTCCAAACGTGACATGGTGTCCGCTAAAGAGTGGAGCCAATTTTTGATTCAAAAAGTCAAATGGCGCTCCTTCCCTTCCAAGCCCTGCCGTGCGCCCAAACAGTGGTTTACCCCCACATATGAGGTATCAGCGTGCTCAGGACAAATTGGACAACAACTTTTGTGGTTCAGTTTCTCCTTTTACCATTGGGAAAATAAAAAAATTGTTGCTAAAAGATAATTTTTGTGACTAAAAAGTTAAATGTTCATTTTTTCCTTCCATGTTGCTTCTGCTGCTGTGAAGCACCTGAAGGGTTAATAAACTTTTTGAATGTGATTTTGAGTACCTTGAGGGGTGCAGTTTTTAGAATGGTGTCACTTTTGGGTATTTTCAGCCATATCGACCCCTCAAACTGACTTCAAATGTGAGGTGGTCCCTAAAAAAAATGGTTTTGTAAATTTCGTTGTAAAAATGACAAATCGCTGGTCAAATTTTAACCCTTATAACTTCCTAACAAAAAAAAATTTTGTTTCCAAAATTGTGCTGATGTAAAGTAAACATGTGGGAAATGTTATTTATTAACTATTTTGTGTCACATATCTCTCTGGTTTAACAGAATAAAAATTCAAAATGTGAAAATTGCGAAATTTTCAAAATTTTCACCAAATTTCCGTTTTTATCACAAATAAACGCAGAATTTATTGACCTAAATTTACCACTAACATGAAGCCCAATATGTCACGAAAAAACAATCTCAGAACCGCTAGGATCCGTTGAAGCGTTCCTGAGTTATTACCTCATAAATGGACACTGGTCAGAATTGCAAAAAACGGCAAGGTCTTTAAGGTCAAAATAGGCTGGGTCATGAAGGGGTTAAATAGTGGGTCATAGAAAGCCTAGTGGTTTTTTTTTAAATTTGGTATCTAAATTCTCCCTGAAAAAAAAAAAACGTGGGAGATTAATATTGGCCTTTCTGCTTGTCTGCCAGTCCTGAGTGTGCCATCTCAAATAGTGGGCCATAGAAAGCCTAGTGTTTTTTTTTTTAAATTTGGTATCTAAATTCTCCCTGAAAAAAAAAAACAGTGGGAGATTAATATTGACCTTTGTGCTTGAGTGACAGTCCTGCGTGTGTGGCATCTCTCTCATTTGGTGCCACAGAAAACAGAGTGTGTAACATTGTGCCTGATTTTCCTTGCGGTCTCACCCACCTATAAAGGGATATCTAAATCATACAGAAGTTAGAGTTCACCTTGTAAGTTGTTTGACAGTAACAAACACCGTTAGTTTGGTGACGTTTTTAAAACAATGAGGAAGTCTGGTGGAAGAGGTCGTGGCCGTGGGCGTTCATTGCCAGCTGGTAATGATGGTAGTGGTAGTGGAGCATCGGGTGGTCATGGGAAAAACAATATAGCACCTAAGTCTCGAGCTGTGGAGCCAGGTTCATCGTCTGGCTACACAAGGCCTCGAACGCTCCCTTTTCGGGGAGTAGGAAAACCGCTTTTAAAGCCGGAGCAGCAAGAGCAAGTTTTGGCTTACCTTGCTGACTCAGCCTCTAGCTCTTTTGCCTCCTCTTCTGAAACTGGTAAATGTAAAAGCAGCGTGTCGTTAGTGGATGTTCACGGTCAGGGACATGTCGCTTCCTTGTCCTCTTCAGCAAAAACAGCAACAGAGAAGGATGCAGCAGGCGACACAACGGGTTACTCCATGGAGCTCTTTACACATACCGTCCCTGGCTTAGAAAGTGAAACAGTTAACAGGCCATGCCCATTACAACTTGAATCTGACATGGAGTGCACTGATGCACAGCCACAGCCAGACTACTATGCTGGTCCTTTGACTCAAACCACAACAGTGCCCTCGCAGGGTACTGATCCAGAATCAGACCCTGATGAGACTATGTTGCCCCGTCACGAACGCTATACCACCGACTTACACGGTGACACAGATGAAGTTGCACACGAGCTAGAAGAGGAGGTTATAGATGACCCAGTTGTTGACCCCGATTGGCAGCCATTGGGGGAACAGGGTGCAGGTGGCAGTAGTTCTGAAGCGGAGGAGGAGGGGCCGCAGCAGGCATCAACATCGCAACAGGTTCCATCTGCCGGGCCCATAGATGGCTCAAAACGTGTGGCAAAGCCAAAACCTGTTGGAGGACAGCGTGGCCATCCGGTTAAAGCTCAGTCTGCAATGCCTGAAAAGGGATCTGATGCTAGAAAGAGTGCAGTCTGGCATTATTTTAAACAACATCCAATTGATCAGCGCAAAGTCATCTGTCAAAAATGTTCAACTACCTTAAGCAGAGGTCAGAATCTGAAAAGTCTAAATACAAGTTGCATGCATAGACATTTAACCACCATGCATTTGCAAGCCTGGACTAACTACCAAACGTCCCTTAAAGTTGTAGCACCCTCAGCCAATGAAGCTAGTCAGCAACGCTACTTCCCTTCCGTCAGTGTAAGGCCACCATTTTCCGCACCACCTGCAGTATCTGTGCAGGTTTATTTGCCAGGCCAAAGCAGTCAGGGTCAGGGAATCACCAGTTTCGTAGCAGGAAACACTGCATCTAGGGCACCGGCGGCAACAATATCGTCTCCAACCGTCTCTCAGTCTGCCATGACCACCGGCACCCCCGCTAGTTCCACGATCTCCAGCTCTCCAGTCCAGCTCACCCTATATGAGACTCTGGTTAGAAAAAGGAAGTACTTAGCCTCGCATTCGCGTACACAGGGTTTGAACGCCCATATAGCTAGACTAATCTCGTTAGGGATGATGCCCTACCGGTTAGTTGAAAGCGAAGCTTTCAAAGCCCTGATGGACTACGCTGTACCACGCTACGAGCTACCCAGTCGACACTTCTTTTCGAGAAAAGCCATTCCAGTCCTCCACCAGCATGTTAAAGAGCGCATCGTCCATGCACTCAGGCAATCTGTAAGTACAAAGGTGCACCTGACAACAGATGCATGGACCAGTAGGCATGGCCAAGGACGCTACGTGTCCATCACGGCACACTGGGTGAATGTGGTGGATGCAGGGTCCACAGGGGACAGCAATTTTGGGACAGTTCTGCCTAGCCACGGTCTAGGAAACAGTTGGCTGTAGCCGTTCGCACCCCCTCCTCCTCCTCGTCCTCCTGCAGAAGCGAGAGCTCGTCCACAGACCGCAGTCGCCCAACCACTCCATCCGCAGCTGCCACTGTTGCACACCAGTTGTCCCATTATGGGGCAGCTACTGGCAAGCGTCAGCAGGCTGTATTGGCTATGAAGTGTTTGGGCGACAACAGACACACCGCGGAAGTTCTGTCCGAGTTCTTGCAGAAAGAAACGCAGTCGTGGCTGGGCACTGTAGATCTTGAGGCAGGCAAGGTAGTGAGTGATAACGGAAGGAATTTCATGGCTGCCATCTCCCTTTCCCAACTGAAACACATTCCTTGCCTGGCTCACACCTTAAACCTGGTGGTGCAGTGCTTCCTGAAAAGTTATCCGGGGTTATCCGACCTGCTCCTCAAATTGCGCGGACTTTGCTCGCATATCCGCCTTTCGCCCGTACACTCCAGCCATATGCAGACCTATCAGTGGTCTTTGAACCTTCCCCAGCGTCGCCTAATCATAGACGTTGCAACAAGGTGAAACTCAACACTGCACATGCTTCAGAGACTGTGCGAACAGAGGCGTGCTGTTATGTATTTGTGGGAGGATACACATACACGGGCCGGCAGTAGGATGGCAGACATGGAGTTGTCAGGTGTGCAGTGATCGAAGATACAAGACATGTGTCAAGTCCTTCAGTGTTTTGAGGAATGCACACGGCTGGTTAGTGTAGACAACGCCATAATAAGCATGAGCATCCCCCTAATGTGTCTGCTGATGCAAAGTTTGATGCACATGAAGGAGCAGGCGTCTGCAGCAGAGGAAGAGGAAAGCCTTGATGACAGTCATCCATTGTCTGGTCAGGGCAGTGTACAGGACGAGGTAGCAGGCGAACAGGAGGAGGAGGACGAGGAGGATGATGGGGATGAGTATTTTTTTAATGAGGAAGCTTTTCCGGGGCCACTGGAAATTGGTGGTGTGGCAAGGCTGGGTTCTGGTTTTTTGAGGGACACAAGTGACGTAAATTTGCCTGATACAGCCCCTCAAACCCAGCACAACCGCAGATTTGACAACTGGAACTTTGGCCCACATGGCGGTTTATGCCTTACGTATCCTCAAAAGGGACACACGCATTACTAAAATGATGAACGATGACGATTACTGGTTGGCCTGCCTCCTTGATCCTCGCTATAAAGGCAAATTGCAAAATATTATGCCACATGAGAACTTGGAACTAATATTAGCAACCAAACAATCAACTTTTGTTGACCGTTTGCTTCAGGCATTCCCAGCACACAGCGCCCGTGATCGTTCTCACACGAGCTGCAGGGGGCAGCAGAACAGAAGTGTTAGAGGTGCAGAAATCAGAAGTGGCGTTGGACAGAGGGGTTTTATGACCAGGTTGTGGAGTGATTTTGCTATGACCGCAGACAGGACAGGTACTTCAGCATCAATTCAAAGTGACAGGAGACAACATTTGTCCAGTATGGTTACCAACTATTTTTCATCCCTTATCGATGTTCTCCCTCAACCGTCATTCCCATTTGATTGCTGGGCATCCAAATTAGACACCTGGCCAGAATTGGCAGAATATGCATTGCAGGAGCTTGCTTGCCCGGCAGCTAGTGTCCTATCAGAAAGAGTATTCAGTGCTGCAGGTTCAATATTAACCGAAAAAAGGACTCGTCTGGCTACCCAAAATGTGGATGATCTAACCTTCATTAAAATGAACCACAACTGGATTTCAAATTCTTTTGCCCCACCTTGCCCGGCTGACACCTAGCTTTCCTATGAAAAGGTCTTGATTGTGGACTACTCTGACTGACTTTTCCAATCGCGTAATTTGCAGCAGCTGATTGTCCAGCATACGACATGTTTACACCTCCCTAAATGGCCAAACTCCCCCCACGGGGCCGTGGTCTCGCCACTTGGCGCAAGCACCCGTGAGAGTGCCGTTTGTCTGAAGAGGTGGGTGTGCCTGCTTTTGGTCGACGGCACTGCCACTGGGTCCCTCATAGTACAATAAAGAGCCTCTGGTGGTGGTGGTGCACACCCAACGTCAGACACACTGTTGTAACATGAGGGGCCCTGGGCCTGTACCGCCGGCCAAAAGAGAGTTCCCCCCCCAGCTCAAACATTGCTCTACCACTTGCACAATTATCTCTCACAGTTCCACCAATGTTTAGTCTATGCGCTGACATCATTCAATGCCTGGCACTGACAATACCATTGTGTTGACATGTATGATGGTACTTAACATAGTCAGGGGCAGTGTCCTATATTTACACCAGTAAATAATTAGTGCCAAATTACTAGGTCTAAAATTCAGTAGAGGAGCCCACCCCTGTACCTAAGTATTCCACCCTTTTGTGTTTTGGTTTTGTTGTAATGCGAGATATTAACATATATTTATTTTTTTGGAGTACTAACTGGCAGACACTCATTACAATCGGCCTCCGCTGACAACACCAATGCTGCCTGCGTACCCCTGCAAGAGAATTGCAAGTGCCTACAGCCAAATTTTGTTATGTTAGGCCTACTACGCCTGTCTGCGGTCGCTCCTTCCACTAGTCCTCCAGTGACCTGTCCACTGCTGCCCGTGTACCCCTGGAACCTATTTTAAATTGCATAGAGCATCCGTTTTTTAATAGTAGGCATACAAACTCTGTCTATGGTTCATAATTGAAATTGTCCTCTACTGAACAGACCAATGCTGCCTGTGTACCCCTGTAACCTTTTTTAAACTGCATTGAGCCAAATGTTGTGTTTAAGGCCTACTACCTGTGTCTGTCTGCGCCACTCAATACAGCTGTCCTCCTTTTAAAAAAGCTCAGTGTCAATAGTCTGGTTTTCAGCCTATAGGAATTTGAAAACTGCATTGGGACTACTACTACTTCAGGTAGGGCCTACTAACGGTGTCTGCCGCTCCAAGGTGTTCCTTAGGTTTCCTCTCCATAGCTTAGAGCTTCTAGCTCTCGTTTAGTATTTGTTGAAAACAACACTGCATTCGGCCTACAAGTTGGGTCTGGGGTGTAGAGACGGTGTCTTCCGCTCCAAGGTGTTCTCCAGGTTGCCTCTCCATTGCTTCAATCTTCTGGCTCTCGTTTAGTAGTTGTTGAAAACAACACTGCATTCGGCCTACAAGTTGGGTCAGGGGTATAGAGATGGTGTGTTCCACTCCAAGGTGTTCCCCAGGTTGCCTCTCCATTGCTTCAATCTTAAAGCTCTTGTTTAGTAGTTGTTGAAAACAACACTGCATTCGGCCTACAAGTTGGGTCTGGGGTGTAGAGACGGTGTCTTCCGCTCCAAGGTGTTCCCCAGGTTGCCTCTCCATTGCTTCAATCTTAAAGCTCTTGTTTAGTAGTTGTTGAAAACAACACTGCATTCGGCCTACAAGTTAGGTCTGGGGTGTAGAGACGGTGTCTTCCGCTCCAAGGTGTTCCCCAGGTTGCCTCTCCATTGCTTCAATCTTAAAGCTCTTGTTTAGTAGTTGTTGAAAACAACACTGCATTCGGCCTACAAGTTGGGTCTGGGGTGTAGACACGGTGTGTTCCACTCCAAGGTGTTCCCCAGGTTGCCTCTCCATTGCTTCAATCTTCTGGCTCTCGTTTAGTAGTTGTTGAAAACAACACTGCATTCGGCCTACAAGTTGGGTCTGGGGTGTAGAGACGGTGTCTTCCGCTCCAAGGTGTTCCCCAGGTTGCCTCTCCATTGCTTCAATCTTAAAGCTCTTGTTTAGTAGTTGTTGAAAACAACACTGCATTCGGCCTACAAGTTGGGTCTGGGGTGTAGAGACGGTGTCTTCCACTCCAAGGTGTTCCCCAGGTTTCCTCTCCATTGCTTCGATCTTCTGGCTCTCGTTTAGTAGTTGTTGAAAACAACACTGCATTAGGCCTACTAGTTGGGTTGGGGCCTTCTATCTGTGTCTGCCGCTCCTTGCTGTTCTCCTACAGTGAACAAAGCTGTGCCGCCGGTTTACTACTGTTGCCAATTTTGAACTGCATTTAGAATACTTACTGATTTGGGCCTACTCTCTGTGTCAGCCTCTCATTCCAGTTGTCCTCCACTGAACAAAACAATGCCCCCTGGTTAGTGCTGTTACCAATTTTGAACTGCATTTAGCCCACTTTATTCTTTGGGCCCATATATGTTTCCCCCTCATCCTGCCCATTGCCCAGCCAGTGATAGATGAGTCTGCTGGTACATTGACCCATAATGCAACATTCCCCGTGCACGCTACACTGCAAGATTGTGACCCTGCTGAAAGTCAGGTCCCCCTTCCCGCATACCATACCACCTTACACGGGGACAAAGAGGAAGGTGCAGATGAAGGTGCAGGTTCCTTCATCAGGTGTGGGGAGGAATACTCATTGGCGACGTCACTGGCACAGGGCCCCTCATAATACGCAAAAGTGTTGCTGCCGGTGGGAGGCGCCCCCGCCATGCAAACACACCGCTGTACTTTGAGGGGCCCTGTGCCAGTGCCAATGCCAACGAGTGGGGCCCCCCTGCTTGCTCAGGATCACAGCACTTGCAAAGTTGAAATACTTACCTCTCCCTGCTCCACTGCCATGACGTGGTCCTGATTTACTGGGCCCACTAATTACTTGAACCAGCCCTACCCCCCACAACTTTAGCCAAATGACCCCCAATTTCAAATGCCTTACAATTATTATAAGCTAAATTAAGATTGACAGGCTTCAGTAACAAGAATGGATGTTTTTGCCATTAAAATGGGCTCTGTACATGTTTTCCTGGCCTCTACTCACTGCCGTCTATGCTCCCCCATTGACTTGCATTGGGTTTCGTGTTTCGGTCGATCCCCGACTTTTCGCGATAATTGGCCGATTCCACTCGACTCGACTTTTGAGATAGTCGGGTTTCGCGAAACCCGACTCGACTCTAAAAAGGTCAAGGTCGCTCAACCCTAGTGTCCACCAAAAACATCAGGTGGAAGTGTGCAACTGGGACCTGGAGTTCCAGGGTGATTGGGCCATATTGGGTGTCGGCCATTTTCAGCCTGGGGACTTTTCAGTTGGAGTTACCCCCATTTATGCATGTACACAACTCATCCCCCAGGTCGGCCCTCTGGAGGTTTGTGGCGCCTTCGTTGATGGCATTTTCATCAGGTTGCGTTTACCATAAACCTGAGAGTCAGGTGCCTGATGAGGTGAACTCTGGTGGATCGAGGCGTCTCACCGTAGGTAGGTCTGGTGAGGCCTGATGTTGAGTGTCCAGAGGTCACTCATTGAAAGGGGAGTATTGTCACGATCCATGTTTGGATCTGTGGCAGATTTGATTTTCCTCTGATTTAAACCTTTTTTCCTTTCTTGTCATTGGGGGTTAATGCAATTTCTCCCCCCATCCCGGTGGCCGCTGGTGTTATTGCATTGCATTGCTGCTTGGTCAGCTGATGTTTGTGACCACTCCCACCATCCTTTATAAGGTCACCCGGTGCATCAGCTGACTGTTGGTTATACAGTTCCTTTCAGGAGACCAACCTCACAGTAGCAGCTCCCTGGTGTCCGCCAAGTCTGGTGTTTGGAGCTCAGTTGCTGTACTATCTGTGTTGTGGACTCTGCAGCGGCATGCACAAGCTAAGTTCTGAGTATTGTTACTTTGTAGTTTGTGCATTCACCTTTTTGTATTGTGTTCCCCTTACTCTCATATTGTTTATTCCTGTTTATTTGCTTTGTGGTGCTATTTACACTGTTCACCTCCTGGGGTGGGGGTTGGGGGCTTAGTTCAGGGTTTAACACTAGACAGGGACAGGTTGGTGACTTGGGCCTCCCTAACTTCAAGGGTACCCCCAAGTTAAGGAAAGACAGGGCTTCCCTAGCCTGAGGGGCAGTTCAGGGGCCCAGAGTCCTCATCTCCTGTTTTCCTATTTCTGCCTCGTGACATGGGCATTGTAACCCTCAGCTGTCAGTATTAGCAAGACTGGTTATCAAGAATAGAGGGGTTCCCGCGCCATATTTTTTTAATTATTTAAGTAAATAATTTAAAAAAAAGCTTGGGGTCCCCCCATTTTTGACAACCATCCTTGCTAAAGCAGACAGCTAAGGGCTGATATTCTCAGACTGGTAAGGGATAATGGATATTGAACCCCCATCTTAAAAATAGCAGCCTGAAGCTACCCAGAAAAGTCACATCTATTAGATGCGCCAATTCTGGCACTTTGCCCGGCTCTTCCCACTTTCAGTGTAGTGGTGGAAAGTGGGGTTCATATTTGTGAGTTTGATGCCACTTTTGTATTGTCAGATGACATCAAGCCCATGGCTTAGTAATGGAGAGGTGTCCATAAGACACCTCTCCGTTACTAATCCTATAGTTATATGGTAAATAAAGACACAGCACAGCAAGAATAAAGTTCTTTTTTAGAAATAAAACAAAACAAACTTTTCCATTTTTATTTAAAAATAACAACAAGTTATACTCACCTAATGACTAATTCCACTGAATCCCTTATCTTCTGTAAAAAAACAAAAATAAAAAACAAAAATATCCCTCATCTCTTTGTTGTTTTGTCCCATGCCATTATCCATGTCTGGGGAATAAATAGTTGTCAACCTGGAAGGTGCCAAGATGCAACCATCCAGGCTGAGAACCACTGTTGAATGAGATGCTCCGAGTGCAGCCTAGGTGATTAGCAGTAATGTGATCGAGGTTACCTCTGACCACTGAGGCTGTGTTCCCAGGCGGGCTGAACTGAGGTGACCTCAGCACCATGGGAAAAAAGCCAATGATGAGGTCACCACTAGGGTTGAGCGAAACGGGTCGTTCATTTTCAAAAGTCGCCGACTTTTGGCAAAGTCGGGTTTCATGAAACCCGATCCGACCCCTGTGCGGGGTCGGCCATGCGGTACGCGACTTTCGCGCCAAAGTCGCGTTTCAATGACGCGAAAAGCGCCATTTCTCAGCCAATGAAGGTAAACGCAGAGTGTGGGCAGCGTGATGACATAGGTCCTGGTCCCCACCATCTTAGAGAAGGGCATTGCAGTGATTGGCTTGCTGTCTGCGGCGTCACAGGGGCTATAAAGGGGCGTTCCCGCCGACCGCCATGTTACTGCTGCTGATCTGAGCTTAGGGAGAGGTTGCTGCCGCTTCGTCAGAAGCAGGGATAGCGTTAGGCAGGGTCCATTAACCACCAAACCGCTTCTGCTGTAGCGATTTCCACTGCCCAACACCACCTTCGGTGTGCAGGGACAGTGGAAGCTACATTTTTTTTTTTCCCCCTCAGCGCTGTAGCTCATTGGGCTGCCCTAGAAGGCTCCCTGATAGCTGCATTGCTGTGTGTACGCCGCTGTGCAAACCAACTGCTTTTTTCAAAGCACAAATCCTCTTGTTCCTTCCTTTCTGCACAGCTATCTTTTTTGTTTGTCCACACTTTTTATTTAATTTGTGCATCAGTCCACTCCTTATTGCTGCCTGCCATACCTGGCTGAGATTACTGCAGGGAGATAGTAATTGTTGGACACTCCCTGTTTTTTTTTTTTTTTGTGGGAGATTAAGATTGACATTTCTGCTAGAGTGCCATCCCTGTGTGTGCCATCTCTCACTCAGTGGGCCATAGAAAGCCTATTTATTTTTTTGCTTGATTTGGGTTATAAAATCTACCTGAAAAAATCACTACATCAATCAGTGGGAGAAAAATATTGGCCTCAGGGCTTGTGTGCCACTCCTGACTCCTGTGTGCATCATCACTCACTCAGTGGACCATAGAAAGCCTATTTTTTTTTTTGCTTTATTTGGGTTCTAAATTCTACCTGAAAAAATCAATAAATCAATCAGTGGGAGATTAATATTGGCCTTTGGGCTTGTGTGCCAGTCCTAAGCGTGCCATCTCTCTCTCTCAGATAGTGGGCCATAGAAAGCCTATTTATTATTTTTTTTATTGGGTTTATAAATTTTCCCTGGAACAAAAAAAAAGTGGGAGATTAATATTGGCCTCTGGGCTTGTGTGCCAGTCCTGAGCGTGCCATCTCTCTCACAAATAGTGGGCCATAGAAAGCATATTTATTTTTTTTTTTTTGGTTTTATAAATTCTCCCTGAAAAAAAAAAGGGAGATTAATATTGGCCTTTGGGCTTGTGTGCCAGTCCTAAACGTGCCATCTCTCTCTCTCAGATAGTGGGCCATAGAAAGCCTATTTATTATTTTTTTTATTGGGTTTATAAATTTTCCCTGAAAAAAAATAAAAAGTGGGAGATTAATATTGGCCTCTGGGCTTGTGTGCCAGTCCTGAGCGTGCCATCTCTCTCACAAATAGTGGGCCATAGAAAGCCTATTTATGTTTTTGGTTGATTTGGGTTCTAAATTCTACCTGAAAAAATCAATAAATCAATCAGTGGGAGACAAATATTGGCCTCTGGGCTTGTGTGCCACTCCTGACTCCTGTGTGCGTCATCTCTCACTCAGTGGGCCATAGAAAGCCTATTTTTTCTTTTATTTGTTTTATAAATTCTCCCTGAAAAAATCATTTTTATTTTATTTGGTTTCTAAATTCTTCCTGAAAAAATCATTTTTTTTTTATTATTTTTTTTTTCTAAAGTCTCCCTGGAAAAAAAAAAAAATCAAATCAGTGGGAGATTAATATTGCCCTTTCTGCTTGTGTGCCAGTCTTGACTCCTGGGTGTGCCATCTCTCTCTCTCTCTCCAATTGTGGGCCATAGAAAGCCTATTATTTTTTTAGCTTGATTTGGGTTCCAAAATCTACCTGAAAAAATCACTACATCAATCATTGGGAGAACAATATTGGCCTCTGGGCTTGTGTGCCACTCCTGACTCCTGTGTGCGTCATCTCTCACTCCGTGGGCCATAGAAAGCCTATTTTTTCTTTTATTTGTTTTCTAAATTCTCCCTGAAAAAATCATTTTATTTTATTTGGTTTCTAAATTCTTCCTGAAAAAATTATTTTATTCTATTATTTTTTTTTTCCTGAAGTCTCCCTGAAAAAAAAAAAAAAATCAAATCAGTGGGAGATTAATATTGCCCTTTCTGCTTGTGTGCCAGTCTTGACTCCTGGGTGTGCCATCTCTCTCTCTTTCTCCAATTGTGGACCATAGAAAGCCTATTATTTTTTTAGCTTGATTTGGGTTCCAAAATCTACCTGAAAAAATCACTACATCAATCATTGGGAGAACAATATTGGCCTCTGGGCTTGTGTGCCACTCCTGACTCCTGTGTGCGTCATCTCTCACTCCGTGGGCCATAGAAAGCCTATTTTTTCTTTTATTTGGTTTCTAAATTCTTCCTGAAAAAATCATTTTATTCTATTATTTTTTTTCCTAAAGTCTCCCTGAAAAAAAAAAAAAAATCAAATCAGTGGGAGATTAATATTGCCCTTTCTGCTTGTGTGCCAGTCTTGACTCCTGGGTGTGCCATCTCTCTCTCTCTCTCCAATTGTGGGCCATAGAAAGCCTATTATTTTTTTAGCTTGATTTGGGTTCCAAAATCTACCTGAAAAAATCACTACATCAATCAGTGGGAGATAAATATTGGCCTCTGGGCTTGTGTGCCACTCCTGACTCCTGTGTGCGTCATCTCTCACTCAGTGGGCCATAGAAAGCCTTTTTTTGTTTTATTTGTTTTCTAAATTCTCCCAGAAAAAATCATTTTATTTTATTTGGTTTCTAAATTCTTCCTGAAAAAATCATTTTATTCTATTATTTTTTTTTCCTAATGTCTCCCTGAAAAAAAAAAAAAATCAAATCAGTGGGAGATTAATATTGCCCTTTCTGCTTGTGTGCCAGTCTTGACTCCTGGGTATGCCATCTCTCTCTCTCTCTCCAATTGTGGGCCATAGAAAGCCTATTATTTTTTTAGCTTGATTTGGGTTCCAAAATCTACCTGAAAAAATCACTACATCAATCAGTGGGAGACAATTATTGGCCTCTGGGCTTGTGTGCCACTCCTGACTCCTGTGTGCGTCATCTCTCACTCAGTGGGCCATAGAAAGCCTTTTTTTGTTTTATTTGTTTTCTAAATTCTCCCAGAAAAAATCATTTTATTTTATTTGGTTTCTAAATTCTTCCTGAAAAAATCATTTTATTCTATTATTTTTTTTTCCTAAAGTCTCCCTGAAAAAAAAAAAAAAATCAAATCAGTGGGAGATTAATATTGCCCTTTCTGCTTGTGTGCCAGTCTTGACTCCTGGGTGTGCCATCTCTCTCTATCTCCAATTGTGGGCCATAGAAAGCCTATTATTTTTTTAGCTTGATTTGGGTTCCAAAATCTAGCTGAAAAAATCACTACATCAATCAGTGGGAGATAAATATTGGCCTCTGGGCTTGTGTGCCACTCCTGACTCCTGTGTGCGTCATCTCTCACTCAGTGGGCCATAGAAAGCCTTTTTTTGTTTTATTTGTTTTCTAAATTCTCCCAGAAAAAATCATTTTATTTTATTTGGTTTCTAAATTCTTCCTGAAAAAATCATTTTATTCTATTATTTTTTTTTCCTAATGTCTCCCTCAAAAAAAAAAAAAAATCAAATCAGTGGGAGATTAATATTGCCCTTTCTGCTTGTGTGCCAGTCTTGACTCCTGGGTGTGCCATCTCTCTCTCTCTCTCCAATTGTGGGCCATAGAAAGCCTATTATTTTTTTAGCTTGATTTGGGTTCCAAAATCTACCTGAAAAAATCACTACATCAATCAGTGGGAGATAAATATTGGCCTCTGGGCTTGTGTGCCACTCCTGACTCCTGTGTGCGTCATCTCTCACTCAGTGGGCCATAGAAAGCCTTTTTTTGTTTTATTTGTTTTCTAAATTCTCCCTGAAAAAATCATTTTATTTTATTTGGTTTCTAAATTCTTCCTGAAAAAATCATTTTATTCTATTATTTTTTTTTCCTAAAGTCTCCCTGAAAAAAAAAAAAAATCAAATCAGTGGGAGATTAATATTTACATTTGTGCTTCAGTGACAGTCCTGCGTGTGTGGCATCTCTCTCATTTGTTGCCACCAACAACAGAGTGTGTAACATTGTGCCTGATTTTCGTTGTGGTCTCACTCACCTGTAAAGGGGTAGCTAAATCATACTGAAGTTATAGCTCACCGTGTAAGTTGTGTGACAGCAACAAATACTGTTAGTTTGGTTACATTTTTAAAACAATGAGGAAGTCTGGTGGAAGAGGCCGTGGCCGGGGGCGTTCATTGTCAGCTGGTAATGAGGGTAGTGGTAGTGGTGGAGCATCAGCTGGTCGTGGGAAAAAAAATATTGCACCTAAGTCTGGAGCTGTGGAGCCAGGTTCGTCATCTGGCTACACAAGGCCTCGAACGCTCCCTTTTCTGGGAGTAGGAAAACCGCTTTTAAAGCCGGAGCAGCAAGAGCAAGTTTTGGCTTATCTTGCTGACTCAGCCTCTAGCTCTTTTGCCTCCCCTCGTGAAACTGGTAAATGTCAAAGCAGCGCGTCGTTAGTGGATGTTCACGGTCAGGGACAAGTCGCTTCCTTGTCCTCTTCAGCAAAAACAACAACAGAGAAGAATGCAGCAGGCGACACAACGGGTTACTCCATGGAGCTCTTTACACATACCGTCCCTGGCTTAGAAAGTGAAGCAGTTAACAGTCCATGCCCATTACAAGTTGAATCTGACATGGAGTGCACTGATGCACAGCCACAGCCAGACTACTATGCTGGTCCTTTGACTCAGACCACAACATTGCCCTCGCAGGGTAATGATCAAGAATCAGACCCTGATGAGACTATGTTGCCCCATCACGAACGCTATACCATCGACCGACACGGTGACACAGACGAAGTTGCACACGAGCTACAAGAAGAGGTAATAGATGACCCAGTTCTTGACCCCGATTGGCAGCCATTGGGGGAACAGGGTGCAGGCGGCAGCAGTTCTGAAGCGGAGGAGGAGGGGCCGCAGCAGGCATCAACATCGCAACAGGTTCCATCTGCCGGGCCCGTATCTTGCCCAAAACGCATGGCAAAGCCAAAACCTGTTGGAGGACAGCGTGGCCATCCGGTTAAAGCTCAGTCTGCAATGCCTGAAAAGGTATCCGATGCTAGAAAGAGTGCAGTCTGGCATTTTTTTAAACAACATCCAATGGATCAGCGCAAAGTCATGTGTCAAAAATGTTCAACTACCTTAAGCAGAGGACAGAATCTGAAAAGTCTCAATACAAGTTGCATGCATAGACATTTAACCACCATGCATTTGCAAGCCTGGACTAACTACCAAACGTCCCTTAAGGTTGTAGCACCCTCGGCCAATGAAGCTAGTCAGCAACGCAACATCCCTTCCGGCAGTGTAGGGCCACCATTTTCCGCACCACCTGCAGTATCTGTGCAGGTTTCTTTGCCAGGCCAAAGCAGTCAGGGTCAGGGAATCACCAGTTTCGTAGTAGGAAACACTGCATCTAGGGCACCGGCGGCAACAATACCATCTCCCACCGTCTCTCAGTCTGCCATGTCCACCGGCACCCCCGCTAGTTCCACGATCTCCAGCTCTCCAGTCCAGCTCACCCTACATGAGACTATGGTTAGAAAAAGGAAGTACTTAGCCTCGCATCCGCGTACACAGGGTTTGAACGCCCACATAGCTAGACTAATCTCGTCAGAGATGATGCCCTACCGGTTAGTTGAAAGCGAAGCTTTCAAAGCCCTGATGGACTACGCTGTACCACGCTACGAGCTACCCGGTCGACACTTTTTTTCCAGAAAAGCCATCCCAGCCCTCCACCAGCATGTTAAAGAGCGCATCGTCCATGCACTCAGGCAATCTGTGAGCACAAAGGTGCACCTGACAACAGATGCATGGACCAGTAGGCATGGCCAGGGACGTTACGTGTCCATCACGGCACACTGGGTGAATGTTGTGGATGCAGGGTCCACAGGGGACAGCAAGTTTGGGACAGTTCTGCCTAGCCCACGGTCTAGGAAACAGTTGGCTGTAGCCGTTCGCACCCCCTCCTCCTCCTCTTCGTCCTCCTGCAGAAGCGAGAGCTCGTCCACAGACCGCAGTCGCACAACCACTCCATCCGCAGCTGCCACTGTTGCACACCAGGTCTCCCATTATGGGGCAGCTACTGGCAAACGTCAGCAGGCTGTATTGGCTATGAAGTGTTTGGGCGACAACAGACACACCGCGGAAGTTCTGTCCGAGTTCTTGCAGAAAGAAACGCAGTCGTGGCTGGGCACTGTAGATCTTGAGGCAGGCAAGGTAGTGAGTGATAACGGAAGGAATTTCATGGCTGCCATCTCCCTTTCCCAACTGAAACACATTCCTTGCCTGGCTCACACCTTAAACCTGGTGGTGCAGTGCTTCCTGAAAAGTTATCCGGGGTTATCCGACCTGCTCCTCAAAGTGCGTGGACTTTGCTCACATATCCGCCGTTCGCCCGTACACTCCAGCCGTATGCAGACCTATCAGCGTTCTTTGAACCTTCCCCAGCATCGCCTAATCATAGACGTTGCAACAAGGTGGAACTCAACACTGCACATGCTTCAGAGACTGTGCGAACAGAGGCGGGCTGTTATGTTTTTGTGGGAGGATACACATACACGGGCAGGCAGTAGGATGGCAGACATGGAGTTGTCAGGTGTGCAGTGGTCGAAGATTCAAGACATGTGTCAAGTCCTTCAGTGTTTTGAGGAATGCACATGGCTGGTTAGTGCAGACAATGCCATAATAAGCATGAGCATCCCCCTAATGCGTCTGCTGATGCAAAGTTTGACGCACATAAAGGATCAGGCGTCTGCAGCTGAGGAAGAGGAAAGCCTTGATGACAGTCAGCCATTGTCTGGCCAGGGCAGTGTACAGGACGAGTTAGCGGGCGAAGAGGAGGAGGAGGACGAGGAGGATGATGGGGATGATTATATTTTTAATGAGGAAGCTTTTCCGGGGCCACTGGAAATTGGTGGCGCGGCAAGGCCGGGTTCTGGTTTTTGGAGGGACACAAGTGACGTGGATTTGCCTGAAACTGCCCCTCAACCAAGCACAACCGCAGATTTGAGAACTAGAACTTTGGCCCACATGGCGGATTATGCCTTACGTATCCTCAAAAGGGACACACGCATAACTAAAATGATGAACGATGACGATTACTGGTTGGCCTGCCTCCTTGATCCTCGCTATAAAGGCAAATTGCAAAATATAATGCCACATGAGAACTTGGAACTAATATTAGCAACCAAACAATCAACTCTTGTTGACCGTTTGCTTCTGGCATTCCCTGCACACAGCGCCCGTGATCGTTCTCACACGAGCTGCAGGGGCCAGCAGACCAGAGGAGTTAGAGGGGCAGAAATCAGAAGTGGCGTTGGCCAGAGGGGTTTTCTGACCAGGTTGTGGAGTGATTTTGCTATGACCGCAGACAGGACAGGTACTGCAGCATCAATTCAAAGTGACAGGAGACAACATTTGTCCAGTATGGTTACAAACTATTTTTCATCCCTTATCGATGTTCTCCCTCAACCGTCATTCCCATTTGATTACTGGGCATCAAAATTAGACACCTGGCCAGAATTGGCAGAATATGCATTGCAGGAGCTTGCTTGCCCGGCAGCTAGTGTCCTATCAGAAAGAGTATTCAGTGCTGCAGGTTCAATACTAACAGAAAAAAGGACTCGTCTGGCTACCCAAAATGTAGATGATCTAACCTTCATTAAAATGAACCACAACTGGATTTCGAAATCTTTTGCCCCACCTTGCCCGGCTGACACCTAGCTTTCCTATGAAAAGGTCTTGCCTGTGGACTATTCTGAATGCCTTTTCCAATCTCGTAATTTTCTGCACCTGATTGTCCAGCATACGACATGTTTACACCTCACTAAATGGCCAAACTCCCCACACGGGGCCGTGGTATCGACACTTGGCGACAGCACCCGTGAGAGTGCTGTTTGTCTGAAGAGGTGGGTGTGCCCGCTTTTGGTCGACGGCACTGCCACTGGGTCCCTCCTAGTACAATAAAGTGTCTCTGGCGGTGGTGGTGCGCACCCAACGTCAGACACACCGTTGTAATATGAGGGGCCCTGGGCCTGTACCGCCGGCCACAAGACAGTTCCCCCCCCCAGCTCAAACAGTGCTCTACCACTTGCAAAATTATCTCACAGCTCCACCAATGTTTAGTCTATGCGCTGACATCCTTCAATGCCTGCCACTGACAATACCATTGTATTGACATTTTTGTTGTGTTAGGCCTTCGAAGCCTGTCTGCGGTCACTCCTTCCACTATGCCTCCACTGACCACACCACTGCTGCCCGTGTACCCCTGGAACCAATTTAAAATTGCCTACAGCCATGTGTTATTATTTTAGGCCTTCGTGCCTGTCTGCGGTCACTCCTTACAATATGCCTCCACTGACCACACCACTGCTGCCCGTGTACCCCTGGAACCAATTTAAAATTGCCTACAGCCATGTGTTATTATTTTAGGCCTTCGATGCCTGTCTGCGGTCACTCCTTACAATATGCCTCCACTGACCACACCACTGCTGCCCGTGTACCCCTGGAACCAATTTAAAATTGCCTACAGCCAGCCCAATTTTTTTATTTTAGGCCTTCGATGCCTGTCTGCGGTCCGTTCTTTCTACTACTACTACACTGACCAGGCCACTGCTGCCCGTGTACCCCTGGAACCAATTTAAAATTGCCTACAGCCATGTGTTATTATTTTAGGCCTTCGATGCCTGTCTGCAGTCACTCCTTCCACTAGGCCTCCACTGACCACACCACTGCTGCCCGTGTATCCCTAGAACCTATTTATAATTGCATAGAGCATCCTTTTTTTAATAGTAGGCGTACAAAGTCTGTCTGCGGTTCACTATTGAAATTGTCCTCCACTGCCCAGAGCACTGCAGCTTGTGTACCCCTGTAACTTTTTTCTGCTGCAGTGAGCCACATTTTTGGTTTGAGTCCTACTACCTGTGTCTGTCTGCGCCACTCAATTCAGCTGTGTTCCTTTGAAAAAAGCTGAGCGTCAATAGTCTTGTTTTCAGCCTCTAGGAATTTTAAAACTGCATTGGGTGTACAACTTTGGTAGGGCCTACTAACGGTGTCTGCCTCCCCAAGGTGTTCCCCAGGTTTCCTCTCCATTGCTTCAATCTTCATGCTCTCGTTTAGTAGTTGTTGGAAACTACGCTGCATTAGGCCTACAAATTGGGTATGGGGTGTAGAGAGATGGTGTGTTCCACTCCAAGGTGTTCTCCAGGTTTCCTCTCCATTGCTTCGATCTTCATGCTCTCGTTTAGTAGTTGTTGGAAACTACGCTGCATTAGGCCTACAAATTGGGTATGGGGTGTAGAGAGATGGTGTGTTCCACTCCAAGGTGTTCTCCAGGTTGCCTTTCCTGAGCTTCAATCTTCATGCTCTCGTTTAGTAGTTGTTGGAAACTACGCTGCATTAGGCCTACAAATTGGGTATGGGGTGTAGAGAGATGGTGTGTTCCACTCCAAGGTGTTCTCCAGGTTGCCTTTCCTGAGCTTCAATCTTCATGCTCTCGTTTAGTAGTTGTTGGAAACTACGCTGCATTAGGCCTACAAATTGGGTATGGGGTGTAGAGAGATGGTGTGTTCCACTCCAAGGTGTTCTCCAGGTTGCCTTTCCTGAGCTTCAATCTTCATGCTCTCGTTTAGTAGTTGTTGGAAACTACGCTGCATTAGGCCTACAAATTGGGTATGGGGTGTAGAGAGATGGTGTGTTCCACTCCAAGGTGTTCCCCAGGTTTCATCGCCATTGGTTCGATCTTCATGCTCTCGTTTAGTAGTTGTTGGAAACTACGCTGCATTAGGCCTACAAATTGGGTATGGGGTGTAGAGAGATGGTGTGTTCCACTCCAAGGTGTTCCCCAGGTTTCCTCTCCATTGCTTCGATCTTCATGCTCTCGTTTAGTAGTTGTTGGAAACTACGCTGCATTAGGCCTACAAACTGGGTATGGGGTGTAGAGAGATGGTGTGTTCCACTCCAAGGTGTTCTCCAGGTTGCCTTTCCTGAGCTTCAATCTTCATGCTCTCGTTTAGTAGTTGTTGGAAACTACGCTGCATTAGGCCTACAAATTGGGTATGGGGTGTAGAGAGATGGTGTGTCCCACTCCAAGGTGTTCTCCAGGTTGCCTTTCCTGAGCTTCAATCTTCATGCTCTCGTTTAGTAGTTGTTGGAAACTACGCTGCATTAGGCCTACAAATTGGGTATGGGGTGTAGAGAGATGGTGTGTTCCACTCCAAGGTGTTCTCCAGGTTGCCTTTCCTGAGCTTCAATCTTCATGCTCTCGTTTAGTAGTTGTTGGAAACTACGCTGCATTAGGCCTACAAATTGGGTATGGGGTGTAGAGAGATGGTGTGTTCCACTCCAAGGTGTTCTCCAGGTTGCCTTTCCTGAGCTTCAATCTTCATGCTCTCGTTTAGTAGTTGTTGGAAACTACGCTGCATTAGGCCTACAAATTGGGTATGGGGTGTAGAGCGATGGTGTGTTCCACTCCAAGGTGTTCCCCAGGTTTCATCGCCATTGGTTCGATCTTCATGCTCTCGTATAGTAGTTGTTGGAAACTACGCTGCATTAGGCCTACAAATTGGGTATGGGGTGTAGAGAGATGGTGTGTTCCACTCCAAGGTGTTCCCCAGGTTTCCTCTCCATTGCTTCGATCTTCATGCTCTCGTTTAGTAGTTGTTGGAAACTACGCTGCATTAGGCCTACAAATTGGGTATGGGGTGTAGAGAGATGGTGTGTTCCACTCCAAGGTGTTCTCCAGGTTGCCTTTCCTGAGCTTCGATCTTCATGCTCTCGTTTAGTAGTTGTTGGAAACTACGCTGCATTAGGCCTACAAATTGGGTATGGGGTGTAGAGAGATGGTGTGTTCCACTCCAAGGTGTTCCCCAGGTTTCCTCTCCATTGCTTCGATCTTCATGCTCTCGTTTAGTAGTTGTAGAAAACTACACTGCATTAGGCCTACAAATTGGGTATGGGGTTTAGAGAGATGGTGTGTTCCACTCCAAGGTGTTCTCCAGGTTGCCTTTCCTGAACTTCTATCTTCAGGCTCTCATTAAATTGTAGTTAAATGGAACAACTGCATTTGGCGTACTAGTTGGTTTGGGGCCTACTATCGGTGTCTGTCACTCCTTGCTGTTCTCCTGGTTTCCTGTCCTGAAATTCCATTTTCAGGCTCTTGTTAAGTAGTTGTTAATGTTAGACTGCATTTGGCCTACTAGTTGGGTTGGGGCCTACTATCGGTGTCTGCCACTCCTTGCTGTTCTCCTCAACTGAACAAAGCTGGGCCGCCTGTTTACTACGGTTGCCAATTTTGAACTGCATGTCGACTACTTACTGATTTGGGCCTACTCTCTGTGTCAGCCTCTCATTCCAGTTGTCCTCCACTGCAATGCCCCCTGGTTAGTCCTGTGTTACCAATTTTGAACTGCATTTAGCCCACTTTATTCTTTGGGCCTATATCTGTGTTTCCTCCTCATCCTGCCCATTGCCCAGCCAGTGATAGATGAGTCTGCTGGTACATTGACCCATAACGCAAAATTCCCCGTGCACGCTACACAGCAAGATTGTGACCCTGCTGAAAGTCTGGTTCCTCTTCCCGGATACCATACCACCTTACACGGGGACAAAGAGGAAGGTGCAGATGAAAGTGCAGGTTCCTTCATCAGGTGGGGGGAGGAATACTAGTTGGCGACGTCACTGGCACAGGGCCTCTCATAGTACGCAAAAGTGTTGCTGCCGGTGGGAGGCGCCCCCGCCGTGCAAACACACCGCTGTACTTTGAGGGGCCCTGTGCCAGTGCCAATGCCAACGAGTGGGCCCCCCCTGCTTGCTCAGGATCACAGCACTTGCAAAGTTTAAATACTTACCTCTCCCTGCTCCACTGCCGTGACGTGGTCCAGATTTACTGGGCCCACTAATTACTTGAACCAGCCCTACCCACCACAACTTTAGCCAAATGACCCCCAATTTCAAATGCCTTCCAATTATTATAAGGTAAATTACGATTGACAAGCTTCTTTAACAAGAATGGATGTTTTTGCCATTAAAATGGGCAGTGTAGGTGTTTTCCTGGCCTCCACTCACTGCCGACTATGCTCCCCCATTGACTTGCATTGGGTTTCGTGTTTCGGGCGATACCCGACTTTTCGCGATAATCGGCCGATTCCACTCGACTCGACTTCTAAGATAGTCGGGTTTCGCGAAACACGGCTCGACTTTAAAAAGGTCAAGGTCGCTCAACCCTAGTCACCACAGTTCAACTTCAGTGCCTACACCACAGATCATGGTGAGAAATTATCTTGCTGTGTCTTTGTTTACCATTCAACTATAGGATTAGTAATGGAGACACCTCTTCATTTACTAAGCCATGAGCTTTATGTCATCTGATAATACAAAGGTGACATCAACCCAACAAATATGAACACCACTTGCCACCATTACAGGGAAAGTGGTGCATCTAGTAGATGTACCCCTTTCTTGGAGGCTGCGGACTGCTATTTTTAGACTGGGGGAGGCACTGTCCATAGCCCCTTATCAGCCTGAAAATACCAGTCCCCAGTTGTCTGCTTTAGTAAGGCTGGTTGTTAAAAATGGGTTTGATCCAACGCCATTTTTTAAAATTATTTATTTAAATAACTAAAATATACGCCGTGGGGACCCCTCTATTCTTGATAACCAGCTTTTCTGAAGCTGACAGCTGAGGGTTGCAGCCCCCAGCAATGGGTTTGCCTGGCTGGTTATCAAAAATACAGGGGAACCCATGTTGGGTAGTTTATAAATTATTTATTTACAGCACAGGAGCCAGCTGATGAATACACCCATCAGCTGCTCCCACTCTCACTGTCATTAGCAGCAGGCGTCGGCTTTTAACAGCATGGGAACCGCGGCTCTGACTGGCGGGAAAGATTTCACCTCTGATTAGAACCGGTGTTTGCAGCACCATTATGCACAAGACATCGCAACAAACACCCGGTGTTCAGGCAGTGAATCACAGTAATGCCACACCAAAGATGGTGCCGGCATTACTGTGATTGGCAAGCAAATAAAGAGCCAAATATGCTGGGTGGGTCACCCAAATATACCAAGGTGAAAAAGAAATTACTTGCTGAGTAACGAATAGCCCGAATAGCGTACTATTTGTGCGATTAACAAATATTGCTATATGTATTTGCTCATCACTAATTATATTTAGATAATTAGTGAGCGGGCACTAAAATTTGAGGATGCTCGTTACTCGAATTGAGCAATTCCTAATGCTCATTTTGAGTAAAAAGGATAATGCGAGTCAATGGGAAATGTTTTAATGGATGGAAAATGTGAATGGAAGGAGAACAGGATGGTTAAGACCCCTGGAAGCATCTCCAACTCCCAGATCACTGCTGAGAACAATGATGTCACACTTTTACTCCAAATAAGCATTCAAAATCGACAAAGAAATTGGAGTTTACAGCAAAAATAATGTTAAGAAACATTGTTGCCTGTATAATGTCTTTTATATAAGGCAAAATTTTAAAATAATTTTTTAACCCCTTTCTGACATCCGACATACTATCCCATCTATGCGGGCTGGGTCCGTCTGATCATGGACGGGATAGTACATCATAGCCGATCGACCGCACACACGGGTGGTGTGCGGTCAATCGGGGCCGGGTGTCAGATGATTGTCACAGCTGGTAACGTCAACGTTTTTAGTAGTTTCTAAACAATAAAGGTTAAAAAAAATAATAATTTTTTATTTCTTATTTTAATATGTCTGATTTCTGAACGGGGGCCACGTATATGGGTAGTATGTGGGCTTCCGTAGTAATATTTGGCACAAGTCATGTCTCTTTTTAGCTATCTTGGTGCTCTTGGGGGGTCTGCTATTTGCGTGGTGGCAATTGGCTGTTAATATAGGCTTATAGGGATAAAGGCAGCTGGGGTGGGGTTTGGAGGTTTTGGGGGCAGGCACATACGTTCAGCGAAGGTACATATAAAAGGGAGGCTCCCACTGTTAGGGCTAGCGGAACGCACCAAATAATAAGACTGATAGTGTACGGTGCGTTCGTAGCCAGGGATCCACCGTGCAGAGATGGAACCTGCTGCTGAGTAATGACGGACTATATGGTGGTACTCATAAGTATACTCGCGTGGGTTAAACTTCACCCAACGTGAAGGAAGCGATCCTGTTGCGTCACAGGATCGCGGTACCGCACATAGAAGGCGAGCAAGCAGTCAGCGAACTTAACCCCAACTAGGATTGAAGTCCGATTAGACCACTTGCTGACACAACACCGCAACAGGGTGTGTTAGGCAACTCTTATAATTAGAGCACCGAAGTGCGAACTGTGCCGTGCTGGCAGGCACCACTAAGCACCCAGACGTGGGTCAGGAAGCGCACTACTGGCGCGTGGCGCCGCACTGGCGGTCACAGCAATAGACGCTGATACGTGTGTGACACGTTGAGTGATTTGTCGGGCGCTAGATAGCATCCATACTCCATACGCGAACAGTCATACAATAGGGTAGGGGTATTTAATGAACGACTTGCACTCACAACAAACACACGTATTCAATTGTACACTAGCGCATGGCCGTGCGGTCATGCGCAGTTTATATAATTGCAGGACAGGAAGTGGCCACAGAAACTTTGCCCTTCCAGGGCCTGCCAAGAGGACCAATGGAATGCGCTGCAGAGCCAGAGCACATGACCCTCGATCTCCAACGGGAGATCTTGCTCTGGGCATGCTCAGTGTGCGCAAACAAGGACTTAGTCCCAGGGAAGTCCGCTCGCCGCTGACCAGCACTGACTTTAATGGCAGGAGCTGAAGAAGCAGCAGTAACTCTCTGTACAGAGTGAGAGCGAGCAAGACACTGGGAGCGACGTCCCTGCTGAGCAGACTCCACTGCGGCTGGAGGAGAATGGGAGACCGCAGAGGAGACGGATCGAGATTCCCCCTGTGCAGCAGAGGAAACTCGACTCCTAACATTACCCCCTCTCCTTGGGCCTCGCTACGCTCGAAGGCAGCAATGAGCTGTGGGGCCCGAATGTTTTCAGCAGGCTCCCAAGACCTGTCCTCTGGACCATAACCCTTCCAATCCACCAAATAAAACTTTTTGCCGCGTACCACCTTGCACCCCAAAATAGCGTTCACCTCGTAATCGTCCGTAGACGAACCCGATGTCCCGGCAGATGACTCGGAAAACCGGGACATGTATACGGGTTTCAAGAGGGACACATGAAAGGTGTCGGTGATACCCAAGCGTGGAGGAAGAGCCAGGCGGTAGACCACAGGATTAACCTGTTCGAGAACCTTGAAGGGACCCAAGTAGCGAGGAGCAAGCTTAGTGGACTCAACTCGCAGCCTGATGTTACGGGCGGAGAGCCACACCAAGTTGCCAGGGGCAAAAGTCAGAGCGGGGCGCCGATGAACATCGGCGGAGGACCTCATTCTCTCCTTGGAGGCCCGAATGGCATCCTGCGTGCGATCCCAAATGTCCCGTGCCTCCACAGGCCAGTCTGCCACCCTGGGATCAGCGGAAGACACAGGCATGGGCACAGGAACACGCGGATGCTGGCCGTAATTTAAGAGGAATGGAGTCTGACCGGTGGAGTCGGCTACGGCATTGTTAAGTGCAAACTCTGCCCACGGTAGCAAGGATGCCCAGTCATCCTGTCTGGCAGAAACAAAATGTCGCAGATATGTGACCAAGGTCTGGTTGGCCCTTTCTACCAACCATTCGTCTCGGGATGATATGCCGAAGAGAGATTTAACTCAATACTGAGTAGACGACAGAGCTCCCTCCAGAATCGAGATGCAAACTGGGGACCCCGGTCACTAACAATTTTGTCTGGCATACCGTGTAAGCGAAAGATATGCTTGATAAACAAGACAGCCAACGCCCGTGCAGATGGTAGCCGTGGAAGAGGCACCAAATGCACCATTTTGGAAAAATGATCTGTGATCACCCAGATAATGGTGCAATTACGAGACTTGGGTAAGCCAACCACAAAGTCCATCCCGACCATCTCCCAGGGCCTGTCAGCCACGGGCAGAGGATAAAGCAAACCATGTGGCCGTTGCCGAGGAGTCTTGTTCCTGGCGCAAGAGACACACGCCCGAACGTACTCCGTGACATCACGAGCCATATGCGGCCACCAGTATGTCCTCGTCAGTAACTCTGATGTCATTTTAGTACCAAAATGTCCACCCACCCTGGACGAGTGCGCCCAAGAGAGAACCTCCGGTCGCAAACTAGATGGAACAAAACTCTTGCCCGGGGGCACAGACTCCAGCGAAACCGGGGCCACGGTTCTCAAACTCTCGGTGGGGACAATAAGCCGAGGCTCCTCCTCCTCCTCCGCAGATGACACAACGGAGCAAGAGAGAGCGTCGGCCCGAATGTTCTTCTCCCCAGAAAGGAAATGGAGGGTGAAATGAAACCGGGAGAAGAACAAGGACCATCTGGCCTGGCGAGAATTCAACCGCTGAGCTGTCTGCAGATACACCAAATTTTTGTGATCTGTGAAGACTTGGAAGGGAAAACGTGCTCCCTCCAAGAGATGTCTCCACTCCGAGAAAGCCAACTTCATGGCTAGCAACTCCCTGTCCCCGATGGAATAATTCCTCTCTGCTGGTGCGAAGGTCTTGGAGAAAAAGAAGCAAGGATGCTTCCGACCTTGAGCATCCTTTTGGAAGAGGACTGCTCCAGCACCCACAGAAGAGGCATCCACCTCCATGATAAATGGCTTATCAACATCGGGGCGATGAAGAATGGGAGCGCTAGCGAAGTGTGACTTTATAGAGATAAAAGCCTTGGAGACCTCCTCAGACCACAATTTGGGATTCGCCCCCTTCTTGGTGAGGGCAACCAAGGGAGCTACCAAAGTTGAGAAATGCGGGATGAACTGGCGATAATAATTGATGAACCCCATAAAGCGCTGCACCGCTTTAAGAGAATGGGGTTGTTGCCAGTCCATCACAGCCTGTAGTTTGGCAGGATCCATAGCCAATCCCTGGGCTGAGATGATGTAGCCTAGGAAAGGTAAGGACTCCTGCTCAAACATACACTTCTCCAACTTGGCATAGAGGGAGTTTGCCCGTAGGAGGTCGAAGACTTTGCAAACATCTCTCCGGTGGGAGTCAATATCTGGAGAGTAGATGAGAATATCATCCAGATAGACTACGACCGAGGTGGAAAGCATATCCCGGAAGATATCGTTCACAAAGTCTTGGAAAACGGCTGGGGCATTACAGAGCCCAAAGGGCATCACCAGATATTCATAGTGCCCATCCCTGGTGTTAAAAGCCGTCTTCCATTCGTCCCCCTCACGGATGCGAATCAGGTTGTAAGCACCCCGCAGATCTAATTTAGTAAATACCCTTGCTCCCCGAAGCCTATCGAACAGTTCAGATATCAAAGGCAAAGGGTATTTATTCTTAACGGTGATGGCGTTAAGACCCCTGTAGTCTATGCATGGACGCAATTCCCCACTCTTCTTCTGCACGAAGAAGAACCCTGCCCCAGCAGGTGACACTGACTTCCTGAGGAACCCTCTTGCCAGATTTTCCTGGATGTACTGTGACATTGCCTCCGTCTCCGGGAGAGATAGCGGATAGACTCGACCCCGGGGAGGCTCAGCACCAGGCAAGAGGTCAATAGGACAGTCATAGGGGCGATGGGGCGGAAGGGTCTCCGCCGCCTTTTTGGAGAATACGTCTGCATACGACCAATACTGCTTGGGGAGAGAGGAAAGATCTGCGGGTACCTCAGTTGTAGCTACCTGAACGCACTCCCTCTGACACCTACCCCCACAAGATTCACCCCATCCCAGAATTCTGCCTGAGGACCACTCGATATGAGGAGAGTGGTACCGTAGCCAAGGTATTCCCAACAGGACTTCATCAATTCCCTCTGGAATGACGAGCAGAGAAATAATCTCCTGATGAGATGGCGACATGGACAGAGTGAAAGGGATGGTCTGGTGAGTTATCTGTGAGGGCAGAGTCGACCCATTCACCACTCGTACCGTTACAGGTTGAGCTAGCATAACCAGAGGTATTGCGTGGCGTTGGGCGAAGGCAGAAGACATAAAATTGCCCTCCGCCCCAGAATCCACGCAGAGCTCTACCGAGTGGGAGAATGAGCCTATAGTAATTGTCCCCTTAAAGGACAATTTAGAGGCAAACGTCGCCGTGTCTAGTGTACCTCCACCTACGACCACTAGACGCTGACATTTCCTCGACCGCTGAGGACATCTGGTGGCTAAATGTCCAGACTGCTGGCAAACATGACAGACCCTGAGTGCACAAGCGGTCCGGGACTTAGGTCCCGCTTGTGACACTTCCCTGGCCTCATGTGACTCAGGAACCAGGACCGGAGATTCCAGAGGTTTGGCGAAAGTAGGAGCCAGCCGAAACCTCTGCCTACACTGGGCTCGCTCTAACCTCCGCTCGTTAAAACGGAGGTCAATTCGAGTGGAGACTGTTATTAACTCCTCCAGTGTGGCAGGAATCTCCCTAGTGGCCAGAGCGTCCTTTACATGGTCAGCCAAGCCCCTCCAAAATATGGGGATAAGAGCTTTATCCGACCATTCCAGCTCAGATGCTAAAGTGCGGAATTGGACGGCAAAATGACTGACCAAGGACTCACCCTGAGTTAATGCCAGCAGTTGGAGCGCAGTGTCATGGGTGACTTGAGGTCCTAAAAAGACCTGTTTTAAAGTGCTCAAAAACAGAGGAGCACTCTGCACCACATGATCGCCACGCTCCCACAGCGGCGTAGCCCATTCCAACGCCCTGTCCGACAATAGAGACACAATAAATCCCACCTTAGCCTGCTCTGTGGGGAAACGTGCAGCCAGAAGCTCGAGATGAATAGAGCACTGACTCATGAATCCCCTACAAAATTTGCTATTACCAGAAAATTTTTCTGGCAGCGGGAGGCGAGAAAATGTCGGAACAGGGGTGGCAATGGACAAAGTTGCTGCAGCCACGCTGGCAGCCTGTACAGCAACTGCGGTAACATCCACAGCTGAGGTTGCGCTCTCGAGAGCCGCCAACCTACCCTCCAGCTGCTGTATATACCGCAGGGATTGCTGTTTGTCCGTCATCACTAGCCAGACCCTGGCGCTAGTGTAATGTTAGGGCTAGCGGAACGCACCAAATAATAAGACTGATAGTGTACGGTGCGTTCGTAGCCCGGGGTCCAGCGCGCAGAGATTGAACCTGCTGCTGAGTAATGACGGACTATATGGCGGTACTCATAAGTATACTCGCGTGGGTTAAACTTCACCCAACGTGAAGGAAGCGATCCTGTTGCGTCACAGGATCGCGGTACCGCACATAGAAGGCGAGCAAGCAGTCAGCGAACTTAACCCCAACTAGGATTGAAGTCCGATTAGACCACTTGCTGACACAACACCGCAACAGGGTGTGTTAGGCAACTCTTATAATTAGAGCACTGAAGTGCGAACTGTGCCGTGCTGGCAGGCACCACTAAGCATCCAGACGTGGGTCAGGAAGCGCACTACTGGCACGTGGCACCGCACTGGCGGTCACAGCAATAGACGCTGATACGTGTGTGACACGTTGAGTGCTTTGTCGGGCGCTAGATAGCAGCCATACTCCATACGTGAACAGTCATACAATAGGGTAGGGGTATTTAATGAACGACTTGCACTCACAACAAACACACGTATTCAATTGTACACTAGCGCATGGCCGTGCGGTCATGCGCAGTTTATATAATTGCAGGACAGGAAGTGGCCACAGAAATTTTGCCCTTCCAGGGCCTGCCAAGAGGACCAATGGAATGCGCTGCAGAGCCAGAGCACATGACCCTCGATCTCCAACGGGAGATCTTGCTCTGGGCATGCTCAGTGTGCGCAAACAAGGACTTAGTCCCAGGGAAGTCCGCTCGCCGCTGACCAGCACTGACTTTAATGGCAGGAGCTGAAGAAGCAGCAGTAACTCTCTGTACAGAGTGAGAGCGAGCAAGATACTGGGAGCGACGTCCCTGCTGAGCAGACTCCACTGCGGCTGGAGGAGAATGGGAGACCGCAGCGGAGACGGATCGAGGTTCCCCCTGTGCAGCAGAGGAAACTCGACTCCTAACACCCACATAGGGCTTCAACCTTGATGAAGGGTGCATCCCTTCAAAAAACGTCTGTAATCTTTTTGGCCCTTACGCTGTTCCATAGCTCTCTGACGTCACATCAGAGCACGCGCCAGCATACGCTGGCAGCCATCTTTTTCTAGCCGTAACCAGGGACGCCACCGGCCGGGGCTCCTCTGGTAAAGTTCTGCGCGACTGCATTTCCCACCACTCAGCCTCTACTCTCCTGGCTTCCAGCTGCAGAGCCGGACACATACACAGCCCAGGGGGTGTAAGTGTTCCATCATTTAGGTGCACACGGGTGCACCATTCCCGCACCCACTGAGTTGGACTAGCCATGTTAGGACGTGTTATACCACATGGGCTTTCTATCAGTATCCAGCGGGGTACTGTAGATTTAAACACCTATTGGTTGCGCCTGTGGCACCCCTAGAGGTATTTGCCACAAATATAGTTACTGACACTGAATACAAATACTAAAATAGCAAGACTGCACTACCTCCTCCGGCCAGAAGGGGGAGCTCCAGAGACTCCCCTTGATCCATTCTGGTCTGAGAGAAGAACTGGCAGTTGGGCTAAGGAGCTGAAAGTGAGAGGTCATACAGCTGAATTTCTAACAGCCCTATGACGGTTTCCAGGCCCAAATCACCGGCCTGAGGAGAAGAGGGATAGAGAAAAAGGACATTGTGAGAACCGGGTAGCATTAATCACTACCCAGAACAGGCGCAAAGACGGATACCAGATCCGTGGCTGTATTCATTACATATAATACAGCAACCGGAAAAACGTGAGGTGATATCAGCTTCACTAGGGTCGGACGCAGCAACAGACACAGAGTTCAGCGGTACTCCCGGAGGGGGTAAGCCGATAAAAGGACTCGGGTTGCCCGTCGAACCAGGACCCGGAGGGGACAGATTGGGCCGGCAGCCAGTTCACATACAGCAGCAGGGCCACACAGATATTGCGTACAATAAGAGGCGAAGACCCCGGCAGGGTCAAAGTAACTCAGAGTTCCCATACAGACTCCGGTGACAGGACTGGTTGTAAATCCTTTTTTGTTAAAGTAAACTGGTTAAACGTTTCAGTGCCTCAGTCTTTCATTTGGACAATAGCCGTCTATCCAGGATTGGGATCATCACCGCTGGGAGAACCTGCTGCTGATCAAGTAAGTGTCTGTTCCCTCACGATACCCTTTATACTGTGCATTGCCTGAGGCCACAGCACCGGGTCAAGCCACCCGTGACATCCCCCTCAAGAGACAGACCCCATTGGTCCAGTGCTGGGTACCCCGGTCTCTCGGGCGTCACAATTGGCGTCACGAACAGGATTCAGCCAGCCCGTATACCGGGTATTGTGTGCCATGATTGGAGTCCAAAATTGTGAAAACTTGGACGAAAAATCTTAAAAATTGACATTATTAAAGAAAATTCCATTTCCCATTGAAAACTATTGAAAGTGACTTTTCCCCATTGGTTATAATGGAGTAAAGATGGCCGCCATCCCCTGAGGTAATCACCTCATAACCGTTAGGCACGAGACTGTTAATTGAGCTACGCCATCACCTGAGCCCCAGTCTAACTGAAAAACTTCAGAATCCGCCATTACAGAGCGTGCGGCGGGTGGGAGCAGCAGGGGGCGTGTCATTGTGGGCGGCACCAAGCTGAGCGCTCTGACGTCAGAGCAAGGGGAAAATCGATCCTGCTGCACAGCGGAACGAATCTATACTATCCCGACGGAAGCGGAGGATCGGAAGGGTCCGGATTAACTAAGGGGGCACAGTATGTCGCAGCACGGAGACGCCGCAGCACCCGGCGACGCTAATGCAGCTGAAAGACAGAGTGTCGATAGAGAGTCCGGTAGCGCAGCGGTGCAAGGAGTGGCGCCCATCATGCCGGTGCTGATGCCATATACCCCGGGTGGTCCATGGCTTCCAATGTATGAAGGTGAGCCTAATACCCTTGACGATTTCAGAGAAAAGATGCTGGTCCATTTTGACATGTTCCCCGTGGGTGAAGTTCACCGTGTTAGTCTCCTGATGATGCAGTTAAGTGGCCATGCTAAGCGAGAAGTCACAGCATGGGCAGCTGATCTAAAAGGCACTGTTGAACGCATATTTGCTGGATTAAAAGCTACATTTGAAACCACTGCCAGCAGCAAAGCTAAAGTACGATTCTTTAATTGCAAACAAAAAGTTAATGAGTGCGTGAGAGACTTTGCCTTAAACCTGCAGGAAGCCCTTAAATCACTTACACTGGCTGAACCCATTTTTAACACCGGAGCGGATAAACTGCTAAGAGATCAATTTATTGAGGGACTCTACACCCCTTCTCACCGGGGGCATGTGAGCATGCTTGTTTTTAAGAACCCTGAATTGACATTTGCCCAATTAAAGGAGAGCGTTATACGTCTCCAGCTGGCAGAAGCACCTCGGGATCAGGAGCCTGCGCAACTCATGGCAGAGGCTCCTCAACAACATGGAGTACCAGTGACATCAGCTATGTCCGGGGCCATTGCTAAGCCCCTGGGGCCCAGTACTAATGAGGCTCTTCAACAAAAGCTTGACTCTTTAACTGATGTTGTTGCTTCAAGGGCTAAAACCATGCAGGAGATGAGAGGACCCAAGATGGAGTTGGCAAACCGTAGAGAAGATGTTCCATGGATGAGACCCCGGAGATACCCGACATGGAGAGGACGACCCCGCGACCGCTACCAACCGGATGGACAGCCCATTTGCCGCCGTTGCCAGCAGCCAGGCCACTTTGCACGAGATTGTGATTTAAATGGGTTTTAATTTAAATACGGGCCGCTTCACAGGAATGAACTTTCAAGGCCCAACACCCTGGCACGACAGGTACATCGGAGAACGACCCATTATCCCTATCGTGCTGGACGGAATTCCTCTCAACGCTTTGCTGGACACAGGTTCCCAGATTTCATCTATACCGTATATCCTTTATAAGAGGTACTGGGCTGATGCAGATATTGATAAAGGGCCCTCTGATGTTGAACTAGATATATGGGCCAGTAATGGTAAGTTGGTACCGAAACTAGGATTCAGGGAGATGACCATAAAGATTGGTAAAGTAGAATTGAAGAAACAGGGTATAATTGTTGTTGATGTTGACCGGCGGAACTGTGAACCAACTGTATTGATAGGAATGAATGTGTTAGAGAACTGCTTTTCCGAAGTCATTTCTGTCTTACAGCAAATTGCTGAAACTGCCCAATCTTGCCAGCAGAGTGTTCTCCGGAGGGAAATAAAAGTATTGATGTTAAGGCAACAGGTAGAAGTTGCAGGTGGAGAAATCGGCAGTGTGAGGGTAAGTGATCCAACGTCTATTGTAATCCCACCAAAAGCAGAAATGCTGGTATGGTGTAGAGCAGCCATTGGTACTAAGGGACGAGATTATCAAGCCTTAATAGAACCAGTGTACACCGACAGCAGGCCCACTATACTCACAGCACGAGGGATAGTCGAGGTACACCGGGGACGAGTGCCGGTACGACTTTTGAACTGTGGAGAGGAAGAGGTCACTTTGCCAAGGTATGCTACAATGGCAAAGCTATATACTGTTGACAACAATGCCATCACAACTATTGAGCCCTTAGAACCAACCTGTCAGGTGGAAGGCAACGGCTCAGACGGAGAATTGGAGGATTGGTGTCAACAGCTACACGTGGGCATAAATTCAACACCTACCCATCAAAAACAAGGGGTGTATAGGCTAGTGACGGAATATGAACAAGTCTTCAGTAAACACCCATTGGACTTCGGACGGATAGAAGGGGTAGAACACACAATTCCCACCAGTGACCATCCCCCAATAAAAGAAAGATATAGACCCATACCGCCTGCTCACTATCAATGTGCAAAAGATATGCTGAGGGAGATGAAACAGGCCGGGGTAATAAGAGACAGTTGTAGCCCCTGGGCGGCCCCTCTAGTGCTTGTCAAAAAAAACGACGGAACCATGAGAATGTGCGTAGACTACCGGCGGATTAATAACATCACCCATAAAGACGCCTACCCCTTGCCTAGGATAGAAGAGTCCTTGACTGCTTTGAAATCTGCTAATTATTTTTCCACCTTAGACTTAACAAGCGGGTATTGGCAAGTCCCTGTGGCTGAGAGAGATAAGGAAAAGACCGCATTCACCACACCAATGGGTCTATGAGAATTTAATCGCATGCCATTCGGACTCTGCAACGCATCCGGTACCTTCCAGCGGCTGATGGAATGCTGCCTCGGACACAAGAACTTCGAGACCGTCCTCCTGTACCTAGATGATGTGATCGTCTACTCAAAGACTTACGAACAACACTTAATAGACCTGGCAGAAGTGTTCGAAGCCTTATCCAGGTATGGCATGAAAATCAAGCCATCCAAATGTCACCTTCTCAAGCCAAAGGTACAGTACCTGGGACACATCGTGAGTTCGGAGGGAGTAGCACCGGATCCTGAGAAAATAAGCGCCATAAGGGATTGGCCAAGACCTACCAACGCAAAAGAAGTGAGGCAATTCCTGGGATTGGTGGGTTACTATCGCAGATTTATAAAAGGATTTACCAAATTGGCAGCACCCTTGCAAGACACCTTGGTAGGGCAGACGAAGAAACCTTCAAACCGAAACCCTCCTTTTCAGTGGAACGATGAAAGGGAAGACTCCTTTGAACAACTAAAGAAGGCACTAACCGGAGAAGAGGTTCTGGCATACCCAGATTACCATCAACCTTTCATCCTCTACACCGATGCCAGTAATGTGGGACTAGGAGCGGTGCTGTCACAAAAGCAAGAAGGTCGGGAGAAAGTCATCGCCTTTGCAAGTAGAAAGCTCCGGCCTACTGAAAGAAATCCAGAAAATTATAGCTCCTTCAAATTGGAACTACTGGCAGTAGTTTGGGCTGTGACTGAACGTTTCAAACACTATCTGGCTGCTGCAGAATTTATTGTCTATACTGACAACAATCCGTTGACCCACCTGGACACAGCCAAATTAGGTGCGTTAGAACAGGGATGGATAGCCCGGTTATCTAATTACAACTTCAAGATCAAGTATCGAGCAGGTCGCAAGAATGGAAATGCCGATGCCCTATCCCGGATGCCACACTTGAGAGATGTAGAAGAAGAAATGGGGGAGCTTGAAGAAATTGAACTACCAGCCTTCCATCATCCCAAGGCAAAACATCATCAGTCAAGTACCTATCAGAAACAACAAGAGGTGAATTTTAATCCGTTAGCACACCATAGATGGGCTGACACCCAAGACAGCAATCCGGCTGTGAAGTTGGTGAAGGAACTGTTAACTGAGCAAAGTGCATATCCCGATGAGGATGCCCCAGAAGAGACGCATCAACTCTGGAAAGAGAGAGGCAAAATGTTCCTGTATCAAGGGAAGCTCTGTAGAAGGTACACCAATCCGAAAACACATGAATTGGTTTGGCAGATTATCGTGCCTAAACAAGATGTCAAGATGGTCCTCGAAGCTTACCATAATGGTGCTGGTCACTTCGGGTGGAAAAAGTTAGAAGTACTTCTAAGAGAAAGATTTTATTGGGTCGGGATGAGAAAATCAATCGAACAGTGGTGCAGAAATTGTGGCCCGTGCAACCTCAGAAGAAACGATCAAAAGAACCACGGAGCACCACTGCAGCCCATAATCACCAAACAACCACTTGAACTTGTAGCCATGGACCACGTGAAGTTGACACCAAGCCGGTCCGGCTATGTCTATGCCTTGACCATCGTGGACCATTATTCACGCTTCTTGGTAGTAGTACCCGTAAAAGATCTGACAGCAAAAACAGCAGCCAAAGCGTTCCAAACGTACTTTTGTAGACCCCATGGATATCCGGAACAGGTTCTCACCGACCAAGGTACAGCCTTTGAATCAGAGATCTTCAGAGAATTCTGTAATATGTATGGTTGCAAAAAGATCCGGACGGCGGCCTATCATCCACAAACAAACGGCTTATGTGAGAAGATGAACCATATTGTAATAGAACTACTAAAGACTTTACCTGAGGCAGAAAGGAATCAATGGCCAGAGAAATTGCCTGACTTGGTGGATCTGTATAATCATGTCCCGGTGAGTTCCACCAATTGCACCCCAGCTTACCTTATGCGTGCAAGACCCGGCCAATTACCAATCGATCTAGAAATGGGAATTCTGAAACCAGACGCAGAAGTCCAAGACTCCAATTGGGATATCATACGGCAAAAGCAGTATCGCCAAGTGCAAGAGAGTGTGGAAAGAAGCCTTCAGCAAACTAGAGAAAGACAAGAGCGAACTTTCAACCAGAATGCTCTAGCGACCCCATTAAGACCGGGTGACCAAGTGCTCAAGAGAAATCATCGAACCAATAAACTAGACAATCAGTGGGAAGCCGTACCCTACACAGTTTTGCCAACAAGAATGGATAATCCTAAAATGTGTCTCATTAGCAAAAACGGGGGCTTATCATCTGTACTAGTGTCAAGAGACAATCTTAAATTATGTCCGGAAGCATTGTAAGAGACAGAAGTTGTCCAGCCAGAACCAGAAGTTATTCAACCCATGCAGGTCCAACCAGTAAAGGAAAAAGAAGAGGAAATGTATCACACCTGTATAGGAGACTTTCCCAAAACCCTACTAACATACCATGGTGCAGTAGTGGTTCCCATGGTGGCCTTTTACCCAACACCGAACCCAATACCAGAAGTCCCAAGACAGGAAGAGGCTGACCCCGTACTACAGGAGATTCCAGGCCAGGAAGAACAGATTCCTGATCAGAGTGATCCCATTCATGGTGGACTTGCCAACTCCATAGTCGTGGAATTATCTTTAGCAGAGCGGGCAGATACTACATCCGCAGTAGACAGTAGTACACCACATGGAGAGATACCGCTGTTACGTAGATCACAGCGTAGTACCCAGGGTCAATTACCGGCCAGGTATGCAGATTACCAACTATAAAACTATAGTCATTGTTATCATTCTGCAACGTTTAAGCCCAGTACCTACAGAGACTTGTCTGTATGAACTTCTTGCATATTCTTGAACTTTTTATCAGCCCGGAGGCACTAAATCAAAGCTCCGGAAAGACTGCTTTTTGAACTTTGCTTTTTGCTCTTTTTGAACTTTCTTTAGACATTATATTGATAACTCCGTTGGAAAAATGGAACTAAATTCCTGGACACAAAGTGCAGTGCCTTTCCTAGTACCTTCAAGGATAGGACTGTATTAATGGACGCTATTTGAAGTGACTTTTTACAGAACTCTATTTTTGTTTCCTTGAGTGGTTTTTGTAACTTTTCATTTTTAAGACTCTGTACATATTAATTGTTATTTCAAAATGTTATCGTCCCACAGTCCCGGAGTACTGTTCTTAACTAAGGGGGAATGTGGCACCCCTAGAGGTATTTGCCACAAATATAGTTACTGACACTGAATACAAATACTAAAATAGCAAGACTGCACTACCTCCTCTGGCCAGAAGGGGGAGCTCCAGAGACTCCCCTTGATCCATTCTGGTCTGAGAGAAGAACTGGCAGTTGGGCAGTTGGGCTAAGGAGCTGAAAGTGAGAGGTCATAAAGCTGAATTTCTAACAGCCCTATGACGGTTTCCAGGCCCAAATCACCGGCCTGAGGAGAAGAGGGATAGAGAAAAAGGACATTGTGAGAACCGGGTAGCATTAATCACTACCCAGAACAGGCGCAAAGACAGATACCGGATCCGTGGCTGTATTCATTACATATAATACAGCAACCGGAAAAACGTGAGGTGATATCAGCTTCACTAGGGTCGGAGGCAGCAACAGACACAGAGTTCAGCGGTACTCCCGGAGGGGGTAAGCCGATAAAAGGACTCGGGTTGCCCGTCGAACCAGGACCCGGAGGGGACAGATTGGGCCGGCAGCCAGTTCACATAGAGCAGCAGGGCCACACAGATATTGCGTACAATAAGAGGCGAAGACCCCGGCAGGGTCAAAGTAACTCAGAGTTCCCATACAGACTCCGGTCACAGGACTGGTTGTAAATCCTTTTTTGTTAAAGTAAACTGGTTAAACGTTTCAGTGCCTCAGTCTTTCATTTGGACAATAGCCATCTATCCAGGATTGGGATCATCACCGCTGGGAGAACCTGCTGCTGATCAAGTAAGTGTCTGTTCCCTCACGATACCCTTTACACTGTGCATTGCCTGAGGCCACAGCACCGGGTCAAGCCACCCGTGACATCCCCCTCAAGAGACAGACCCCATTGGTCCAGTGCTGGGTACCCCGGTCTCTCGGGCGTCACACGCCCATATGTTTACTGACATTCCTATCTATATCCCTTGAGCGCAGTATCCGTAATTAGATAATTATTGTTGGTTTTTTATAGAAGTGGCATATATTCTGGTGATACCAGCTGCTGGGGGATATTACATTTCACTCCCACTTACCCAGTGGGTAACTAGTGGCGAGCGCCAGTGATATTCTTGTATTATTGTTTTTAATTGTTGTTAGTAGTCTGCATCAATAAAACATTTTGTACATTTCATTCTGGTGATCCTTTTTGTATATCAAGATCTTTTTTCTTCATTCCTTTAATATTCTTTGGTTCAATCCTAAAACCAAATGTCGCAATTCTTGTTTCTATCTTAATTGTATACTTTGAATCTCGAATATTCATGTGCATTTGCAAACAGTGAACTTCCAGCTCACAAAAGCGCTACTGATTAAAAATGTTATGTCATTGATAAATGTGATTACATATAAACAAATGGAGTGAACTCATAAATAAAATAACTAATACAGCTAATATAATCCTTAATTTGACAATGTGTTATATTACTTGTGATGTGTCAGACATGTACCAGCTGTTAGGGCTGGCAGAACGCATCAAATAATTATAAGGATAGTATAAGGTGCGTTTGCAGCCCGGGGTCCACCGTGCAGGGATGGAACCTGCTGCTGAGTAATGATGGACTATATGGCAGTAAAATGTGAATACCCACATGGGTTAACTTCACCCGCTATGAAGGAAGTGAACCCTGTTGTGTCACAGAGCCACGGTACCGCACAAAGAGCGCAAGTAAAGAGTCACAGAACTCTGTCCCAAGGCTCAGGGGAGGAGTTCCTCTAGACTTGTTGCACTCGACACCGCTACTGGTGTGTCAGAGATAATTTAAACTAAGAATTTATTGCACAAGAGTGCGTGCAGCGTTGCTCTGGCAGACGCCACTAACCACCCAAACTTGTGCAAAGAAAGCGCACTATTAGCACACGGCGCTGCACTGGTGGTCACTGCTAAGAGATGCAATAGCGTGTTCTAAATGTGTGGGAAAGCACAGTTAGGCGCTAGGTAGCTTCCACCATTAGCGAACAGTCAACAACACTAGGGATGTGAGTGATTCAGAGCTTTCATCCATCGACAGGCATACATCCACACACATTTGCAAATTTATGCTAGCGCATGGCCGAGCGGCCATGCAAACCTTTTATAGTAGCAATGCTCCGGGACCTTTCTGATGGTCCAATTGGAGCGAAAAGCAGGACTTAGTCCCTTAAAGGCCTGCTAGCTGCTGATCAGTGCAGGCTACAAAGACAGAGCCTGGAAAGGCAGCAGTAACCACTTGCACAGTATCAGCTTGTGCCACATGCTGGGACCGACATCTCCGCTGAGCAGGTTCCCCTGTGGCTGGAGGAGAATGGGAGACCGCAGTGGACATGGTTCGAGATTCCCCCTGTGCAGGAGTGGGAACTCGGCACCTAACACCAGCTTTAAAAAATCTTGTTTTTGTATCAGCTAAATGAAATCAAGGCTGTGACTGCAGATATTGTTAAAGGGAATCTGTCATCCTCGGGACGCGTTTCAGATATTAATATGAGCATACAGGTTAGGCTACATTCACATTAGCGTCGCGTCGGCGACGCGCAAAAACGCGCGCGTTTTGCGACGCGTGCGTCGTTTTTGACGAAAATCGGACGCACAGAAAATGCTACATGTAGCGTTTTCTTGTGTCCGACGCTAGCGTCGGAAAAGACGCACGTGGCGAAAAACGCCACCAAAACAACGCACGCGTCCCCTATGTTAAACATAGGGGCGCGTCGCCGCTGCGTCGCCGCTGCGTCGCCGACGCAACAGCGACGCACATTAGCGTAACGCTAATGTGAACGTAGCCTAATAGAAATGGTAATCTAGACTTACCTGTATGCCTCATAGTTGCTGTTTAGAATGAGTTCCGTTTATGCCACTTATAGCTTACCGCTCTTAATTGTAAGTTTAATTCTAAGTAGATTTATTAAATACATTTTTAAACTAGGATTAATATAAGAATCTAGGTACTTCTAATGTATATAGAAGTGTTAATTTTCATTTAAATTTTGTCTATGGTGATACTGAAGCTGCTGAATAGTCTTCTATTTAGAACAGGAGGCATGAGTCTAACATAAGATTTTTGATTTTTTTATGTACATAGTGATAGAAGAAAAAAGTTAACAAATAATAAAAGATTTAACTTTTAACCTAAATCTTATTTTAAACAACAGATATTTTTTCAATGACAAATTCTATTTAATTTTAACCCCTTAGTGACAGGGACAATTTTTTTTAAATCTGACCAGTGTCAATTTATTTGGTAATAACTTAGAAACGCTTCAACAAATCCCAGTGATTTTGAGATTAGTTTTTCATAGCACATTATAATTTATGATAATGGTAAATTTATGTTGATAGGTTTTGTGTTTATTTACAAAAAATATCAGAAATTTGAGAAAAATGTAAAAAATTTTTGCAACTTTCAAACTTTGAATGATTATCCCTTTAATCCCGATCGTCATACCATAGAAAAACCTTATTAAATAACATTTCCCTCATGTCGGCTTTAAATCAGCTCCATTTGTAAAATGTTCTTTTATTTTGATAGCATTTTAGGAGTACGGTGTTCATTTTAGGACATGGTCACAAATCAAAGTCAAACATCAGAAATACTCTGTCTGATACCTCATTCTGATACCTGACTCTGATACCTGACTCTGATACCTGACTCTGATACCTGACTCTGATACTTGAGTCTGATACATGAAATTAGTAAAATTAGTAAAATTAGCTAAAATTAGTACCTGGGATCACTTGAGCTTGTGGTGCAATGGTAAGGCCAACGGCTGTAGTGTCTAGACGCAGGATCCGTTTTTTTTCCGCCGGATCGGTTTTATTTTTCTGCCGGACCGTTTTTTTACGCCGGATCCGATTTTTTTTATGTCGGATCTGTTTTTTTACACCGGATCCGGGTGTTTTTACGCCGGATCCATTTTTTTCGCCGGATCCGTTTTTTTTACGCCGGATCCGTTTTTTTTTGCCTGATCCGTTTTTTTCCGCCAGATCCGTTTTTCTTCCGCCAGATCTGTTTTCTTCGCCGGATCCGTTTTTTTACGCCAAATCCATTTTTTTCGCCGGATCCGTTTTTTTCTGTCAGATCTGTTTTTTTACGCCATATCCATTTTTTTTTTTACGCCGGATCCGTTTTTTTACACCGTATTGTTTTTTTGCTGGATCCGTTTTTTTTCGCCTGATCCATTTTTTTCATGCCGAATCCGTTTTTTTTCGCCGGATCCGTTTTTTTTTTTTCCTGTCGGATGTTTTTTTACGCCAAATCCATTTTTTACGCCGGATCCGTTTTTTTTATGCCGGATCCGTTTTTTTTACACCGGATTTTTTTTTTCGTCGGATCCGTTTTTTTTGCCTGATCCATTTTTTTTTACGCCAAATCCGTTTTTTTTCGCCTGATCCATTTTTTCTTCCGGATCCGTTTTTTTTTTACGCCTGATCAGTTTATTTTTGCGCCGTATCTGTTTTTTTTTACGCCGGATCCATTTTTCTTCTGCCGGCGGAAAAAAAACGGATCCGGCGTAAAAAAAACGGATTTGGCGTAAAAAACGTTTTTTTTACGCCGGATCCGTTTTTTCCGCCAGCAGAAGAAAAACGGATCCGGCAGAAAAAAACGGATCTGGCAAAACAAAAAAAACGGATCCGGCAAAAAAAAACAAACGGATCTGGCAGAAAAAAAAAACGGATCTGGCGGAAAAAAAACGGATCCGGCGTAAAAAAACGGATTTGGCATAAAAAACGTTTTTTTTACGCCGGATCCGTTTTTTCCGCCGGCAGAAGAAAAACGGATCCGGCAGAAAAAAACGGATCTGGCAAAACAAAAAAAACGGATCCGGCAAAAAAAAACAAACGGATCTGGCAGAAAAAAAAAACGGATCTGGCGAAAAAAAACGGATCCGGTGTAAAAAAAACGGATCCGGTGTAAAAAAAACGGATCCTGCATCTAGAGGCTACATCCGTCGGCATTACCATTGCACCACAAGCTCAAGTGATCCCAGGTACTAATTTTAGCTAATTTTACTAATTTCATGTATCAGAATCAAGTATCAGACTCAGGTATCGGAGTCAAGTATCAGAGTCAAGTATCAGAGTCAAGTATCAGAGTCAAGTATCAGAGTCAAGTATCAGAGTCAGGTATCAGAGTCAAGTATCAGAGTCAGGTATCAGAGTCAGGTATCAAAGTCAAGTATCAGAGTCAAGTATCAGAGTCAGGTATCAAAGTCAAGTATCAGAGTCAAGTATCAGAATGAGGTATCAGACAGAGTATTTCTGATGTTTGACTTTGATTTGTGACTTTGATATGTGAAAGTCAGGTATCAGAATCAAGTATCAGAATGAGGTATCAGACAGAGCATTTCTGATGTTATTTCTGATGTTTGACTTTGATTTGTGACCATGTGTGAAAGTCAGGTATCAGACAGAGTATTTCTGATGTTTGACTTTGATTTGTGACCATGTCCTAAAATGAACACCGTATAGGAGGTTTACAAATGTAGCAGTAATTATTCATTTTTTCAAGGAAATTTACAAAATAATTTTTTTAGGGACCTATCCAGGGTTGAAGTGACTTTTGGAGTCCTATATATCGGGAAACCCCCAAAAGTGATACCATTTTAAAAACAGTACCCCCTGACGTATTAAAAACTGTAGTTAGGTAGCTTATTTATCCTTGAAGTAAATTTCAGGAATTAATTCAAATTGACATGACAGGAATGAAAATTTGTATTTTTACCACCTAAATGTCGTTAACTTCTGAACAGGCCGCTATATATACGGCAGACTCTAAGGCTGTTATTTGGTCATGAATTGCCATGGCAAACATCAGGACCACACAACCATGATCTCAGGGCACCAATGGGGTTAAAGAGGAAGCTACCACACTCTGTTAACCATTTACATGATGTAGTCACTATTGACAGTAGCATCTAAGGGGTTAAACAGATATGGACAGTGCCAACACTGATCGTCGTGACTGATACAGCAAGTTGTGAGCTATAGTGTACAGCCGACGGCTGCTGGATTGTCACCTGTATGGCAATTCTATTCTTGTATATGTCAGGTCAGTAAAAAGACGTATTGGTGTTCATTAAGGGGTAAATGGTGCCAAGTGGTAACAAAAAAGATTTCTTCTAAATTAGAAAATCAGCTATATTTTAAAACCCATACTTTCAAGTTTTAGTGAGACGTCTTTTTATTGCTAACTGAAGTTTTTCCCTCTGTGTTCACATCTTTCTATAAGCACAATTAGTATAACAGTAATAAATGTTACGAAATGTAACAGTGTTCTTGGTCAGTGTATTTTTCCGACATAGAAAAGAAAGAAAAAAAGAGACCACCTCTGTGCAAGAGAAATCTACTTGAAGATGCATTCACAAAGACATTATTTTTAGTAGCATTAAAAAGACAAAATGTTTAAAATAAAAGTAATTGTGTAGGGAAGATATGATATGGCAATAGCATGAAGCACTATGTCACTTTTCGATTGCTCTTCTGGGATCTATTGGCGACACAGGCCTATTGTCTAAGTATGATTTTCCTCAGGGACGCAATTTAAAACAAATACATTTTCCCTCTCTTGCTGTGTGACCCTCTCTTAATGTCCCTTTACTTAACCGCTCACTGTGTGCTTTAATTAAAAATCTTACCTCTAATATAGGAAACCCCACCATTTTCCGTTACCAGTAAACTATAAAATGTGAGGCTTTTCTAGTCACAAAATACATATAACATTTTACAGTTCACGGCATAATTACTGCTTTATCTTTTTAGTCATAAGTTAGAAAGCGATGTAGGATTTTTTCATGCAGCACCGTTGGTTAGAAATTTTAAGGATATTATAATATTACCACATAATGTATAGATGTAATAGTAAATGAAACACACTACAGTACAAACAATAAGACTTATAATTTAGTGCTATGTGCTATTTCATAGTAATTGTAAATATATACTATATATACGGCATTGGACATTAAAATTAAAGACTTAAAGGCTTGTTAAGTACACAATAAACACTCAGATATACCAAAGTTGTTTGATAGTTTGTTTTCAGTTGCGATCATTGCACAAGTACTGTAAATTTAAAATAATAAGAAAGTAGATTTGAAACTTTAACAATTGTCTTAATTTTTTTTCCTTATAATTTATGCCAGAATTCACAAGAAATTACAGTGGAAATCTACACCAGGTATGTGAACTTATGGTGAACAAAAAGCCCAATATGCCTCAATTTTAATAAATTTAAAAAATTGTTTAATCTATTTCTAACCAATTATTGTTTTCGCCATGTCTCAAGAACGGCTTGCTTTCCTAATCGAATCATTGTTTGTCAATGTCTTGATTCTGTTGGTTTACAGTTAGCTTTTCTACACATTCTCATCCTCATATTTATCGTGACAGCCCCTACCACAACATTTTTTCTTATTTTTTGCCTCGTAACTGGTTTCTAGATGAGCACTCATATTTGAATATGGGCCAGTCTCAAACAAATGTGGTGATGAGCAAAAGGGTAACAATATTTTGAACTTTTGACTTTCGAGCTCCATATCTCACTATCCACTACTGCTTCAAACGTGAAGCTACCATTATATTATAATCATCTTGGCTATCTCATACATAAATTTGGCTTGCAACTTTTTTGCATATGATTAGTTATGCAGATTCTTGTCATACCGCTGCATTGTTACTGTTTTGCTCCTGGTGGTGGAAAAATATTTATCTTCCTTCATACTACAAAATGCAACCTGTTCTTTCATTCCTTAATAGCTCAGAGTGTTACTAGGTTGATTTTCAAGCAAATGATCACTGTTTTGAATGAAGAAACAGTCAAGAAGAAGATTTACAAAGAAAAGAGAAATAGCATCATCCAGATCATCGATAGCAGTCTCGTGGCCAAGAAAATTGCTGAAATGCATCATGTGAGTGCCATAAAAATTGGAAGACTATGAAATGAAGTCCTTCCATCTGTTCCAATGCCATGAGATGGACATCCAGGCAAAATATTGGAGTCAACAAATCAGCTCATCACAAGGGCTATCATTTTTGGCTCGTCAACACCGCAATGGTCCTAAGAACAGGAAGGAAAAATTACGATTTGAGGGTGCTGTCTGTTAGGTGTCAAGATCCCGCCTCTGCACAGGGGGAATCTCGAACCATCTCTGCTGCGGTCTCCCATTCTTCTCCAGCCACAACAGAGTCTGCTCAGCTGAGACGTCGGTCCCAGCGTCTAGCTCAGACTGATACTGGACAACTGGTTACTGTTGCCTTTCCAGCTTCTGCCATTGTAGCCAGTACTGGGCAGTGGCGAGCAGACGTGTTTGGGGCTAAGTCCTGCTCTTCCCTTTCTGAGCATGCCCAGGGCAAGATCTCTCATTGGAGATCAAGGTTCACATGCTAAGATACTGCAGCAAATCCCATTGGTCCTTTAGGAAGGTCCTGAAGGTGTTAATCTTCTGTGGCTGACTCCCATTGGTCCTTCTGGGAAGGTCCTGTTCTTGCTGTAGCTATAAAAGGTTTGCATGGCCGCACAGCCATGCGCTAGTGTACATTTGGAATCGTGTGTGTTGATGAGTGCAAGTCGTTCTTTAAAATCCCCTCCCTTGTGTATGACTGTTCGCAACAGGTGGAAGCTTGCTGTCTAGTGCCCGAATAAGCTGTCAACATAAAGACACACGATACAGCGTCTATTGCTGTAACCGCCAGTGCGGCGCCGTGCGCTTATAGAGCGATTTCGTATCCCAAGTCTGGGTGGTTAGTGGTGTCCACCAAAGCGGCACAGCATACACTCTTGTACTTTAAGTTATATTTTCTGTTTCTTTGACACCCCAGTGGCGGTGTTGAGCGCAAGTGGTCTGAACATACTCTAACCCTGTGTCTTGGGATATAGTCCTGAGACTCCTCGCTTGCGCTCTGGGTGTGGTACTACGGCCCTTTGACGCAACAGGGTTTGCTTCCTTCACACTTGGTGAAGTTAACCCGTGTGTGTATCCACATTGTACCGCCATATAGTCCGTCATTACTCAGCAGCAGGTTCCATCTCTGCACGGTGGACCCCGGGCTACAAACGCACCTTATACCATCTCTTATAATTTGGTGCATTCCGCTAGCCCTAACACTGTCTCATTGGATAAAGTATCAAATTATGTTTTTACTAATAAAACAATGTGCTTTAAGAGTGGAGCACTTTCTTCATATGTTACAAATAAAGAAAAAAAACACACACAGAGTGAACTGCATTCATGTAAACACATAGACCAGGTGCAGGTTTTTTGATTCATTAATTTAACCCTGTAATCACATATCACTATAAACATATACCCCCAGATACTAAGCAGAGCAATTAGCAATAGTAAACAAATATCAATTCTATACTGTTACATATTTAGGCTGTTAACTGGTTCATGCAGCTTTACATGAACACCCGATTCTTACACTATGGCCGGTCCGAATAACAAAAGCAATTGTTACCATCCACCTCTCGTGTCTCCCTTTTTCCTCATAGTTTGTAAACTTGCGAGCAGGGCCCTCATTCCTCTTGGTATCTGTTTTGATCTGTGTTTATTGTTATGCTGTTATGCTGTAATGTCTATTGTCTGTACATGTTCCCTCTATAATGCAAAGTGCTGCGGAATATGTTGGCGCTATATAAATACAAATTATTATTAATATTATATGGTTGGTTGTCAGGAGCTCCATCCATCACAGTCTGTTTTCAGACCATTAACGTCTTAGTGACCGAGCCAAATTTAAAAAATCTGACCAGCGTTAATTTATATGGTAAAAGCTCTGGACCGCTTTGACAAATTCCAGTGATTTTAAGATTGTTTTTTCGTGACACATTACACTTTACGATAATGGTAAATTTAGGTCGATATGTTTTGTGTTTATTCATAAAAAATATCAGAAATTTGACAAAAATGTAAAAAATTAGCAATTTTCAAACTTTGAATGATTATCCTTTTAATCTAGATAGTCATACCATAGCAAAATATTAATAAATAATATTTTCCACATGTCTGCTTTAAATCAGCTCCATTTGTGAAATGTTATTTTATTTTGTTAGCATTCTAGGAGGTTTACAAATGTAGCAGTAATTTTTTTCAAGGAAATTTGCAAAATTATTTTTTTTAGGGGCCTATCCAGGTTTGAAGTGACTTAAGGGGTCCTATATATTGGAAAACCTCAAAACTGATACTATTTTAAAAACAACACTTTCTGACATACTGAAAACTGCTCTCAGGTAGTTTATTAACCCTTCAGGTGCTTTTCAGGAAATAATACAAAAGTGACATTATAGGAATGAAAAAGTTGATTTTTACCACCTAAATGTCGCTGACTTTTTAACAGGCCAGTGTAGCAGGCAGACTCTATTTGCTCGTGAATTGCCATGGCAAACATCAGGACCACATAATCGTGATTTCAGGGTGCCAATGCGGATAAAGATGGAGAAGCCACACTCTTTAAACATTTATATGATATAGTCATTATTGACAGCAGCATCTAACGGGTTAAACAGATATGGTCGGTGTCAACACTGATCGTAGCCCATGCAGCAAATTGTCAGCTATAGTTTACAGTCGACAGCTGCTGGATTGTCACCTGTGTGGGGATGCTATGCTCTTATATCTCAGGTCAGTTAAAAGACGTATTGGCGGTCATTAAGCGATTAAACATGGATTTGTGAATCTGGCCAGTGGCACATCTAGCACTGATGACCATGCCTTAGTAACAACAGCTCCGATTGCTAATTTTTGCCTTCATATGTGAATTCATGCTAAAACTCATATTTGAAAACCGAGTTTACTATATTTTATGTTGTACACTGGGATAGTGATAAAAAAAGAATTTGAATATACCGTAATAATATTTTTTGCCATTAGATTACCTTCGAGCTAATTGTTAGAATCGGTTTAGTTTGTTACTATCCGCTATTTTCTTGTGGACATCTGGCTGCTGGTCTTTTTCCTCTGGTGCTTGTTTTTGTGTTGGATCAGTTTTTGTTTCATTCTTTATTAACCAGCACCTGCCTCCCAGTCCTTGCTGGACAACAGTGTTAATCTGATTGAGCTCTAGCTTGGTGCTTTGCGTTGTGTTCTGTGTGTGCTATTTGTGCAGTGCTGGTACCTCTGGTTCTGCTAGCCTTAGTTTCTGTTTTCTATTGGTTTCTGCAGCCTTCTCTGTGTTTTCTACTAGAAGGTGACCCATTTTTGTACCCAATCCTTAGTTCTTTTAGGGTACCCCTTCCCCTTATCTATAGGTCTTCTCTTGAGATTAACCTAGGATCGTCGGTGGGTCTACTGCAAGGAATGGGTCATCCACTCCATCGTAAGGTTTCAGCCTAGTCATAGTGCGGGGTCAGTTTTCCCCCTTCTACCTTAGCCCTGTGTTGCAGATCCATAACACTAACAAAATGGCAGCCATTTTGCTGGGTATGTTTTAGCACCAGAAAAGGTTCAAAAATTGTATTCTTCCAGACCCTGAAGACTACTTATGTGGAACTTTTTGTTTTTTTCTCTGTATTTCCAACTCCTACCAGTCTTTCAGCACCTCTACTTCCAACTAGATCTCACTCAATGTTATAATTTTACTAGACAAATGAATTCATGACCTCACACTTGAGGCCTAGTTAGTGACATTTGTCATGTGTCCACTATCTAGGCAAACACTTGGCGAATCCAGTTTAGATATAAAATAACATCTTTAGCAGGCCATACAAAATTTTCAACTTGAAAATTGTCCTGCTATATTTGGTTAAACAATTAAGTAACTCACCCCTAATGTGTTGGCTGGTACTGCTGAGGCTATAATGTTAAGTGTTGTTGATTATGTTGCTATTCGCAACTTTTTTTCCAGGCTTACTCTGCGATAAGTTTTGGAAAGCACTGATCTGAGCAGCTTTTCTGAACACCCATGCATATTACCCTGCATGTTTCCTCATAGTGGGATCACTGTTCACATTACATTTATAGGACCCAAACAGTGGGAGGTCTGCTGTATACATCACATAGTACACGCTAAAACTGCTCAATATACATCACATAAGAGTCTCTGAGATTGCTATATACATGACATAGGATACACAGACTGCTGCATATAAGACCTAGGATACACTGAAACTGATATACATCCCTTTGGAGACACTAAGCATACTGTATGCATGATATAGGAGACAAAGAGACTGCTGTATACATCACATAGGATAGACGGGGACTGATGTACATACATCACATATGAGATACTGGGGCTGAAGCATACAGCTCTGGCAAAATTAAGAGACCACTGCAAAATGTTCAGTTTGTCTGATTTTTCTCTTTATACATATATTTTTGAGTAAAATGCAAATTGTTCTTTTATTCTATAAACTTCTGACATGTCTTTGAATTTCGAAGCAATAAATTTTGTATTTTTTTCTGACAAAGAAAAATGGTCAAAATTAAAAAAAACAAACAAACAGTGCTATCAGACCTCAAATAATGCAAAGAAAACAAGTTCATAATCATTTAGAAACAACAATACTAATGTCTTAACTCAGGAAGAGTATAGAAATCAATATTTTTTTGAATAACCATGATTTTTAATCACAGCTTTCATGCGTCTTGGCATGCTTTCCACCAGTTTTCCACACGGCTTCTGGTGCAAAAATGTAAGCAGTTCTTCTTTGTTTGATGGCTTGTGACTATCCATCATCCTCTTGATTATATTCCAGAGGTTTTCAATGGTGTTCAGGTCTGGAGATTGGCCTGCCCATGACAGGGTTTTGATGTGGTGGTCTCTATCACAGGGGAAACACTGGGGCTGTAGCATATACATCACATAGAAAAAACTATGTATATACATCACGTAGGAGGTGCTTTGAAGGGTATATACATCACATAGGAGACACTGGTGCTGGAACATGTAACATCACACAGGAATCATTAAAATTGCTGTCTTAAGAGTAAGCTAACTCTGACCACAAAGAACATCCTTATGCTGGCACTGAGTTGTGCCAACTGTGGTAAGATGCAGTCAGACTTTGATTGCCCCTGCTGTTCTGAAGGCCTCAGGCCATGGTAGCACATTTAAGCTCACAGTAACATAAGCAACATGCGGCTTTTCATTGTCATGTTGAAAAATGGATCCCAGGATACTTTATATAAATTACATACTGCTGGCTCCACCACTAAATAAATGCAACAACGAGCTGTTAGAGAACCTTGAGGGAAGACTAGAGGGGGGTCCAAATACCATACATTATGTCACCCCAATCTATAATCCCAGTTGTAGGACCAATGTGACATTTTCTTATGAAGGACTCTTTATGACTTTGGCCACATGGTAACATTTGTGTTCTGTGTTTTACAAAGAAAGAAGCCCCTATTTTAGTGTATGGAGCAATTTAAATGTCCCTGTTTTATTGCTTTATGTGAACCAAGCTATTGATCAAAATTACCTCTACAATCTATGAATATGTGAAAATCACAGGCAGCACATAGCAGAAATTTGTGAGTTGTCCATGATTAAATTTGTAACAAATATTGTTGCATTTTTTTTCTCCTGTGAAAATCACTGATAGATACTTCTAGCAAAAACTGGCACACTGACCAAACACTGATGAAACTCAGATCCAAAATACTGATGAAAAACAGTTAACGTTTTCATGTTCAAGAAAAATTGCGGATGTCTTAAAGAAGCCTACAACTAAAAAATGAAATACTGTGGTTTTGATCTAAATGAGGACTTTTATTTCATTGGACTGATAACTTTAAATCAAAGGCAGAACAGGATCTGCTTAAAAGTCACCTTTGCTTGTTCTGTAAAAAAAAAAAGAGAAATTGTGTGCTACACCTTAAGAGGATGCCAAAGTATTGCTAGAAATTGTGGACACTGTACTGTGCTATTGTTTATTTACCGATAAATGCAATTTACTGATAATGAAGTCTAGTATAAATTTCAGGGGTCAAGAGACATCTTTAATCTCATCTGCATTTTTTAATGGCATTATTACTTTAAAATAAAGACAAGTGAAAATCTTAGTCTAATAATCAATGCAACAAATTTGCATACATTTGTATAAGATTTTATTGAAACATAGTGCATAGGTTTTGGAAGAAAGACTATGTTTCTTCTTGGAGCAAGAAGCCTTAGGCCGGTTTCACACGTCAGTGGCTCCAGTACCTGAGGTGACAGTTTCCTCAGGTACCGGAGACACTGACTTACGTAGACACATTGAAATCAATGTGTCTCTGCACATGTCAGCATGTTTTCACGGACCGTGTGTCCGTGTGCAAAACACGGAGACATGTCAGTGTTCGTGGGAGTGTACGGATTACACAGACCCATTAAAGTCAATGGGTGCGTGTAAAACATGTACCGCACACAGACGTTGTCCATGTGCAGTCCGTGTGCTGTGCAGGAGACAGCGCTACAGTAAGTGCTGTCCCCCCCACATGGTGCTGAAGCCGCAATTCATATCTTCTCTGCAGCAGCGTTTGCTGTAGAGAATATATGAAAAATTCTTTTTTTTTTTGTTTCTCGTGTTTAAAATAAAGATCCCTGTCCCCACCCCCCTCCCACCCCCTGTGTGCCCGCCCTCTGTTATTAAAATACACAGCTATTATGTTATTAAATTACTCCACCCATAGGGGTGGAGCCGCATATTCATTTCTGTAATAGGCGGCCCCACGTGACCGCATACAGGAGAAGCTGCGGCCAGGACAGGACACTGCGAGGGAGCCGGGTGAGTATTTTAATAACAGCGGGCGGGCGCACAGGGGGTGGGAGGGGGGTGGGGACAGGGATCTTTATTTTAAACACGAGAAACAAAAAAAAAGGATTTTTCATATCTTCTCTACAGCAAACGCTGCTGCAGAGAAGATATGAATCGCGGCTTCAGCACCAGATGCAGGGGACAGCGCTTATCTCTAGCGCTGTCTCCTGCATGGTGCATGTGGTACCCAGTCGGCACACGGGCGCCACACGTGTGCCACACATGTGACACACTGATGTGCCACAGAAACGCATGGGCACACGGACACGGATAATCCGGTACCGATTTTTCCGGTACCGGAATTATCTGGACGTGTGGGACTGCCCTTAAATAGAATGAGAACTACTACTCATTAAGGTTGGTTGCATGCAATAGCCATCATTGAGGCAATTCTGATCATGCACTTTACAGCTGGATGTATATTTCCGTGTACAATAGCTGTTGATGGCTGTGTCCATGCCTTTCACTGGACATGTCATACACATTACATTCATTTTTTAACTGCAGTAAGAACACCACAGTTAGGACATAATGCAACATCCATTTGTGGAAGGGGGTTAAAAGACATCTGAAATATTGCATCGCTGCACGATGACATACTATCTTCTTGATGGAAAGCTCTATGATTATGTTGTATATTTTTGTTTCAGCTGAAAAGTTTGAGGAGATTACAAAATATCATTTGCACGATAGTGTTTGGTAATCAAACTGAAAAATAAAAAAGGAGAACGTGAAACCATCTTCCGTGTCTCACCAGAAAGAGTAGAAATATCTCATTCTGTCAACATGATTTTGCAGCAGGATGAAAAATGTCAAAAGTGAGGATGACAAATCAGTCTAGTGAAGAAAAATGATTCTGAGACAAGAGATGCCATTTGTCATGATTGCCATTTGACTACACTTCAGCTTGTCCTCTTTCTCTCTTCCCTTCCAAATGCTTCTTTGTAATTAATTTCACATTTTGCCAAAACCAAAAAGTCTCTAGTAAACATTGGACTAGGGAGAAATAATTCCTTTTTACCATTTTAATGGTTCATTTATGAAACGTTGTAGTTTCCACAGTTCAAAAGTGCATTTTTTTTTCAACTCTGGTCAAAAGCATGGCTTTTGTTCCATTTGACACAGCTGAACACAGCTTTTTGAGCCACTGCATAATAGGAGTAGTAATTAAGCCACCGTTTCAAGGTTGCATGGGCACAAGACAATTCAGCCTAATGAAGTATCGATCTGTTGTAGACGAGGTAAAACTAGTTGACATTCATTTAGAGGTAGCTATATGAATATACCAAAGAGCCACCAAAGAAGCGAGAGGAAAATTAAACTGAATTTTAATCTAACAAATACAATTAGGACTCTAACTTATTATAGCATGTTGCTAAAATACTAGCTAATTTTACAAGTTTTTTTACCCAAGTAATATATCTATGAAATCAGCAGATATCATATTCAGTGCATGACATTAGAAATAAACATGAACTTTGGTAATTGAGATGGATCAAATTCTAGTTATTAGTAATCCTCACTATAAGAATACTCAGAACAATAATAAACACATTTGCACACATTAATCTAAAAAAAGATCAATTCAGATAAGCTGTTACATGAATATGGGACTGCTATAAAAAAATTGCTGAAATTTTGTTTAAATTGAAATGCATATAGCAAATGAAATGTATAATATTTAAGATTAGATTCATTATCAGTGTGTTTGAGGTATTTTCTTAACCCTTCTTCAGGGACAACTGATCTGACAGGCGCAGCTCATTTAGTTTCATTTCTCTATTTTCAGTGGTTTGTCTGGGAAACACCACGCTCCCAGTACCTTCATAACTTTAAAGGCTGTGTGAAACCTGAGAAGCCTCAGATATCAGTGTTTTGGCTTCTCAGGCTCATTGCCCCTGAATCCTTCACACCTTTGACGATTAGAATTTGCTGTTTTTATTCATCCCAATTGTTTTTTCAGCTTGTTTTATGAATAGCTAGTGCTAAATTTGTGGATTTGTCATAGAAGGTTTTGTTAGAAATACGAGTGTGCTTCTCAGGCACATTGCGCCCTAAAGGCCCCTTCACATTAAGCGACGCTGCAGCAATACCGACAACGATCCGGATCGCTGCAGCGTCGCTGTTTGGTCGCTGGAGAGCTGTCACACAGACCGCTCTCCAGCGACCAACGATGCCGGTAACCAGGGTAAACATCGGGTAACTAAGCGCAGGGCCGCGCTTAGTAACCCGATGTTTACCCTGGTTACCATCCTAAAAGTAAAAAAAACAAACAGTACATACTTACCTAACGCTGTCTGTCCCCGGCGCTCTGCTCTGCACTCCTCCTGTACTGTCTGTGTGAGCACAGCGGCCGGAAAGCAGAGCGGTGACGTCACTGCTCTGCTTTCCGGCTGACCGACGCTCACAGCCAGTACAGGAGGAGTGCAGAGCACAGCGCTGGAGGACAGACAGCGATAGATAAGTATGTAGTGTTTGTTTTTTTTACTTTTAGGATGGTAACCAGGGTAAACATCGGGTTACTAAGCGCGGCCCTGCGCTTAGTTACCCGATGTTTACCCTGGTTACCAGTGAAGACATCGCTGGATCGGTGTCACACACGCCGATCCAGCGATGTCCACGGGAGATCCAGCGACGAAATAAAGTGCTGGACTTTCTTCAGCGACCAACGATCTCCCAGCAGGGGCCTGATCGTTGGTCGCTGTCACACATAACGATTTTATTAACGATATCATTCCTATGTCACAAAAAGCAACGATATCGTTAACAATATCGTTATGTGTGAAGATACCTTAACACATATTCTCTCTCTTGCTTCTGCTTTTCTTATGAAATGGCGAGGAGAATATTTGACTTGTCCAATGCCCTTCATGTTGAGCAAGTGCAAAATATACTGCTTGATGATGAGACAGACCCCTTACAGCTAGAAGATTTAGGGGAAGAACGTGACATTGATTCAGAAGATGATGTGGAAGAATGTCCAGATGTGTCTGATACAGATCAAGATGGAGAGAGTGAGGAGGATTTTTTTTTACACCTGATTATGTGTATTCTCATTTATTACATTCCTATTAAAGTAACTGATCACTTTTAGAGCATTGACATTTTAAAAAAAGGAAAATATAGCCAATTTTCTAGCCTGTGCCGGACAGGCGCAATGCCCCTAAACTCGTTATGAAACATATTGCCCCTCACGGAGGGTTAAGTTGAATAATCCGCAATAACCCTTTCCCAACATGCGACATACATAAACTGCTCTGCGGGAGCTGTGTTCCCGCAAATAGCACTATATATACGGGTTGGCTATCACGTGTCCTCACACTGAGTGCCGCAGCAATCAGGTGCAGGTGTCAGCTCTATGTGAAAGCTGAGACCCTGCAGCAATGCCCACAATTTGTTCTAGCACCAATCATAGGCATTTAACCTTTCTAATGCCGCTGTCAGTAGTGACAGCGGCATTGAGGAGCAATACGCAGGGAGTCAGCTCTCTGAGCACTTCCTTCAGGACAAAGCGATTGCATTGTCCTGATGGTTCCCTTGAAGAACCTCAGCCGTAAGATGGCAGTGGGAGGTTCTTCAGGGAAGGTGGCGTGTCAGTGCCTGCCCACAGCAGGACCTGAGATGCCTCCTTCACAGCTTGTCATAAACTGTTCTGATTAGAGGTGATCGAATAGCTTCGCATAAGTGCTTAATAGCTGCCATGGTAACCTGGATACCTGGAGTTCTGTTTGGTGCAGCAGCTGCATGTGTATCATACAATTATTAGGTTCTGTAGAAGGACGTAAATCTGGGGATTTATTATGATGGAATATAGGCTGAACTGGATGGACAAATGTCTTTTTTCGGCCTTGCTAACTATGTTACTATGTTACTATGTTACATGTGTCATGGCTGTGTGACAGTCACAACACATGTATTGAGAGCCTGTTTGTTGGGCTCTCCATGCATGTGTTGTTAAGGTACCGTTACACTAAACGATTTACCAACGATCACGATCAGCGATACGACCTGGTAGTGATCGTTGATAAGTCGTTGTGTGGTCTCTGGAGAGCTGTCACACAGACAGCTCTCCAGCGACCAACGCTGCCGAAGTCCCCGGGTAACCAGGGTAAACATCGGGTTACTAAGCGCAGGGCGTCACACCGTCACACCGATATAAATCTGGTATTGCTGTATTCCCACCGACCCGAACAATGAAGTTGCCTAATCACTTATCCCGAGAATGGCGTAGAAAATAAATAAAACCAATTCTAAGGTTTGGCGCACATTTATCCTGCGCTCTGCACTGAGCGCTTACACTGCGGTTTCCGTGTAAATATCCCGAGTGCCATCAGCAGTGCTGGATATTGAGACGCGAGTTTCTTGCATTGCAGTTGCAAGTGTGACACCAGCCTTACACCATGTTCCAAATTATTATGCAAATGACATTTTTCTCATGTTTTCCTAAATGGTCAAGGCTAATGACAGTCAGTCTAATAAAAGTCATCACCCATTAGAGTATACATCGAATTTTATTGAAGAAACCTCCCAATGATAACCGTATAATCTTCAAAATGAATAATAACTCAAAATGCTCTGTTCCAAATTATTAGGCACAGTAGAATTTATATACATTTGATATGTTTTAATGAACTGAAAATGCTCATTTGCAGCATTATGAGGTCACATTCACTGAACAAAAAGCTATTTAACTCCAAAACATCCTAACAGGCCAAGTTACATGTTAACATAGGACCCCTTCTTTGATGTCACTTTCACAATTCTTGCATCCATTGAACTTGTGAGTTTTTGGAGAGTTTCTGCTTGTATTTCTTTGCATGAATTCAGAATAGCCACCCAGAGCCGCTGTTTTGATGTGAACTGCCTCCCACCCTCATAGATCTTTTGCTTGATGATACTCCAAATGTTCTCTAAAGGGTTGAGGTCATGGAGAGATGGTGGCCACACCATGAGTTTATATCCTTTTATGCCCATAGCAGCCAATGACTCAGAAGCATTCTTTGCAGCATGATATGGTGCATTGTCATGCATGAAGATGATTTTGCTCCCGAAGGCACGTTTCTGCTTTTTATACCATGGAAGAAAGTTGTCAGTCAGAAACTATATATACTTTGCAGAGGTCATTTTCACACCTTCAGGAACCTTAAAGGGCCCTACCAGCTGTTTCCCCATGATTCTGGCTCAAAACATGACTCCCTCACCTCTTTGCTGACATCGCAGCCTTGTTGGGACATGGTGGAAATCCACCAACCATCCACTACTCTATCCATCTGGACCATCCAGGGTTGCTCGACACTCATCAGTAAACAAGACTGTTTGAAAATTAGTCTTCATGTATGTCTGGGCCCACTGCAACCATATCTGCTTGTGAACACTGTGTAGGGGTGGCCGAATAGTAGGTTTATGCACCACAGCAAGCCTTTGAAGGATCCTACACCTTGATGTTCGAGGGACTCCAGAGGCACTAGCAGCTTCAAATAACTGTTTGCTACTTTGCAATGGTATTTTGGCAGCTGCTCTATTAATCCAATGAATTTGTCTGGCAAAAACCTTCCTCATTCTGCCTCTATCTGCATGAACTCTGTCTGTGCTCTGTTTCAGTCACATATCTCTTCACAATATGATTATCACTCATGTTTTTGTGAAATATCTAATGTTTTCATACCTTGTCCAAGGTATTGCACTAATCAACGCTTTTCAGCAGCAGAGAGATCCTTTTTATTTCCCATATTGCTTGAAACCTGATGCCTGCTTAATAATGTGGATCATCATTTTTAAGTAGTTTTCCTTTAATTAGAATCACCTGGAAAACTAATTATCACACGTGTTTAAGATAGATTTCAGTGATCCATTGAGCCCTGAGACACAATGCCATCATCGAGTTTATTTGAAAAACAAACAATTAAATCTTTAGGACACTTAAATCCAATTTGCATAATAATTTGGAACATGGTGTGGAAGAAAACATCTGTTCGGAGTAGAGCCCTGGATAAATGTGAACCCAAGCATTAAGTAAAATGTTCACAATAAAAGCTTCAATGCTATCCACAAAAAAAGCCAGTCCCCACTCAGGTCCATCATCTGTTAGTGGAAATATAGGGGGCTAACACGTTACTGGTAGCACAAAGAATCTGGAAAAGCAAAATGGCTCCTCACTTCTCAAAATAAATTCAGCAAATTATTCCAAAATCCAAATGCCCAACTCTCTTCTGAGCCCCTGTTGGTCTAAGCCACACATAGCACAAAAATTATTGGAATTTGTTTAGTGATCAGAGCCTGCCTAATTTACAGGTGTATGTCTCCAGAAGCAAGACCTTGGTTCTATAACATACTGGACACTACTGTACAATGGCAGTTTGCAATTTGCACTCAGCAACTTCCACTACTACTTGATTCTGGAAAACACCCATGGCGTCAAAATCACCACTACCCCTTTAGATTAATTTATAAAGGGGTATTATTTCCAAAATGTCACTTGAGGGTGGATTCTGCTTTTCTAGCACTTGGGGGCTCTGTATATGGAGTCATAGTAACATAGTAACATAGTAACATAGTTAGTAAGGCCGAAAAAAGACATTTGTCCATCCAGTTCAGCCTATATTCCATCATAATAAATCCCCAGATCTACGTCCTTCTACAGAACCTAATTGTATGATACAATATTGTTCTGCTCCAGGAAGACATCCAGGCCTCTCTTGAACCCCTCGACTGAGTTCGCCATCACCACCTCCTCAGGCAAGCAATTCCAGATTCTCACTGCCCTTACAGTAAAGAATCCTCTTCTATGTTGGTGGAAAAACCTTCTCTCCTCCAGACGCAAAGAATGCCCCCTTGTGCCCGTCACCTTCCTTGGTATAAACAGATCCTCAGCGAGATATTTGTATTGTCCCCTTATATACTTATACATGGTTATTAGATCGTCCCTCAGTCGTCTTTTTTCTAGACTAAATAATCCTAATTTTGCTAATCTATCTGGGTATTGTAGTTCTCCCATCCCCTTTATTAATTTTGTTGCCCTCCTTTGTACTCTCTCTAGTTCCATTATATCCTTCCTGAGCACCGGTGCCCAAAACTGGACACAAACTATCCTATGAAAATCTGTGCTCCAGGAGGCAAAAAGTGCTCTGTCCCTCCTGAGTCTATCCAAATGGCTAAGCAGAACTGTACAGCCACATATGGGGTGTTTGTACATTCAGCCGAAATTGTGAGAAACATTTTGGTGCCATTTTTATTCATTTTCCAGTATGAAAATGTAAAATTTGGGGCTAACACACAATTTTGGTGGTAAAAATGTAATTATTTTTTTCTTCACTGCCCAATGGTATAAAATTCTGTAACACACCGGTGGTGTCAATATGATCTCTGCACCCCTGGATGCATAAATTGAGAGGTTTAGTTTGTGAAATGGGGTCACTTTTGGGGGGTTCTGGTACCTTAGGAGTTCTACCAATGTGACATGGCACACTCAAACCAGTGAAGCAAAATCTGCACTGTAATATGGCCCTTCTTCCCTTCTGAGCTTTTCACTGTGCCTCAAAAGTAGTTTTTGACTACATATGGGGTATTGGTGAACTATTTTCCACAACAAATTTTTTTGTGGTACACTTTCTCCTGTTACACTTATAAAAATGCAAAGTTTGGAGCAAAAAATCATTTTTGTGGGAAAGATGTGATTTTTTTATTTTCAGGGTTCAACATTATAAACTTCTGTGTTACACATCTTGATAAGTTCCCTAAGGGGTGTAGTTTCCAAAATAGTGTCAATTGTGGAGGGTTTTCCTGTTTATGTACATCATGGGCTCTCCAAACGCAACATGGCATCTGCTAATTATTACAGCAAAATTTTACATTGAAAAAGTCAAATGGCGCTCCTTCTCTTGTGAGCCTTACTGTGCATATCGGCATGCTCAGGAGAAATTTTACAAATTGTATGGAGCAATTTCTCCAGTTACCCTTATGAAAAAATTGGGTCTAAAGGAAATGTTTCGTGAAAAAAAGTTAAATCTTTATTTTTTTTCTTCCACATTCCATTAATTCCTGTGAAGCATCTGAAGGGTTAATAAACTGTTTGAATGTGATTTTGAGTACCTAGAGGGGTACAGTTTTTAGAATGATGTCACTTTTTGGTATTTTCTGTTATATAGGCCCCTCAAAGTCACCTCAAATTTGAGGTGGTCCTTAAAAAAATGGTTTTGTAAATTTTGCTGTAAAAATTAGAAATCGCTGGTCAACCTTTACCCATTATAACTTCCTAACAAAAAAAAATGTTGCTTCAAAATTGTGCTGATATTTATTAATTACTTCATGTGCTATGACTCTCTGATTTAAGTGCATACAAATTAAATGGTCGAAAACTGCAACATTTTTGCTAAGTTTCCCATTTTTTGCAAATAAAGTAAGTCATATTAAATACATTTTAACACTATCATGAAGTACAATATGTCATGAAAAAAAATTCTCAGAATCAGTGAGATCCATTGAAGCATTGCAGAGTTATGACCTCATAAAATGACAGTGGTCAGAATAGAAAAAATTGTTCTGGTCAGGAAGGTGCAATCAGGCTTTGTTACTCAATATGTGCATTATTTTGAAAAACTAAAATCAAATTAATATCTAGAGTGAATACCCTTTTCCTCCAAAACAACAGTAATTAAAGATAGGTCAACCAGAATGGTGAAGTTCAGGGTCCATACCAGACACTTAAGGTACCGTCACATTAAGCAACTTACCAACGAGAATGACAACAATCCGTGACGTTGCAGCGTCCTGGATAGCGATCTCGTTGTGTTTGACAAGCAGCAGCGATCAGGATCCCGCTGTTACATCGCTGGTCATCGCTGAAAATCCGGAACTTTATTTGGTTGTCAGGTCGGCATGATTCGTCCTGTTTAACAGCAAAACCAACGATGCCAGCAATGGTTTTCCATGGAGCGAACAACCAGCGAGAACGATAAGTACGTCCCTGGATCGCTCCCGCATCGTTCTGCTGCAGTGATCGGCATCGTTGTCTATATCGCTGCAGCGTCGCTTAATGTGACGGTACCTTAAATGTCTGTGTACGGACTCCGAACACGGACTTCTCTTGGAAGTCCATGTTACTGTTCTGGTTCGACATTCTGAACCAAGATTATTGAAAATCTTCCTCACAGCCAATCAACAAGCTTTACGGTGTGGACACTTCCATCCCATCACAGCCATGCCAAGTATTGGCATGGCTGTGATTGGCCGATGCAGCATGCAAAAAAAAAAAAGATGTTCGGTGCCCTATTTTTTTTTTTTTTTAAAAAAGAAGCGCAGGAAAAGCAGAAAGCTGTGGTCTGGTGCCATCAGCTGTCCGTTTTGTCTTGGCTGGTTATAAAAAATAGTGGAGGCCCCATGATTTTTTCCTCACACCCCACTTGCATTCAGTGGCAGGCTTGAGTGTTAGAAATTGCTTGGCTGCCGCTGAACGGGAATGAAATATGAACTCTTGTTCTGAGCAGTTTCTCAGAACAAGACTCCATAGTGTTCAATGGGCATTGTGGGACATTTCACTATGGGGTTACTATTGGAACTTCCTGGAATTATTTTTAATTAATAAATGTATTTTAAAAAAAAAGTTTTTTTCCTGTGTATCTATATGTATTTTAACTATTCACTTACCTGGATAGTAACGGGGGTATCTGGTAGACACTGCCCCATTTCTAACCTCTGGGTCTGATGTCAATGGTCATTACACAACTGACATCAACCCTAAAATATTACCTAACTTGCCAATGCACAAGAACAATGGGAAGAGCCAGGCAAAGTGCCAGAATTGATGCTTCTAATGGATGCACTTTTTCTGGGGCACCTGCAGACTGCTATTTTTAGACTGAGGAGGGAGAAATATCCATAGACCTTTCTAGCCTAGGATGACCAGTGGAAGCGCAATGTAAGCGTGAAACAATTGTCGTCTGTATTTGCTCCACTGTTTTATCTGCCTGCTGTTGGTATGATGATGCCACAAAAAAGGATTTTTGTTGCACAGGACGATATGTGCCAATCCACTTTCTTTTCTGTGTTCTTTCCAGCCTAGGAATAAGAGCCCCCAGCTGTCTGCTTTACTTTGTCTGGTTTTCAAAAATAGGTGGGACCCCACGCAGTTATTTTAATTTATTTATTTATTACTAATAAAAAAATGAAAAAATGCTAAGAAATAAATAAATAAAAAACAATGTGGGGTTCTGTCTCTTTCTAATAACCAGCCAAGGGAAAGAAGACAGCTGTGAGTGGTTTTATGCTGGAAAGGGGCCTATATCCATTGTCCTTCCCAGCTTATCAATATCAGCCTCCAGCTTTCTGCTTCATCTTTGCTGGTTATTAAAAATGTGAGGACCTTAAAAAAAATAATATAGGGTACCCCCTATTTTTAATAACCAACTAAGGTAAAATAGACTTCTTGGGGTTGATAGTAAAAGCTTGGGAAGGTCAATGGATATTGGTCCATTCCCAGCTTAATGTGAGCAGCCTTCAGTTGCCCTAGAATCTGTGCATTAGATTCTATTTGATGCGCCAATTCTGGCGCTTAGCCTCGGCTCTTCCCGATTGCCCTGATGCATCATGAGACTTCCATATTATGGATTACGGCAGACCATGTGGATTTTTTTAATAAATAGAGGAATTGTTGAGTTTCTTTTCAAGTGATTTTTTTCTGTGTTTTTTTCAAAGAAAGATTTTTTTTCTTCTCTTTTTACTTACTGGGTTAGTAATGCGAGTGTCCGATAGACGCCTCTCCATTACTTACCCTTGAGCTTGATGTCAGCGGACATTACACTGCTTACATCAACCCCACAATCCCATTACCCCCATTGGCACAGCAGCAGGGCAATCGGGAAGAGCAGAGGTTAAGCACCAGAATTGGTACACCTAAGAGATGTGCCATTTCTAGGGCGGCTGAGGGCTGGTTGTATTAGGCTGGGAAGGGGCAAATATCAAAATTGCCCAAGCTATCTTCTTTGCCATAGCTGGTATTAAAAATGGGGGACCCCAAATAACTTTTTTATAGGGTCCCCACATTTTTAATAACCACAACAAAGGCAAAGCAGATAGCTGGGGACTGATATTAGTTTGGGTAGGTCCATGGATATTGGCCTCTTCCCTTTGTTGGTTATTACCCCCTTACTGACCTCCGCCGTACTATTACAGTGGAGGTCGGATCCCATGCTTTGATGTGAGCCCACCTCAAAGTCGGGACATGTCAGCTGTTTTGAACAGCTGACATGTGCCCGCATTAGCGTTGGGTGAATTCGCGATTCAGCCGCTGCTATTAACTAGTTAAATGCTGCTGTCAAATGCTGACAGCTGCATTTTACCGGCGCTTCCGGCCATGCGGTTGGAAATGAGCGCATCACCGACCCTGTCACATGATCGGGGGTCAGCGATGCATCGGCATAGCAAACAGAGGTCTCCTTGAGACCTCTATGGTTGCTGATGCCGGCTTGCAATAGCAAGCCTGCAATTCAGCTACATAGAAACGATCTGATGATCACTGCTATGTAGCAGAGCCGATCAGGCTATGCCAGCTTCTAGCCTCCCATGGAGGCTATTGAAGCATGGCAAAAGTAAAAAAAAAGTTTTAAAAAATATGAATAAAATAAAAAAATATAAAAGTTTAAATCACCCCCCTTTCGCCCCATTCAAAATAAAACAATAAACAAAAATCAAACCTACACTTATTTGGTATCGCCACGTTCAGAATAGCCCGATCTATCAATAAAAAAAGGATTAACCCGATCGCTAAACAGCCTTGCGAAAAAAAATTGAAACGCCAAAATTACGGCTTTTTGGTCGCCGCGACATTGCATTAAAATGTAATAACAGGCGATCAAAAGAACGTAACTGCACCAAAATGGTATCATTAAAAACGCCAGCTCAGCTCGCAAATGATAAGCCCTAACCTGACCCCAGATCACGAAAAATGGAGACGATACGGGTATTGGAAAATTGAGTAATTTTTTATTTATTTTTAGCAACGTTTGGAATTTTTTTTTAACACTTAGATAAAACTTGGAGAATCAAAATGGCAGGTCAGTTTTAGCATTTAGTGAACCTAGCCAAAAAGCCAAACAAAAAACTAGTGTGGCATTGCGCTTTTTTTGCAATTTCACCGCACTCGTTCAACAGCACAACTTGTTCCGCAAAAAATAAGCCCTTACATGGCCATATTGATGGAAAAATAAAAAAGTTATGGCTCTGGGAAAAAGGGGAGTGAAAATCGAGAACGCAAAAACGGAAAAGGGCAAGGTCGTGAAGGGGTTAAAAATAGGGGGGTCCCCAGATAGTTGATTTTCATTTATTAATTTTTTTTTCAGCTGGTGGGCTTCTCTTAATAGGCTGGAAATGTTCATGTTTTTTGGGCCATTCCCAACCTAAAAATTTCAGCCTGCAGCCGCCCCAGAAGTGTAGCATCATATTTGATGCGCCAGTTATGGCACTTAGTCTCAGCTCTTTCCGATTACCCTGGTGTGGTGTCAATGAAGGTAATTCCATATGGGTTAAGTAATGAAGAGGTTTCAGTCAGACACCCCCATTACTAACCCATTAGTAAATATAAACAAACACACAGAGAGAATAAAGACTACATCACACTAGCCCTCATTCATAGTAACATAGTAACATAGTTAGTAAGGCCGAAAAAAGACATTTGTCCATCCAGTTCAGCCAATGTATTAATAAAATATTCCCACAAAGTAATCAACTTTCAGTTTCTTCCTTGTCTCCGGCACCTGTGGATAGCAGTAAAGCTACTGCTGTGCACAGGTGCCAGCTAGAGAATAATATTATCAGCGTCTCCTGCTCTCGATGCCATCAGTGAGAGCAGGTGATGCTGATGACAGTAGTAGTCCTCTATTTGTCATCAGTGGTGACTTCACTTAGGTTACTGCGTGTCACAGCTGCTGTTTCCCTCGCTGTAACACAGAGGACCGCTTGGAAACCACTGGACATTCTGGCCCCCCATTCACTTGAATGGGTTTGGGTTTGGGAATAAGTTTGGGTACCGTTCTTGTATCCAAACCAAACTTTTTTATAAAATTTGGCTGAACTCGATGGACTCGAAATCAATGAGTCCACCCATCCATAGCAGCAAAGAATCAATTCTTCTAGAGAGGTTATTCCAAACATCTTAGATAACTAAGCACAGATTCTCTGTAGATGAACTCTTTCACAAATCCTTCTGACTCTTCCTGTATTTTCAGACATACTCAATGGTGTTGAGATAAGAGTTTGATGGGGGCCATATCATCACTTTCAGGACTTCTTTACATTGAAGTTAAAAAATGATAAAGGTTGCACCATTACTTACCAAGACTGATTACTCTAGAACATTGCAAATGCATTACTGCCATAGAAAAAAAGAAAAAAGTGCTATATAATGTACACATTAAATATTTGTCTGCAAAAATTGCTATGAAAAAAAAGGTACTTTGTGCATAAATTGGCCAATGTATGTGAGCCCAATTGCCATGTCAAGGCGTCTTTTGTAATTGGGTCCCTGTTCTGTTTTGTCACCTCTCCTGGGCAAAAAAGTCTAAAATTTATGGGTCAGGAGTGGACCAGCTAAACTACTTAAGATCACAAATGGCTATTAGGAGTGGGAGTGCACATGTCCAAAAAGGCTTAATACAAATAGAGAACAAGACCAGCACATCCAAGCTAGTGTGAACAGGCGCCAACCAAAATTACAAAGGATGCCTTGACATGGCAATTGGACTTACATACATTGGCCAATTTATGCATGAATTACCTTCCTTTTTTCATAGCAATTTTTGCAGATAAATATTTCATGTGTACATTATATAGCGCTTTTTCCTATTTTCTATGGCAGTTATGCATTTTCAATGTTCTAGAGTAATCATTCTTGGTAAACAATGGTGCAACCTTTATCGTTTTTCAACTTATATTTTTTTTGGTTGGCGCCTGTTCACTCTAGCTTGGATGTGCTGGTCTTTTCTCTATTTCTTTACATTGAAAATAGTTCACATTGACTTGAGCTTACGTTTGTTGTCATTGTCCTGCTGAATAAATCAGATTCCTTCATAATGGCATTGCATGATAGATAAAATTCGGTCTGCATTCCTCAGTATTATTATTATTATTTATTGTTACAGTGCCAATTATTCCATGGCGCTTTACATGTAAGGGGGGTATACATAATAAAAACAAGTACAATAATCTTAAACAATACAAGTCATAACTGGTACAGGAGGAGTGAGGACCCTGCCCGCGAAGGCTCACAATCTACAAGGGATGGGTGAGAATACAGTAGGCGAGGATAGAGCTGGTCATGCAGCAGTTTGGTCGATCGGTGGTTACTGCAGGTTATAGGCTTGCCAGAAGAGGTAGGTCTTCAGGTTCTTTTTGAAGGTTTCGATGGTAGGTGAGAGTCTGATATGTTGGGGTAGAGGGTTCCAGAGCAGGGGTGATACTCGAGAGAAATCTTGTATACGATTGTGGGAAGAGGAGATAAGAGGGGAGTAGAGAAGGAGATCTTGTGAGGATCGGAGGTTGCGTGTAGGTAAGTACCGGGAGACGAGGTCTCAGATGTATGGAGGAGAAAGGTTGTGGATGGCTTTGTATGTCATGGTTAGGGTTTTGTACTGGAATCTCTGGGCAATGGGGAGCCAGTGAAGGGATTGACAGAGGGGAGAAGCTGGAGAATAGCGGGGGGACAGGTGGATCAGTCGGGCAGCAGAGTTTAGAATAAATTGGATGGGTGCGAGAGTGTTAGAGGGGAGGCCACAGAGCAGGAGGTTGCAGTCAGGCTTGGACTGGCCCACCGGAGAACCGGAGGATTCTCCAGTGGGCCCAGGCACTGACACCTGCTGGCATACTGGCCAGCAGCTGCCTAGGGCCCCCCCTGCTCCAGGGGCCCCTTGCCTGTTGCTATAGGGCCCCTGAGCCAAGGGGGCCCACCCTGTGCCAGTAGCAGCAGCTGGAGACAGGATCCTGTCCCTGCTGCTAAAGCCAAATGAATATTCACGCTTCCCCATGCCCCTAGGGGTGTGGAAGAGGCTTAAATACCATTTCTCTTTAATAGTGGGCAGCGTTAGCCGCAGGGTGCAGCTAACACTACCTGCATGTAAAGCCGCACCACACACACACACACACTCAGGCCGGTTTCACACGTCAGTGGCTCTGGTACGTGAGGTGACAGTTTCCTCACGTAATTGAGCCACTGACACACGTAGACGCATTAAAATCAATGCATCTGTGCAGATGTCATTGATTTTTTGCGGACCGTGTCTCCGTGTGCCAAACATGGAGACATGTCAGTGTTCGTGGGAGCGCACGTATTACACGGACCCATTAAAGTCAATGGGTCCGTGTAAAACACGTACCGCACACGGACGTTGTCCGTGTGCAGTCCGTGTGCCATGCAGGAGACAGCGCTACATTAAGCGCTGTCCCCCCCACTGGTGCTGAATCCGCCATTCATATCTTCCCTGCAGCAGCGTTTGCTGTAGAGAAGATATGAATAATAGTGTGTAAAATCCAGATCCAGAGAGTGTATGTGTGAGAGTGTGCGTGTGTGTGTGATGAGCAGCAGTGAGCTGTGTGTGTGTGGTGGAGGACAATGATATTGGAGGGGGAGACAATGATGGAGGTGATGGGCAATGATGGTGGTTGGGGGAGGCAATGATGGAGGTGATGGGCAATGATGGTGGGGGGAAGACAATGATGGAGGTGATGGGCAATGATGGTGGGGGAAGACAATGATGGAGGTGTTGGGCAATGATGGTGGTGGTGGGGAGGCAATGATGGAGGTGAAGTGAGGCAATTATGAAAGTGATGGGCAGTGATGGTGGGGGAGACAATGAGGGAGGTGATGGGCAATCATGGTGAGGGAGGGAATGATGGAGGTGATGGTCAATGGGGGTGAGGGGAGGCAATGATGGTTGGGGAGGCAATGATGGAGGTGATGGGAAATGATGGTGGTGGTGGGGAGGCAATTTTGGAAGTTAAGGGCAGTGATGGTGGGGGAGACAATGATGGAGGTGATGGGCAATCATGGTGAGGGAGGGAATGATGGAGGTGATGGGCAATGAGGGTGAGGGGAGGCAATGATGGTGGGGGAGGCAATGATGGAGGTGATAGGTAATGATGGTATGGGAGGCAATGATGGAGGTGATAGGCAATGGTGGGGGGAGGCAATGATGGAGGTTACCCTCGGGAAAATACAAAACTGGGGGCTAAAAAATAATTTTGGGGGGAAAGTTTTTTTTTTTTCACGGCTCTGCGTTACAAACTGTAGTGAAACATTTGGGGGTTAAAAGCTCTCACAACACATCTAGATGAGTTCATTAGGGGATCTAGTTTCCAAAATGGTGTCACTTGTGGGGGGTTTCTACTGTTTAGGTACATTATGGGCTCTGCAAACACAATGTGACACCTGCAGACCATTCCATCTAAGTCTGCATTCCAAATGGCGCTCCTTCCATTCCGAGCCCTCCCATGCGCCCAAACAGTGGTGTATCATTGCACTCAGGACAAATTGGGAAACAAATTTTGGGGTCCAATTTCTCCTTTTACCCTCGGGAAAATACAAAACTGGGGGCTATAAAAATATTTTTTGTGGGAAAAAAATTTTGTTTTATTTTTACGGCTCTGCATTATAAACTTCTGTGAATCCATTGGTGGGTCAAAGCGCTCAAAACACATCTAGACAAGTTCCTTAGGGGGTCTACTTTCCAAAATGGTGTCATTTGTGGGGGGTTTCAATGTTTAGGCACATCAGTGGCTCTCCAAACTCAACATGGCGTCCCATGTCAATTCCTGTCAATTTTGCTTTGAAAAGTCAAACGACGCTCCTTCCCTTCCGAGCTCTCCCATGCACCCAAACAGTGGTTTACCCCCACATATGGGGTATCAGCATACTCAGTAAAAATTGTACAACAACTAACTTTTGTGGTCCAATTTCTTCTCTTACCCTTGGGAAAATAAAAAATTGGGGGTGAAAAGATAATTTTTGTGAAAAAATATGATTTTTTATTTTTACGGTTCTGCATTATAAACTTCTGTGAAGCACTTGGTGGGTCAAAGTGCTCACCACACCTCTAGATAAGTTCCTTAGGGGGTCTACTTTCCAAAATGGTGTCACTTGTGGGGGGTTTCAATGTTTAGGCACATCAGGGGCTCTCCAAACGCAACATGGTGTTCCATCTCGATTCAAGTCAATTTTGCATTGAAAAGTCAAATGGCGTACCATATATCACGAGAAAACAATGTCAGAATCACTGGGATCCGTTGAAGCGTTCCAGAGTTATAACCTCATAAAAGGACAGTGGTCAGAATTGTAAAAATTGGCCCGGTCATTAACATGCAAACCACCCTTGGGGGTAAAGGGGTTAAGATTGCACATGCTTCCTCACAATTTGGTTTCTCAAGTCCTCAGACAGTTCTTTGGTCTTCTTTCTTTTCTCCATGCTCAATGTGGTACACACAAGGACGCAGGACAGAGGTTGAGTCAACTTTAATCCATGTCAACTGGCTGCAAGTGTAATTTAGTTATTGTCAACACCTGTTAGGTGCCACAGGTAAGTTACAGGTGCTGTTAGTTACACAAATTAGAGAAGCATCACATGATTTTTCGAACAGTGTGAATACTTTTGTCCACCCCTTTTTTATATTTGGTGTGGAATTATATCCAATTTGGCTCTAGGACAATTCTTTTTGTGTTTTTTCACTTAAGACAAATTAAATGAAGATAATAATACCAAATAATTTGTGTTTGCGATCATTTTCAGGAAGAAACTGAGTATTATCTGACAGAATTGCAGGGTGTGAAAACTTTTGGCCATGACTGTATATAGAGTCATTACTAGGGTTGAGCGACTTTTACTTTGTTAGGATCGAGTCAGGTTTTGCGAAACCCGACTTTCTCAAAAGTCGGGTTGGGTGAAATCGGCTGATTATTGCGCAAAGTCGTGGACATATACTGTAAACAAAAAAAAGTAGGCTAATGTCAGTTCAAAATTTGTTTGAGTAGTACACAGGCGGCATAGCTTCGTAAAGCGGAGGAGAGTTGTAATGTGTGGCACGGACAGACAGGCAGACAGAGGCCTAAAATAAAAAAAGTAGGCTAATGTCAGTTCAAAATTTGTTTGAGTACTACACAGGCGGCATAGCTTCATAAAGCGGAGGACAGTTGTAATGTGTGGCACAGACAGATAGGCAGACAGAGGCCTAAAATAAAAAAAGTAGGCTAATGTCAGTTCAAAATTTGTTTGAGTAGTACACAGGCGGCATAGCTTCGTAAATCGGAGGGCAGTTGTAATGTGTGGCACGGACAGACAGGCAGACAGAGGTCTAAAATAATAAAAGTAGGCTAATGTCAGTTCAAAATTTGTTTGAGTACTACACAGGCGGCATAGCTTCGTAAAGCGGAGGACAGTTGTAATGTGTGGCATGGAGAGACAGGCAGACAGAAGGCCTAAAATAAAAAAAGTAGGCTAATGTCAGTTCAAAATTTGTTTGAGTACTACACAGGTGGCATAGCTTCGTAAAGCGGAGGACAGTTGTAATGTGTGGCACGGACAGACAGGCAGACAGAGGCCTAAAATAAAAAAATAGGCTAATGTCAGTTCAAAATTTGTTTGAGTAGTACACAGGCAGCATAGCCTCGTAAAGCGGAGGACAGTTGTAATGTGTGGCACGGACAGACAGGCAGACAGAGGCCTAAAATAAAAAAAAGTAGGCTAATGTCAGTTCAAAATGTGTTTGAGTAGTACAAAGGCGGCATAGCTTCGTAAAGCGGAGGACAGTTGTAATGTGTGGCACAGTCAGACAGGCAGATAGAGGCCTAAAATAAAAAAAGTAGGCTAATGTCAGTTCAAAATTTGTTTGAGTACTACACAGGCGGCATAGCTTCGTAAAGCGGAGGACAGTTGTAACGTGTGGCGCCGTCAGACTGGCAGAAAGAGGCCTAAAATAAAAAAAGTATGCTAATGTCAGTTCAAAATTTGTTTGAGTAGTACACAGGCGGCATAGCTTCTTAAAGCGGAGGACAGTTGTAATGTGTGGCACGGACAGACAGGCAGACAGAGGCCTAAAATAAAAAAAGTAGGCTAATGTCAGTTCAAAATTTGTTTGAGTAGTACACAGGCGGCATAGTTTCGTAAAGCAGAGGACAGTTGTAATGTGTGGCATGGACAGACAGGCAGACAGAAGCCTAAACAAAAAAAAGTAGGCTAATGTCAGTTCAAAATTTGTTTGAGTACTACACAGGCGACATAGCTTTGTAAAGCGGAAGACAGTTGTAATGTGTGGCATGGACAGACAGGCAGACAGAGGCCTAAAATAAAAAAGTAGGCTAATGTCAGTTCAAAATTTGTTTGAGCACTACACAGGCGGCATGGCTTCGTAAAGCGCAGGACAGTTGTAATGTGTGGCACGGTCACACAGGCAGACAGGCCTAAAATAAAAAAAGTAGGCTAATGTCAGTTCAAAATGTGTTTGAGTAGTACACAGGTGGCATAGCTTCGTAAAGCGGAGGACAGTTGTAATGTGTGGCACGGACAGACAGGCAGATAGAGGCCTAAAATAAAAAAAAGGTGGCAAAATGCGGTTCTAAACTGCTACTAGGACTAACCCGGCGGCCTAGCTTGTTTCAAGGGGGGTAGAGTTGTAATGTGTGGCGCAGACAGACATTCAGAGGCCTAAAATTAAAAAAGGTGGCAAAATGCGGTTCTAAACTGCTACCAGGACTAACCCGGCGGCCTAGCTTGTTTCAGGGGGGGAGAGTTGTAATGTGTTTTGCAGACAGACAGACAGAGGCCTAAAATAATTAAAGGTGACAAAATGTGTTTCTAAACTGCTACCAGGACTAACCCGGAGGCCTAGCTTGTTTCAGGGGGGGAGAGTTGTAATGTGTGGCGCAGACAGACAGACAGACAGAGGCCTAAAATTAAAAAAGGTGGCAAAATGCAGTTCTAAACTGCTACCAGGACTAACCCGGCGGCCTAGCTTGTTTCAGGGGGGGGAGAGTTGTAATGTGTGGCGCAGACAGACAGACAGACAGACAGACAGAGGCCTAAAATAAAAAAGGTGGCAAAATGCGGTACTAAACTGCTACCAGGACTAACCCGGCGGCCTAGCTTGTTTCAGGGGGGGGGGGAAGGTTTGAAATGTGTGGCACAGACAGACAGACAGACAGAGGCCTAAAATAAAAAAAAGGTGGCAAAATGCAGTTCACAATTGGTAACAGGATTACTCAGGTGGCATAGCTTTGGTCAGCGGAGGACAACTGTTATAAGTGGCTGACAGTTAGTAGGCCTAAATACTATAGTTGGCTAAATGTTAGCCAATGAATTGGTCACAATAAATAAAATGGTGGCATTGCGAGGTACAGGGGTGGGCTCCTATGCAGAGTTGCAGACAGTGGCAGTTGGCACAAAGCATTAAGGGGTCTAAATGGAGGCCAGGGCCCCTGTATAATTTAACTATCATTAGTGTTGAGCATTCCGATACCGCAAGTATTGGGTATCGGCCTATACTTGCGGTATCGGAATTCCGATACCGAGTTCCAATACTTTTATGGTATCGGGAATCGGTATCGGATCCATATTAATGTGTAAAATAAAGAATTAAAATAAAAAATATTGATATACTTACCTCTCCGGAGGCGGTCACATGAGCGGCATGCGACCAATCAGAAGCCGTGACGTCATGGAAGGCCCTAAACGCTCTCATTTTAAGCAAAGAAGGCTGCCAGTTACCAGCGGTGATGTCCAGGGGCCTCCGGAGAGGTAAGTATATCAATATTTTTTATTTTAATTCTTTATTTTACACATTAATATGGATCCCAGGGCCTGAAGGAGAGATTCCTCTCCTTCAGACCCTGGGAAGCATCAGGATTAGTGTTGAGCATTCCGATACCGCAAGTATCGGGTATCGGCCGATATTTGCGGTATCGGAATTCCGATACTGAATTCCGATACTTCCCGCGTATCGGATACCGGAATCGGAAGTTCCCAGAATTCAAATTGAACGCAGCAGCCAATGAGGAATGAATGAAAGTGTGGGCACATCCTGTTTAGCATGGTGGGCATGTAAGTACTGGCAAGGCTGGGATTGGCTGCTGAAATGATGTCACTCTGCACTATAAAAAAGCGCTGCCGCCATTTTGCGCTCACTCTGCTGTGATTTCAGTTAGGGACAGGACGCTGTGTTCTAACTGAGGGCCAGTTGAGCTTGCTAATTGCTTTATTTTCCTTTCCAAAGGCTAATTTAGCAAAACGCTGTGTGTTCTTCACTGTTCACCTTGCTCTTGCCTTGCAGCGCTGTTTTAACAGCGTTCTGCAAGGTCTCTGTGTGTGTGTGTGTGCAGCTCACTCTGTAGTCTGTGTGCAGCCATATACCCGGTTGTATTCAGCTCAGGGGGGGTTCACACTGCCTCACACAGTTGTTCTTTTTTGCTCTTAGTGCAGCCTGCTGCACATTTTTTCTCAAATTTCCTATTAGTGTTTTTCCACCAGTCTCCAGCTCTATTGTGGAAAAACACTACATAGGATAACCTAGAGGGGGGTTTTTGGGCCTTGCAGCGCCGTTTACGGCTGTCTGCACGGTCTCCGTGTGAGCCCAGCTCGCCCTGTAGTCTGTGTGCAGCCATAGCCGGTTGGATTCAGCTCAGGGTTCGTTACTGGCTCATACCTTGAGAAAAATTTTCCTTTTTTTCAAATAGTGCAGCCTGTTTAAAATTTGAAAAAAAAAATTCCTATTAGTGTCTTTCCACTCGTATCCAGCTAAATAGTGGAAAAACACTATATAGGATAACCTAGAGGAGGGTTTTTTGGCCTTGCAGCGCCGTTTACGGCTGTCTGCACGGTCTCCGTGTGAGCCCAGCTCGCCCTGTAGTCTGTGTGCAGCCATAGCCGGTTGGATTCAGCTCAGGGTTCGTTACTGGCTCATACCTTGCGAAAAAGTTTCCTTTTTTTTCAAATAGTGCAGCCTGTTTAAAATTTGAAAAAAAAAAATCCTATAAGTGTCTTTCCACTCGTATCCAGCTAAATAGTGGAAAAACACTATATAGGATAACCTAGAGGAGGGTTTTTTGGCCTTGCAGCGCCGTTTACGGCTGTCTGCACGGTCTCCGTGTGAGCCCAGCTCGCCCTGTAGTCTGTGTGCAGCCATAGCCGGTTGGATTCAGCTCAGGGTTCGTTACTGGCTCATACCTTGAGAAAAATTTTCCTTTTTTTGAAATAGTGCAGCCTGTTTAAAATTTGAAAAAAAAAAAATTCCTATTAGTGTCTTTCCACCAGTCTCCAGCTCAATTGTGGAAAAACACTACATAGGATAACCTAGAGGTTTTTTTTGGGGCCTTGCAGCGCCGTTTACGGCTGTCTGCACGGTCTCTGTGTGAGCGCAGCTCGCCCTGTAGTCTGTGTGCAGCCATAGCCGGTTGGATTCAGCTCAGGGTGCGTTACTGCCTCATACCTTGAAAAACAATTTCCTTTTTTTCAAATAGTGCAGCCAGTTTAAAATTTGAAAAAAAAAATTCCTATTAGTGTCTTTCCACTTGTATCCAGCTAAATAGTGGAAAAACACTATATAGGATAACCTAGAGGAGGGTTTTTTAGCCTTGCAGCGCCGTTTACGGCTGTCTGCACGGTCTCCGTGTGATTTAAACTAGCTCTGTAGCCCGATCTGCACCAAAAAAAAAGTTAAGTTCACCAAACACAACTTAACACTTGTGTAGGCCACATTTGAAAAATAATAAAGTTTAGTCCACAATTTACAACATTAGTGTTTCTTACACCTGTTAGGAGGAGCATTACAGGAATAAGCACACTAAGGCCTTAGTACTTTTCTGCTTATCTTTATCTGTCAACCAAGATGAAGAGGGCAGGGAGTAAGGCACGTGGGCGTGGGCGCGGAGCAGGGAGAGGAGCAGGGAGAGGACGTGGTGATTCTGTGCCTGCTGCGGGCGCCGGTGACTCGTCGTCACTCAGTTTCAGCAGGGAACAGTCCTTCATGCGCAGCTTTGTCGGAGAGCGCCGTGCACCGCTGCTGCGTGAAGACCAAATTGAAGCCGTTGTCGGGTGGATGGCAGCTAACGCCTCGGCATCGACTTCAGTTAGTGCCACATCCTCTCAGGCACAGAGCACTGGAGAGCAGCCATCTGTCTCTTCACCACCTGCCAAATTGGCCAGGCAGTCAGAGAGCCCAGGACAGGAGCCGTCTCTACTTCTGTTCTCTGAATCTCTTGGCTTGGAAACAGGGGGCCAGCCAAGCAGCATTGGAGAAATGGAAGAAGAGGCAGTGTGCAGTGATGCCCAACACCTTTTTCTCTCTGACTCTGAAGAGGCAGGTGGGCCAGTGCCTCCGGTGACCACAGCGCAGTACGCATCTGATGATGAAACTCAGGTGCCGCTTTCTCGTGCGTACTGTGCTGCTGAGACTACCCAGGAGGAGCAGTTGGTGGCAGAGGGTAGTGGAGATGATGAGGTCCTTGACCCATCGTGGCGTGAGGAACAGGAAGGTGGTGGGAGCAGCTCAGAGGAAGAGCTTCCTCTTACGGGCCAAAGAGGGAGAGGGAGGGGGAAGACTGCGGAGCCTGTAGCCTCCACTTTGGCACCCGTTAGGAGCCTGTCTCTTTCCAAAGCCAAAAAGGGCGCTCCCAAGACTTGCAGTGCCTGGTCCTTTTTTGACACAGTTGCAGATGACATTTGTTTTGTCAAATGCAAGCTGTGTCATCATAAAGTAAAAAGAGGGAAAAATGTCAGCAACCTCAATACCACAAATATGTGGAAACATGTGCGGACCAGGCACGCGGTGGAGTTACAGAAACACACTGAAGATGTAGGCCAACCAACAGCGGCAGCTACCACCTCTTCAGCTCGTGTTGCCTCTTCCTCCAGCTCACGCACAGCTGGTTTGGCTTCCTCCCAGAGACCTTGTGTAATTCCACCCACAGCACCACCTTCCCAGTCATCCTCACACTCCCAGTCTACTCTACAGCCATCGGTAGTACAGGCATGGGAGAAAAGGCGGGCATTCTCGGCCAACCACCCCCGAGCACAGGCTCTGAATGCAGGCATTGCCAAACTGTTGTCCCTGGAAATGCTCTCGTTCAGGCTGGTGGAGACTGACAGCTTCCGTGACTTGATGGCATTGGCAGTCCCACAGTACAAGGTGCCCAGCCGCTTTTACTTCAGCAGGCAGGCTGTCCCTGCCCTGCACAGGCATGTTGAGGCAAACATAAAACATGCGCTACTGAACGCCGTCAGTAGCAAGGTCCACCTCACCACCGATGCGTGGACCAGTCAGCATGGACAGGGGCGATATGTTTCCCTCACTGCCCATTGGGTTAATGTTGTTGAGCCAGGTACAGATCGTGCGAGTGGCGCAGGACGTGTCCTGCCCACTCCAAGGATTGCAGGAATCCAGTCTGTACGCATCGACTCCTCCTCTTACACCAGTTCCTCTGATTCCTCTCTGCAGGATCCGTCACAGTCCACCCCCACATGGACCCGTGAACGTTTACCTATGACCGACATGAGCACAGCCGTGGCCAAACGTCAGCAGGCCGTCTTGAAACTAGTTTCATTGGGGCATCGAAGCCACACAGCGCAGGAGCTCTGGAATGCCATAAAGCAGGAGAGCGATGTGTGGTTACTGCCAGCGAATCTCCAGCCAGGCATGGTAGTGTGTGACAATGGCCGAAATCTGGTGGCAGCTTTGGCCCTTGGCAACCTCACTCACATCCCATGTCTGGCACATGTGCTCAATTTGGTTGTGCAGAGTTTTCTGAGGGACTATCCGGATCTTGATGCCCTGCTGCACAAGGTCCGCCTAGAGTGTGCTCACTTGCGGCGTTCCAGCTTGGCCAGATCCCGCATTGCTGCTCTGCAGCGCCGATTCCGCCTTCCGGAACACCGCATCATATGTGACCTACCTACCCGGTGGAATTCCACGTTACATATGTTGGAGCGGTTGTGTGAGCAGCAGCAAGCAGTTATGGAGTACCAGCTGCATCAGGCGCAAAGAAGTCGCAGTCAGCGCCGATCAGACTTCACAACCACAGAGTGGGCCACTATGAAGGACGTCTGCCAGGTTTTGCGTCCTTTTGATTATTCCACGCGGATGGCAAGTGCAGATGATGCATTAGTCAGCATGACTGTCCCCCTTATCTGCCTGCTTCAGCAAACTTTGCAAGGGTTAAGGGATGATGTGGTGGAAGAGGTGGAGGATGAGGAGTCACCTTTTCCATCAGCTTCTGGAGAGTCAGCGCCACGTGGTTCCTCACAAAGGGGTACGCAGGGGCCAATTTGTGAGGAGGATGAGGAGGAGTCAATGGAGGAGGAAGAGCTCCGTCCAGAGGAGGGAGCGACACAATTGTCCAGTGGTCAGTGTGTACAGCGAGGGTGGGGTGATGACGAGTGGGCAGAGATCATGTCTCAAGCAGGGGACAGCGTTTCTGGGCCAGTTGGCACTCTGCAGCACATGGTGGATTTCATGCTGCAGTGCCTGAGAAACGACCGCCGCATCGACCACATTCTCAACATGCCTGATTATTGGGTGTTCACCCTCCTCGATCCTCGCTACCGGGACAACGTCCAAAACCTCATCCCTGCGTTGACCCGGGAGCGTAAATTGCGGGAGTACCACGACACACTGGTGAATTCCATCATCTTCTCCTGTCCAACTGAGAGGAGTGCTGCTAGTGCTTTACAAAGCAGCTCAGTGCGTCGAGGCAGTGGGGGAGGCTCTGCCCAAAGAGGGAGCAGAAGCAGTGCCTCTGCCCAAGGCAAGCCCAGTATGGCACAACTCTGGCACACTTTTGTGTGCCCGCCCCAAATGTCTACACCATCACCGGCGGCTCCAGTCAGCAGGAGGCAACGGTTCCGTCAGATGGTGACAGACTACATGGCTTGCCCTCTTACTGTACTCCCAGACGGCTCTTCCCCGTTCAAGTTTTGGGTCTCTAAGCTGGATACATGGCCAGAGCTAAGCCAGTATGCATTGGAGGTGCTGGCTTGCCCTGCGGCTAGTGTCTTATCAGAACGTGTCTTTAGTGCCGCAGGTGGTGTACTAACAGACCGTCGCATGCGACTATCCTCCGATAACGTTGACCGGCTTACTTTCCTGAAAATGAACCAGGCCTGGATCTCGCAGGAATTTGCCACTCCTCTGCCTGATTAAGTAATTGGGTGTCATCCAGGTCTCCTGCTGTGTTCATCTTTCTACCACCTGAACTGCTATTCCTGGGCTCCAACACCGCCAGTTGCGGCTCAGAAGTGCAGGCTGCACAGTAAAAACATACGACCCAGTGTTATTGGGTTTCAGTAACGTCAGCTGATCCCCAGCTGTGTAGCCGGCAATGTGTCCTGCGACCGCCACGCTGGCACAACAACCTAAATGTAAGGGAACCTGTCCCCCCCCCCCGTCGTTTGTTACTGAAAGAGCCATCTTGTGCAGCAGTAATGCTGCACAAGGAAAAGGTAGCTCTTTTTTTTTAGCTCTTTGCACACGCAGAACTTAACACTTATAAAATGTGTTCACTGATACCGTTATACCGTCCCGGAGCTGGGACTTTCCTTCGTAATGTGACGCAGCACAGCCGTCATTCCTACCCCCTTGGTGCCATGCGCTGCCTCCTCAGCGTTGTTTTAAGCTGTCACGGAGCCTGCGCTGTTCTGTTATCCCTTGGGCATGCCCTATTTGCGCTGCCTGTCTTCTGACATAATTTGGTGTCAGGCTGGCTGCGCCTGTGCGGCCGCGGTGCCCGAGATCCCGCCTCGCAGTGTCTTCTGATTGAGTCACACTGCGGGCCTGGGATCCATGGGCATGCGCAGTGCATATCTTCCCCTCGGGCTCTCGCTCATTTCCCTCCGCCTTCTTTAGACTGTGCGCCGTCAGCTGATCCCTAGCATGCCAGGGCCGTGACACCGCACAGTCTGAAGAAGAGGGAAGGAGGGGAGTGAGAGTCGAGGTTATGCACTGTGCATGCCCATGGTTCCAAGGCCCGCAGTGGGATTACGTTAGATGAGACTGCGAGGTGGGATCTGGAGCAGCGTGGACGCACAGGCACTGACAGCCTGACACCAAATTATGTCAGAAGACAGGCAGCGCTAATTGGGCATGGCCAAGGGCTAACAGAACAGCGCAGGCTCCGTGACAGCTTAAAACAACGCTGAGGAGGCAGCGCACGGCATCAAGGGGATAGGAATGACAGCTGTGCTGTGTCCCATTACGAAGGAAATTCGCACCTCCGGAACGGTTTAACGGTATAAAGGGACACATTTTTAGTGTTTACTTCGGTGTTTGCAAGGAGCATAATTAAAAGAGCAACCTTTTCCTTTTGCATCCTTAGTGCTGCACAACATGGCTCTTTCAGCTACAAACGTCTTGGGGGGGGGTTAAAGGTTTCCTTTCAACTTGCTCCAATCAGGCTTCGGCCTACACTCTGTTCCTCTGCTCCTCCTGCTGTCCCTGGGCTCTAACACCGCCAGTTGGTGCCTGGAAGTGCTGTGTGCACAGTCAACAGTCGCTCCTCTGTTATTGGGGTTCAGTAACGTCAGCTGATCCCCAGCTGTGTGTGCGGCAATACCTCCAATCTGCTCCTCCTGCTGTCCCTGGGCTCTAACACCGCCAGTTGGTGCCTGGAAGTGCTGTGTGCACAGTCAACAGTCGCTCCTCTGTTATTGGGGTTCAGTAACGTCAGCTGATCCCCAGCTGTGTGTGCGGCAATACCTCCAATCTGCTCCTCCTGCTGTCCCTGGGCTCTAACACCGCCAGTTGGTGCCTGGAAGTGCTGTGTGCACAGTCAACAGTCGCTCCTCTGTTATTGGGGTTCAGTAACGTCAGCTGATCCCCAGCTGTGTATCCGGCAATGTGTCATGCGACCGCCACGCTGGCACAACTAAAATGTAAGGGGACCTGTCCCCCCCCCCCCCTAGGCGTTTGTTACTGAAAGAGCCACCATGTGCAGCACTAATACTGCACAAGGGAAATGTCGCTCTTGAAATTATGCTCCTTGCAAACGCTGAACTACACACTCATGTAATGTGTCCCCTCACACCGTCCAACCGTCCCGGAGGTGGGACTTTCCTTTGTAATGTGACGCAGCACAGCCGTCATTGCTACCCCCTTGGCACCGTGCGCTGCCTCCTTAGCGTTGTTTGATTCCGTCATGGACCCTGCGCTGTTATGTTATCCCTTGGCCATGCACAGTTTGCGCTGTCCGTCCTCTGACATCATTTGTTGTCGTCCTGGCTGCGCCTGTGCGTCCACGCTGCCCGAAATCACACCTCGCAGTGTCGTCTAATGTGATCCCACAGTGGGCCTGGTATCCATGGCCATGCGCAGTGCATATACTAGCCTCTCACTCCCCTTCTTCACGCTTCTTCAGACTAGGCGGCGTCAGCTGATCCCTAATAGCATGCCACGGCCGTGACGCCGCACAGTCTGAAGAAGCAGGAAGGAGGTGAGTGAGAGGCGATGATATGCACTGCGCATGCCCATGGATCCCTGGCCCGCAGTGGGACTACATTAGATGACACTGCAAGGTTGGATCTCGGGCAGCTTGGACGCACAGGCACTGCCAGCCTGACACCTACATGATGTCAGAAGACGGGCACCGCTAACTGTGCATGGCCAAGGGATAACATTACAGCGCGGGCTCCGTGACAGAACCAAACAACGTTGAGGAGGTGGCGCCCGGCACCAAGGGGGTTGGAATGACGGCTGTGCTGTGTCACATTACAAAGGAAAGTCCCACTTCCGGGATGGTTTGACGGTGTGAGGGGACACATTATATGAGTGTGTACTTCAGCGTTTGCAAGGAGCATAATTTTCGGAGCCACCATTTTCCATGTGCAGTATTACTGCTGTACAAGATGGCTCTTTCAGCAACAAATGCCTGGGGGGGGGGGGTTAAAGGTTCCCTTTCAACTTGCTCCACTGCAGGCTTCGGCCTACACTCTGCTCCTCTTTGATTCCCTGGGATTCAACACTGTCAGTTGCCACCTGGAAGTGTTGTCTACACAGAAAAAACACTAGGTGATGTGTCAGTGGGGTTCAGCACCGCCAGCTGTTCCCCTGCTGTGTAGTCGGCAACGTGTCCAGCACAAGCCACGCTGGCACAACAGAGCAAAAGCTGCCACCAGTGCAGGCTTCGGCCTACACTCTGCTCCTCTCCTCCTCCTGCTGACCCTGGGCTCAAACACCGCTAGTTTTTGCCCGGAAGTGCTAGCTGCACAGAGAAAAACACCAGCCAATGTGTTAGTGGGGTTCAGCAACGCCAGCTGTTCCCCTGCTGTGTAGCCGGCAACGTGACCTGCAAACGCCATGCAGGCACAGGAACTGAAATTAAAGGGAACCTGGCCCCACCCCCCCAGGTGTTTCTATGTATAACAGCCACCTAGTACAGCAGTACTGCTGCATTTGTACAAGGTGGCTGACTTTTTCTCCTTGCCCACGTGGAACTCAACACGTACAAAATGTGTCTCATTGAGACCATTCCACTGTCCCTGAGGTGTGACTTTCCTTTGTAATGATACGCAGCACCCCCCTTGGTAGCGTTTCCCGCCTTTTGTCATCATGGTTAGCTGGCTGCGCCTGTGCATCCGCCCTGCTAGAAACAACGCCCCTCGTTGTCATATTTATTTTGTCAGCGAGGGTGTGGTTTATGGGCACGAGCAGTGCATATGTTCGCCTGTCTTAACTCATCTCCTTCCGCCTTCTTCAGACTGTGCGGCCTCCTGGCCGTGGTAGGCGATAAGGGATCAGCTGAGGCCGCCCAGTCTGGAGCAGGTGTAAGGACATGTGTAAGCGGCAAACCTATTTACTGCACAAGGCCACGAATCCCAGCCACGCAGTGTGATTTTTTGAAAACACACTGTGGGTCTGGGATTCATGTCCATCGCTAACCGCAACGGCCGACATGAAATGAGGTCAGAAGACAGGAAGCGCTCACAGCGCATGGCCAAGGGATCACAATAGCGCAGACTCCTGTACAGCAAATAACAACGCTCAGGAATCTGCGCCCAGTACCTAGGTGCAAATTTTGACACCTGTGCTGCGTCTCGTTAAAAAGACAAGTCACGCCTCCACAACTGTTTGACAGTATAATGGGCTAAATAGTGTACGTGTTTTAGTCAGCGTGTGCAAGGAGCAAAACAAATAGAGCAACCTTTTACTTGTGCAGCATTAATGCTGCACAAGGTGTGGCTCTTGTACCTTGCAACACCTGAGGGGGGTTAAAGGTAACCTTTGAAATTGGTTCAACTAGGCTTCGGCCTACACTCTGCTCCTCTACTCCTCCTGCTGACCCTGGGCTCAAACACCGCTAGTTTTTGCCCGGAACTGCTAGCTGCACAGAGAAAAACACCAGCCAATGTGTTAGTGGGGTTCAGCAACGCCAGCTGTTCCCCTGCTGTGTAGTCGGCAACGTGTCCAGCACAAGCCATGCTGGCACAACAGAACAAAAGCTGCCACCAGTGCAGGCTTCGGCCTACACTTTGCTCCTCTCCTCCTCCTGCTGACCCTGGGCTCAAACAACGCCAGTTTCTGCCCGGACATGCTAGCTGCACAGAGAAAAACACCAGCCAATGTGTTAGTGGGGTTCAGCACCGCCAGCTGTTCCTCTGCTGTGTAGTCGGCATCGTGTCCAGCACAAGCCACGCTGGCACAACTGACCAAAAGCTGCCACCAGTGCAGGCTTCGGCCTACACTTTGCTCCTCTCCTCCTCCTGCTGACCCTGGGCTCAAACAACGCCAGTTTCTGCCCGGACATGCTAGCTGCACAGAGAAAAAGACCAGCCAATGTGTTAGTGGGGTTCAGCACCGCCAGCTGTTCCCCTGCTGTGTAGCTGGCAACGTGTCCTGCAAACGCCACGCAGGCACATGAACTGAAATTGAAGGCAGCCTGCCCCCCACCCCCCCAGGTGTTTCTATGTATAACAGCCACCTTGTACAGCAGTACTGCTGCATTTGTACAAGGTGGCTGACTTTTTCTCCTTGCACACGTGGAACTCAACAAGTACAAAATGTGTCTCATTACAGACCATTACAATGTCCCTGAGGTGTGACTTTCCTTTTTAATGACACGCAGCACCCCCATTGTTAGCGCTGCCCGTCTCCTGACATCATTGGTTGGCTGGCTGTGCCTGTGCGTCCCCCCTGCCCGACACAACGCCCCCCGTTGTCTCATATATTTTGACTGCGAGGGTGTGATTGATGGGCACGAGCAGTGCATATGTTCCCCTGTCTTCACTCCCCTCCTTCCGCCTTCTTCTGACTGTGCGGCCTCATGGCCGCGGCATGCGATAAGGGATCAGCTGAGGCCGCCCAGTCTGAAGCAGGTGTAAGGACATGTGTGAGCGGCGAACATATTTACTGCACAAGGCCACGAATCCCAGCACCGCAGTGTGACTTTAGGAAAAGCCACTGTGGGTCTGGGATTTATGGCCATCGTTAACCGCACCGGCCAACATGAAATGAGGTCATGAGACGGCCTGCACTAACAGGGTATTGCCAAGGGATAACACAAGAGCGCAGTTTCCTGTACTGCAAATAACAACGGTAAGGAATCTGCGCACAGCACCTAGGTGTAAATTTGTACACCTGTGCTGCGTCACCTTAAAAAGACTAGTAGTCACGCCTCCACTACTGTTTGACAGTATAATGGGCTAAATAGTGTACGTGTTTAATTCAGCGTGTGCAAGGAGCAAAATTAAATAGAGCAACCTTTGACTTGTGCATCATTAATGCTGTTCAAGGTGTGGCTCTTGTACCTTGCAACACCTGAGGGGGGGGTTAAAGGTAACCTTTGAAATTGGTTCAACTAGGCTTCGGCCTACACTCTGCTCCTCTACTCCTCCTGCTGACCCTGGGCTCAAACACTGCTAGTTTTTGCCCAGAAATGCTAGCTGCACAGAGAAAAACACCAGCCAATGTGTTAGTGGGGTTCAGCACCGCCAGCTGTTCCCCCGCTGTGTAGCCGGCATCGTGTCCAGCACAAGCCACGCTGGCACAACCGACCAAAAGCTGCCACCAGTGCAGGCTTCGGCCTACACTTTGCTCCTCTCCTCCTCCTCCTGCTGACCCTGGGCTCAAACACCGCTAGTTTTTGCCCGGAAATGCTAGCTGCACAGAGAAAAACACCAGCCAATGTGTTAGTGGGGTTCAGCACCGCCAGCTGTTCCCCCGCTGTGTAGCCGGCATCGTGTCCAGCACAAGCCACGCTGGCACAACCGACCAAAAGCTGCCACCAGTGCAGGCTTCGGCCTACACTTTGCTCCTCTCCTCCTCCTCCTGCTGACCCTGGGCTCTAACACCGCTAGTTTTTGCCCGGACATGCAATCTGCACAGAGAAAAACACCAGTCAATGTGTCAGTGGGGTTCAGCAACGCCAGCTGTTCCCCTGCTGTGTAGCTTGCAACGTGACCTGCAAACGCCACGCAGGCACATGAACTGAAATTGAAGGGAGCCTGCCCCCCACCCACAGGTGTTTCTATGTATAACAGCCACCTTGTACAGCAGTACTGCTGCATTTGTACAAGGTGGCTGACTTTTTCTCCTTGCCCACGTGGAACTCAACATGTACAAAATGTGTCTCATTAGACACCATTACAATGTCCCTGAGGTGTGACTTTCCTTTGTAATGACACGCAGCACCACCCTTGTTAGCGCTGCCCGTCTTTTGACATCATTGGTTAGCTGGCTGCGCCTGTGCATCTCCCCTGCTCGAAACAACGCCCCTCGGTGTCTTATTTTTTTGGACAGCGAGGGTGTGATTGATGGGCATGTGCAGTGCATATGTTTGCCTGTGTTCACTCATCTCCTTCCGCCTTCTTCAGACTGGGTGTCCTCATGGCCGCGGCAGGCGATAAGGGATCAGATGAGGCCGCCCAGTCTGAAGCAGGTGTAAGGACATGTGTGAGCGGCAAACATATTTACTGCACCAGGGCACGAATCCCAGCACCGCAGTGTGATTTTTTAAAAACACACTGTGGGTCTGGGATTCATGTCCATCGCTAACCGCAACGGCCAACATGAAATGAGGTCATAAGACAGGAAGCGCTCACAGCGCATGGCCAAAGGATCACAAGAGCGCAGACTCCTGTACAGCAACTAACAACGCTCAGGAAGCTGCGCCCATGCAAAAAGGTGTTGTTTTCGACACCTGTGCTGCTTTTCTTTAAAAAGACAAGTCACGCCTCCACTACTGTTAAACAGTATAATGGGCTAAATAGTCTACGTGTTGCATTCAGCTTGTGCAAGTAGACAAATTAATAGAGCAACCTTTTACTTGTGCAGCATTAATGCTGCAGAAGGAGTGGCTCTTGTACTTTGTAACACCTGAGGGGGGGTTAAAGGTAACCTTTGAAATTGGTTCAACTAGGCTTCGGCCTACACTCTGCTCCTCTCCTCCTCCTGCTGACCCTGGGCTCTAACAACGCTAGTTTTTGCCCGGAAATGCTAGCTGCACAGAGAAAAACACCAGCCAATGTGTTAGTGGGGTTCAGCAACGCCAGCTGTTCCCCCGCTGTGTAGCCGGCATCGTGTCCAGCACAAGCCACGCTGGCACAACCGACCAAAAGCTGCCACCAGTGCAGGCTTCGGCCTACACTTTGCTCCTCTCCTCCTCCTCCTGCTGACCCTGGGCTCAAACACCGCTAGTTTTTGCCCGGAAATGCTAGCTGCACAGAGAAAAACACCAGCCAATGTGTTAGTGGGGTTCAGCACCGCCAGCTGTTCCCCCGCTGTGTAGCCGGCATCGTGTCCAGCACAAGCCACGCTGGCACAACCGACCAAAAGCTGCCACCAGTGCAGGCTTCGGCCTACACTTTGCTCCTCTCCTCCTCCTCCTGCTGACCCTGGGCTCAAACACCGCTAGTTTTTGCCCGGAAATGCTAGCTGCACAGAGAAAAACACCAGCCAATGTGTTAGTGGGGTTCAGCACCGCCAGCTGTTCCCCTGCTGTGCAGCTTGCAACGTGACCTGCAAACGCCACGCAGGCACATGAACTGAAATTGAAGGGAGCCTGGCCCCCACCCCCAGGTGTTTCTATGTATAACAGCCACCTTGTACAGCAGTACTGCTGCATTTGTACAAGGTGGCTGATGTTTTCTCCTTGCCCACGTGGAACTCAACACGTACAAAATGTGTCTCTTTGAGACCATTCCACTGTCCCTGAGGTGTGACTTTCCTTTCTAATGATACGCAGCACCCCCCTTGGTAGCGCTTCCCGTCTTCTGACATCATTGGTTGGCTACTTGCGCCTGTTCGTCCGCCCTGCCTGAATAAAATGCTCCTCGTTGTCTTAATTATTTTGACTGCGAGGGTGTGATTGATGGGCACGAGCAGTGCATATCTTCGCCTGTCTTAACTCATCTCCTTCCGCCTTCTTCAGACTGTGCAGCCTCATGGCCGCGGCATGCAAGAAGGGATCAGCAGAGGCCGCCCAGTCTGAAGCAGGTGTAAGGACGTGTGTGAGCGGCCAAAATATTTACTGCTCAAGGCCACGAATCCCAGCACCGCAGTGTGGCTTTATGAAAAGACACTGTGGGTCTGGGATTTATGGCCATCGTTAACCGCACCGGCCAACATGAAATGATGTCATAAGATGGGCAGCGCTAACAGGGCATTGCCAAGGGATAACACAAGAGCGCAGACTCCTGTACAGCAAATAACAACGCTCAGGAAGCTGCGCCAAGCACCAAGGCGTTATTTTGGACACCTGTGCTGCGTCTCATCAAAAAACCAAGTCACGCATCCACTACAGTTTGACTGTAGAATGGGGTAAATTGTGTATGTCTTTCATTCAGCGTGTGCAAGTAGACAAATTAATAGAGCAACCTTTCACTTGTGCAGCATTAATACTGCACAAGGTGTGTCTCTTGTACTTTGTAACACCTGAGGGGGGGGTTAAAGGTTTCCTTTGAAATTGGTTCAACTAGGCTTCGGCCTACACTCTGCTCCTCTCCTCCTCCTCCTGCTTCAACACGGGCTCTAACATCGCTAGTTTTTGCCCGCAAGTGCTAGCTGCACAGAGAAAAACACACGCCATTGTGTTAGTGGGGTTCAGCAACGCCAGCTGTTCCCCCAGTGTGTAGCCGGCAAAGTGTCCTGCAAATGCAACGCAGACACAAAGCTGCCTCCAGTGCAGGCTTCGGCCTACACTCATCTCCCCCTGCTTACCCTTTGCTCCAACACCGCTAGTTGGGGCTCTAGGAAGACAATCTTTAATAGGCAAGGCAACGCATCTGGGTTCCAGCACCGCCAGCTGGTTCTCGGCAGTGTTCTTGTCACAGGTACTCCCTCGTGCCAAGCCTGGTTTCAGCACCGTCAGCTGTTTCCGGGTTGTGTCAACTTCACTGAGACGCCTATGCTTGTCCCGTCGTGTTGCGGTCGGGTTAGCCAACTCCAGGGTGCCTCCAGTTTAGGAGCTTCCTATGTGGGCTGCGTGAACTGGTAGTCAAGGCTGGTTCTGTAGTGCCAGTAGGCCCAGCTCCCCCTGTAGGACTGTTGGGGTTCGGTAACTGCGGCTGCCTCGCGGCCTAGCTGTTCTCTCCTCTCCTGTGGGCCTTGGGGTCCACCACCTGGTTCCAGCACCGTCAGCTGGTTCCGGGCCGAGCCTTTGGCTTAGGTGCCTCCTCCTGGGTATCCGAGTTCCGCCAACGCCAGGCGGTCCTTGGTAGTGCTTTTAAGCGCGGGCACCTACAGCTTAGTAACCGGGTTCCAGCACCGTCAGCTGGTCCTCGGTCGTGCCATTGGCTCTTGCACACTGGGGCAACGCATCCGGGTTCCAGCACCGCCAGCTGGTTCTCGGCAGTGTTTTTGTCACAGGTACTCCCTCGTGCCAAGCCTGGTTTCAGCACCGTCAGCTGTTTCCGGGTTGTGTCAAGCTCACTGAGACACCTATGCTTGCCTCGTCGTGGTGCGGTCGGGTTAGCCAACTCCAGGGTGCCTCCAGTTTAGGAGCTTCCTATGTGGGCTGCGTGAACTGGTAGTCAAGGCTGGTTCTGTAGTGCCAGTAGGCCCAGCTCCCCCTGTAGGACTGTTGGGGTTCGGTAACTGCGGCTGCCTCGCGGCCTAGCTGTTCTCTCCTCTCCTGTGGGCCTTGGGGTCCACCACCTGGTTCCAGCACCATCAGCTGGTTCCGGGCCGAGCCTTTGGCTTAGGTGCCTCCTCCTGGGTATCCGAGTTCCGCCAACGCCAGGCGGTCCTTGGTAGTGCTTTTAAGCGCGGGCACCTACAGCTTAGTAACCGGGTTCCAGCACCGTCAGCTGGTCCTCGGTCGTGCCATTGGCTCTTGCACACTGGGGCAACGCATCCGGGTTCCAGCACCGCCAGCTGGTTCTCGGCAGTGTTCTTGTCACAGGTACTCCCTCGTGCCAAGCCTGGTTTCAGCACCGTCAGCTGTTTCCGGGTTGTGTCAACTTCACTGAGACGCCTATGCTTGCCCCGTCGTGGTGCGGTCGAGTTAGCCAACTCCAGGGTGCCTCCAGTTTAGGAGCTTCCTATGTGGGCTGCGTGAACTGGTAGTCAAGGCTGGTTCTGTAGTGCCAGTAGGCCCAGCTCCCCCTGTAGGACTGTTGGGGTTCGGTAACTGCAGCTGCCTCGCGGCCTAGCTGTTCTCTCCTCTCCTGTGGGCCTTGGGGTCCACCACCTGGTTCCAGCACCGTCAGCTGGTTCCGGGCCGAGCCTTTGGCTTAGGTGCCTCCTCCTGGGTATCCGAGTTCCGCCAACGCCAGGCGGTCCTTGGTAGTGCTTTTAAGCGTGGGCACCTACAGCTTAGTAACCGGGTTCCAGCACCGTCAGCTGGTCCTCGGTCGTGCCATTGGCTCTTGCACACTGGGGCAACGCATCCGTGTTCCAGCACCGCCAGCTGGTTCTCGGCAGTGTTCTTGTCACAGGTACTCCCTCGTGCCAAGCCTGGTTTCAGCACCGTCAGCTGTTTCCGGGTTGTGTCAACTTCACTGAGACGCCTATGCTTGCCCCGTCGTGGTGCGGTCGAGTTAGCCAACTCCAGGGTGCCTCCAGTTTAGGAGCTTCCTATGTGGGCTGCGTGAACTGGTAGTCAAGGCTGGTTCTGTAGTGCCAGTAGGCCCAGCTCCCCCTGTAGGACTGTTGGGGTTCGGTAACTGCGGCTGCCTCGCGGCCTAGCTGTTCTCTCCTCTCCTGTGGACCTTCGGGTCCACCACCTGGTTCCAGCACCGTCAGCTGGTTCCGGGCCGAGCCTTTGGCTTAGGTGCCTCCTCCTGGGTATCCGAGTTCCGCCAACGCCAGGCGGTCCTTGGTAGTGCTTTTAAGTGCGGGCACCTACAGCTTAGTAACCGGGTTCCAGCACCGTCAGCTGGTCCTCGGTCGTGCCATTGGCTCTTGCACACTGGGGCAACGCATCCGGGTTCCAGCACCGCCAGCTGGTTCTCGGCAGTGTTCTTGTCACAGGTACTCCCTCGTGCCAAGCCTGGTTTCAGCACCGTCAGCTGTTTCCGGGTTGTGTCAACTTCACTGAGACGCCTATGCTTGCCCCGTCGTGGTGCGGTCGAGTTAGCCAACTCCAGGGTGCCTCCAGTTTAGGAGCTTCCTATGTGGGCTGCGTGAACTGGTAGTCAAGGCTGGTTCTGTAGTGCCAGTAGGCCCAGCTCCCCCTGTAGGACTGTTGGGGTTCGGTAACTGCGGCTGCCTCGCGGCCTAGCTGTTCTCTCCTCTCCTGTGGACCTTTGGGTCCACTACCTGGTTCCAGCACCGTCAGCTGGTTCCGGGCCGAGCCTTTGGCTTAGGTGCCTCCTCCTGGGTATCCGAGTTCCGCCAACGCCAGGCGGTCCTTGGTAGTGCTTTTAAGCGCGGGCACCTACAGCTTAGTAACCGGGTTCCAGCACCGTCAGCTGGTCCTCGGTCGTGCCATTGGCTCTTGCACACTGGGGCAACGCATCCGTGTTCCAGCACCGCCAGCTGGTTCTCGGCAGTGTTCTTGTCACAGGTACTCCCTCGTGCCAAGCCTGGTTTCAGCACCGTCAGCTGTTTCCGGGTTGTGTCAACTTCACTGAGACGCCTATGCTTGCCCCGTCGTGGTGCGGTCGAGTTAGCCAACTCCAGGGTGCCTCCAGTTTAGGAGCTTCCTATGTGGGCTGCGTGAACTGGTAGTCAAGGCTGGTTCTGTAGTGCCAGTAGGCCCAGCTCCCCCTGTAGGACTGTTGGGGTTCGGTAACTGCGGCTGCCTCGCGGCCTAGCTGTTCTCTCCTCTCCTGTGGACCTTCGGGTCCACCACCTGGTTCCAGCACCGTCAGCTGGTTCCGGGCCGAGCCTTTGGCTTAGGTGCCTCCTCCTGGGTATCCGAGTTCCGCCAACGCCAGGCGGTCCTTGGTAGTGCTTTTAAGCGCGGGCACCTACAGCTTAGTAACCGGGTTCCAGCACCGTCAGCTGGTCCTCGGTCGTGCCATTGGCTCTTGCACACTGGGGCAACGCATCCGTGTTCCAGCACCGCCAGCTGGTTCTCGGCAGTGTTCTTGTCACAGGTACTCCCTCGTGCCAAGCCTGGTTTCAGCACCGTCAGCTGTTTCCGGGTTGTGTCAACTTCACTGAGACGCCTATGCTTGCCCCGTCGTGGTGCGGTCGAGTTAGCCAACTCCAGGGTGCCTCCAGTTTAGGAGCTTCCTATGTGGGCTGCGTGAACTGGTAGTCAAGGCTGGTTCTGTAGTGCCAGTAGGCCCAGCTCCCCCTGTAGGACTGTTGGGGTTCGGTAACTGCGGCTGCCTCGCGGCCTAGCTGTTCTCTCCTCTCCTGTGGGCCTTCGGGTCCACCACCTGGTTCCAGCACCGTCAGCTGGTTCTAGGCAGTGTCTTTTGCTCTTGTACCTTCTGCTCCCCATCCTGGTTCCAGTACCGTCAGCTGGTTCCGGGCAGAGCCTTTGGCTTAGGTGCCTCCTTCTGGGTATCCAAGTTCCACCAACGTCAGGTGGTCCTTGGTAGTGCTTTCAGGCACGGGTACCTCCTGCTTAGTAACCGGGTTCCAGTAACGTCAGCTGGTCCTCGGTAGTTCCATTGGCTCTTGGACCTTCGGCTACCCATCCGGGTTCCAGTACCGTCAGCTGGTTCTCGGCAGTGTCTTTTGCTCTTGTACCTTCTGCTCCCCATCCTGGTTCCAGTAACGTCAGCTGGTTCCGGGCAGAGCCTTTGGCTTAGGTGCCTCCTTCTGGGTATCCGAGTTCCGCCAACGTCAGGCGGTCCTTGGTAGTGCTTTTTAGCACGGGTACCTCCTGCTTAGTAACCAGGTTCCAGTAACGTCAGCTGGTCCTCGGTAGTTCCATAGGCTCTTGAACCTTCGGGTAGCCATCCGAGTTCCAGTTCCATCAGCTGGTTCTTGGCATTTTCTCAGCCTTCTTGTACCTTCTGCTACATTTCCAAGTTGAAGACCCTAACGTCGACGACCCGGAAGACCACCCCGATGACGACGACCCGGAAGACCACGACGACGGCGGAGACGACGACGGCGGAGACGACGACGGCTGAGACGACGACGGCGGAGATGACGACACTGGAGACGACGACCCTGGAGACGACAACATGGAAGACCGAGAAGCAGAAGAACAAGAGGCTGCAGAACAAAGAACAGAAGAACATTAAGCATAAGACTTAATATCAGAGCAAAAGATATTATCTAAATTATATGCAGAAGAAGACTAAGCAGTGTATGGGGGTGAGTCCGTTCCTCCTCGTGGTGCCCCTGGATAAAGCCTGATGCTGCAGGCCAAACTGAACGCGGACAAATGTAACTTTTGTGACTGGCAGAACGGAAGGTGTAATCTTCAAACTTTTATAGATAACAACTACGGGAATGCCTGTCACAAATGAGAATATGATGAAGAAGTAGAATAGGAAGAATAATAACAGTGGAATAAAAAGAATATGTAGAATAGGAAGAATAATAATAGTTGAAGAAAATGAATATGAAGAATGTAATAAAAAAAAAAAATAGGTAGAAGATGAAGAAGAAGATGAATAAGGTGAAGAAGTTGATGTCAAAGATGCTGATGATGATGAAGATGAAAGTGTGGGAAAAGGAAAAAAAAGAAGGGGAAGGTCGTGGAATAGTGAAACATCAATATCTGACAAAATAAAAAAAAAATTTACATAGTCAATATCTTTTTCAATCCGAACGTCTTTAAAAAAAAAAAAATCATGCTATTCTATTTGATTGGACTAATCCTCATTGCCTTTAATGTCTCCGCCACCTCCCCCATACATCCTACATTATTCTTAGTTGTTTTCCTTCATGTAGAATGAACCTACAAGGAAAGAAAGGGTTTATTTTAATTCCGATATTTTGGTCCCATTGACTTGCATTGGGATCGGGTATCGGTATCGGCGATATCCGATATTTTTTGAATATCGGCCGATCCAAACCGATACCGATACTTTCCGATATCGGAAGGTATCGCTCAACACTAATCAGGATACATTCCGATACTTGGTGTCCCATTGACTTGTATTGGTATCGGGTATCGGTACCGGCGATATCCGATACTTTTTGGGTATCGGCCGATACTATCCGATACCGATACTTTCAAGTATCGGACGGTATCGCTCAACACTAACTATCATCTATCATTGCAACAAAATTGTAATGGCAGTGCCATTTAAGGATTTAACAGCACAGACTACATAGTGGTGGGGCAGGTAAGTTTTGCAAGTGGTAAAAGTGGTAAAGCACAGTTCGAGCTGGGGGGGAACACTCTCTCGTGGGCGGCGGTACTGGCACAGATCCCGGAAGGTATGAAACCACAAAATCAAAACGGGAGAAAAAGAGCAACCATCGAGCCTGTCTAGGATTCAACCGTTTGGCAGACTCGTTTGGCAGACTCGAGATAAGTCAAATTCTTGTGATCCGTCAAGACCACCACGCGATGTTTAGCTCCTTCAAGCCAATGTCGCCACTCCTCGAATGCCCACTTCATGGCCAACAACTCTCGATTGCCAACATCATAATTACGCTCGGCAGGCGAGAATTTTCTAGAAAAGAAGGCACATGGTTTCATCACCGAGCCATCAGAACTTCTTTGCTCCAATCGCAGAAGCATCAACCTCGACCTGAAACGGGAGCGAAACATCTGGCTGGCATAACACAGGGGCAGAAGAAAAACGACGCTTCAACTCCTGAAAAGCCTCTACAGCCGCAGAGGACCAATTGACCACATCAGCACCTTTCTTGGTCAAATCAGTCAACGGTTTAGCAATACTAGAAAAATTTGCGATGAAGCGACGGTAAAAATTAGCAATGCCCAGGAACTTCTGCAGGCTCTTCACAGATGTCGGCTGAGTCCAATCATAAATGGCCTGAACTTTAACAGGGTCCATCTCGATTGTAGAAGGGGAAAAAATGAAACCCAAAAATGAAACCTTCTGAACTCCAAAGAGACACTTTGACCCCTTCACAAACAAGGAATTCGCACGAAGGACCTGGAACACCATTCTGACCTGCTTCACATGAGACTCCCAATCATCCGAAAAGACCAAAATGTCATCCAAATATACAATCATGAATCTATCCAGGTACTCTCGGAAGATGTCATGCATAAAGAACTGAAACACAGATGGAGCATTAGCAAGCCCGAATGGCATAACCAGGTACTCAAAATGGCCCTCGGACGTATTAAATGCTGTTTTCGATTCATCGCCCTGTTTAATTCGCACAAGATTATATGCCCCTCGAAGATCTATCTTGGTGAACCAACTAGCCCCCTTAATCCGAGCAAACAAATCAGACAACAGTGGCAAAGGATACTGAAATTTGACTGTGATCTTATTAAGAAGATGGTAATCAATACAAGGTCTCAAAGAGCCATCCTTCTTGGCCACAAAAAAGAACCCTGCTCCCAATGGTGATGGCGACGGGCGAATGTGACCCTTCTCCAAGGATTCCTTTATATAACTCCGCATAGCGGCATGCTCTGGCACAGATAAATTAAACAGACGGCCCTTAGGAAACTTACTACCAGGAATCAAATTAATAGCACAATCGCAATCCCTATGAGGAGGTAGGGCACCGGATTTGGGCTCTTCAAATACATCCCGGTAATCTGATAAAAACTCAGGGACTTCAGAAGGAGTGGAAGGCGAAATTGACAACAATGGAACATCACCATGTACCCCCTGACAACCCCAGCCGGACACAGACATAGATTTAAAATCCAACACTGGATTATGGACCTGTAGCCATGGCAACCCTAAAACGATCACATCATGCAGATTATGCAACACCAAAAAGCGAATATCCTCCTGATGTGCAGGAGCCATGCACATGGTCAATTGAGTCCAGTACTGAGGCTTATTTTTGGCCAAAGGCGTAGCATCAATTCCTCTCAATGGAATAGGATACTGCAAGGGCTCCAAGAAAAAACCACAGCGCCTGGCAAACTCCAAGTCCATCAAATTCAGGGCAGCGCCTGAATCCACAAATGCCATAACAGAATAGGACGACAGAGAGCAAATCAGAGTAACGGACAAAAGAAATTTAGACTGTACCGTACCAATGGTGGCAGACCTAGCGAACTGCTTAGGGCGCTTAGGACAATCGGAGATAGCATGAGTGGATTCACCACAGTAAAAACACAGCCCATTCCGATGTCTGTGTTGTTGCCGTTCAGCTCTGGTCAAAGTCCTATCACACTGCATAGGCTCAGGCCTATGCTCAGAGAATACCGCCAGATGGTGCACAGCTTTGCGCTCACGCAAGCGCCGATCGATCTGAATGGCCAATGACATAGACTCATTCAGACCAGCAGGCGTGGGAAATCCCACCATGACATCCTTAAGGGCTTCAGAAAGACCCTTTCTGAAAATTGCCGCCAGAGCACACTCATTCCACTGAGTAAGCACAGACCACTTTCTAAACTTCTGACAGTACACCTCCGCTTCATCCTGACCCTGACACAAAGCCAGCAAGATTTTCTCTGCCTCATCCACGGAATTTGGTTCATCATAAAGCAATCCAAGCGCCAGAAAAAATGCATCAACATCACGCAATGCAGGATCTCCTGGCGCAATGGAAAATGCCCAGTCTTGAGGGTCACCACGCAACAAAGAAATAATGATTGTTACTTGTTGAACGGGGTCACCAGAGGAGCGGGGTTTCAAAGCTAGAAACAGTTTACAATTATTTTTGAAATTCAAGAACTTAGATCTATCCCCAGAAAATAAATCAGGAATAGGAATTCTAGGCTCTAACATAGGATTCTGAACCACAAAATCTTGAATGTTTTGTACCCTTGCAGTGAGATGATCCACACAAGAGGACAGACCTTGAATGTCCATATCTACACCTGTGTCCTGAACCACCCGAAGGTTTAGGGGAAAAGAAAGACAAAACACAGTGCAGAGAAAAAAAAATGGTCTCAGAACTTCTCTTATCCCTCTGTTGAGATGCATTAATACTTGGGCCAGCTGTACTGTTATGACCTGGTGGTTAGAAGCACCCGGCACGACCTGATAGTTAAACTCACACAGGACAAGCTCTGGGATGTGGGAGCTCTGCTGACCGCAGGCCCTAATCCTATCACAACAAATAGAAATAGCCGTGGAGCGTTCCTGACTCTCCCTAGACGCCTCTTCACAGCCTAAGAGCTAGCTAGCCCTAGAGATAGAAAATAAAGCCTACCTTGCCTCAGAGAAATTCCCCAAAGGAAAAGGCAGCCCCCCACATATATTGACTGTGAGTAAAGATGAAAGTCACAAACGCAGAAGTGAAACAGGTTTCAGCAAAAGGGAGGCCAGACTTACTAAACAGACAGAGGATAGGAAAGGTATCTTTGCGGTCAGCAAAAAAACTACAAAAGACCACACAGAGTGTGCAAAAAGACCTCCGCACCGACTAACGGAGCAACTCTGCATCCCAGAGCTTCCAGCTAGCAAGACAAAATCATGATAACCAGCTGGACAAGGAAACAATAACTATCAGGAACTTAGCTTCTGCTGGAGAAGACAGGTCACCAGAAAAATCCAAGAGCGAACTGAACCAATGCAGGAACATTGACAGCTGGCATGGAGTAACGATCAGAGTGGAGTTAAATAGAGCAGCCAACCAAAGGATAAACCACGTCACCTGTGTAAGGAACCTCAGAAGCAGCAGCTTCACTCACAGCCACCAGAGAGAGTCCATGGACAGAACTCGCCGAAGTACCATTCACGACCACAGGAGGGAGTTCGACAACAGAATTCACAACACTGCAGGTAACAACAGGCCCTGTGGGTTAAACTACACACACTGTACAAAGCAGAACGTGGGTGGCAGCTATATGCCAAACAGAACGCACGTTAATCCACTTAGTGGCAATTTAAAGCAGCCTTTTTTTGTGGTAGACTGCAGATAGCAAAAGGCCCTCTGTGTTAAACTACACACACTGTAGAAAGCAGAACGTGGGTGGCAGATATACGCCAAACAGAACTCACGTTAATCCACTTAGTGGCAATTAAAGCAGCCTTTTTTTGTGTTTGTGGGAGACTGCAGGTAACAGCAGGCCCTGTGTGTTAAACTACACACACTGTACAAAGCAGAACGTGGGTGGCAGATAGACGCCAAACAGTACTCACGTTAATCCACTTAGTGGCAATTTAAAACAGCCTTTTTTTTGTTTTTGTGGGAGACTGCAGCTAACAACAGGCCCTGTGGGTTAAACTACACACACTGTACAAAGCAGAACGTGGGTGGCAGATATACGCCAAACAGGTCTCACGTGAATCCACTTAGTGGCAATTTAAAGCAGCCTTTTTTTTGTTTTTGTGGGAGACTGCAGGTAACAACAGACCCTCTGTGTTAAACTACACACACTGTAAAAAGCAAAATGTAGATGGCAGATATACGGCAAAGAGAACATACGTTAATCCACTTAGTGGCAATTTAAAGCAGCCTTTTTTTGTTTTTGTCGGAGACTGCAGATAACAACATGCCCTGTGGGTTAAACCACACACACTGTACAAAGCAGTACGTGGGTGGCAAATCAATGATCAAAGGACAAGTATGGCAGCAATAAAAAGGACTGCTGCACACAAAAAGAGTGTGGACAAAGGAACAAGAGAACTGTGCAGAAAGAAGCAACAGGATTTTTGCTTTGAAAAAAGCAGTGGGTTTGCACAGCGGCGCACACACAGAAATGCAGCTATCAGGGAGACTTATAAGGCAGCCTAAGCTACAGAGCTGATGCACCAAAAAAAACTCCACTGTCCCTGCAAAGAAAAGGTGGTGTTGGACAGTGGAAATCGCTACAGCACAAGCGGTTTGGGGGTTAATATTCCCTGCCTAAGTATATCCCTGCTTCTGACGAAGCTGCAGCAACCTCTCCCTATGCTCAGATCGGCAGAAGTAAGATGGCGGTCGGCATGCACGCACCTTTGTAGCCCCTGTGATGCTGCAGAAAGCAAGCCAATCACTGACATGCCCTTCTCTAAGATGGTGGGGACCGAGACCTATTTCATCATGCTGACCACACTCTACGTGCACCTTCATTGGCTGAGAAATGGCGCTTAAAGCTCCATACGAAACGCCACTTTGGCGCGCAGATCGCCGACCTCATGGCTGATCCCACAGTGGGATCAGGTCGGGTTTTACGAAACCCAACTTTGCCAAAAGTCGGCGATTTATGAAAATGTCCGATCAGTTTCACTCATCCCTAGTCATTACAAACAGAGTGATCTATTTCAAGTGTTTATTTCTGTTAATGTTCAGGATTATGACTTACAGCCATTAACCCCTTAATCCCATATGACGTACTATCCCGTCCAGGTGACCTGGGACTTAATTCCCATGGACGGGATAGTACGTCATATGCGATCGGCCGCGCTCACGGGGGGAGCGCGGCCGATCGCGGCCGGGTGTCAGCTGCCTATCGCAGCTGACATCCGGCACTATGTGCCAGGAGCGGTCACGGACCGCTCCCGGCACATTAACCCCCGGCACACCGCGATCAAAGATGATCGCGGTGTGCCGGCGGTGCAGGGAAGCATCGCGCAGGGAGGGGGCTCCCTGCGGGCTTCCCTGAGATGATCGGTACACGGTGATGTGCTCACCGTGTACCGAGCGTCTTCTCCCTGCAGTCCCCGGATCCAAAATGGCCGCCGGGCTGCATCCGGGTCCTGCAGGGAGCACTTCCGGGTCAGGATCAGGCTGCAGCTGCAGCTCTAATCCTGCCCGGCTGTATGTCAGATCACCGATCTGATAGAGTGCTGTGCACACTGTCAGATCGGTGATCTGTGATGTCCCCCCCTGGGACAAAGTGAAAAAGTAAAAAAAAAAATTTCCACACTTGTAAAAAAAAAAATAAAAAAAAAATTCCTAAATAAAGCAGAAAAAAAAAATATTATTCCCATAAATACATTTCTTTACATAAAAAAAAACAAAAAAACAATAAAAGTACACATATTTAGTATCGCCGCGTCCGTAACGACCCGACCTATAAAACTGGCCCACTAGTTAACCCCTTCAGTGAACACCGTAAGAAAAAAAAAAAAAAAACGAGCCAAAAAACAACGCTTTATTATCATAATGCTGAACAAAGAGTGGAATAACACGCGATCAAAAAGACGGATATAAATAACCATGTTACCTCTGAAAACGTCATCTTGTCCCGCAAAAAACGAGCTGCCATATAGCATCATAACCAAAAAAATAAAAAAGTTATAGTCCTCTGAATAAAGCGATGCCAAAATAATTATTTTTTCTATAAAATAGCTTTTATCGTATAAAAGCGCCAAAACATAAAAAAAATGATATAAATGAGGTGTCGCTGTAATCGTACTGACCCGAAGAATAAAACTGCTTCATCAATTTTACCAAACGCGGAACGGTATAAACGCCTCCCCCAAAAGAAATTCATGAATAGCTGGTTTTTGGTCATTCTGCCTCACAAAAAAATCGGAATAAAAAGCGATCAAAAACTGTCACGTGTCCGAAAATGTAACCGATAAAAACGTCAACTCGTCCCGCAAAAATCAAGACCTCACATGACTCTGTGGACCAAAATATGGAAAAATTATAGGTCTCAAAATGTGGAGACGCAAAAACTTTTTTGCTATAAAAAGCGTCTTTTAGTGTGTGACGGCTGCCAATCATAAAAATCCGCTAAAAAACTCGCTATCAAAGTAAATCAAACCCCCCTTCATCACCCCCTTAGTTAGGCTAGGTTCACATTGCGTTAATGGGTTAACGCTAACGGACAGCGTTGCACGGCGAAAATGTCACAATTAACGCCGTGCAACGGGTCCGTTAGCACAACCATTGACAGCAATGTGATTTTCAGGTGTAGCGCATCGCTAGAGCGTGCCATTTTCGGCTCGCGCTAGCAAGGTGCCATTCTTTTGTGGCGCGCCTCAGACGCTGCTTGCAGCGTCCGCGGCGCGCCCGAGGTCCGATCCCCGATCTTCCAGAGCGGGGACGTTAACGCGACCACTAAACATGACACCTAAAAAGACATTGTGTTAGCGCAATCCGCTAGTGCTAAACGGATTTCCCTAACGCAATGTGAACCTAGCCTTAGGGAAAAATAATAAAATTAAAAAAAATGTATTTATTTCCATTTTCCGGTTAGGGTTAGGGTTAGGGTTAGGGTTAGGGCTAGGGTTGGGGCTAGGGTTAGGGTTTGGATTACATTTACGGTTGGGATTAGGGTTGGGATTAGAATTAGGGGTGTGTCTGGGATAGGTGTGTGGTTAGGGTTACAGTTGGGATTAGGGTTAGTGGTGCGTTTGGATTAGGGTTTCATTTATAATTGGGGGGTTTCCACTGTTTAGACACATCAGGGGCTCTCCAAACGCGACATGGCGTCCGATCTCAATTCCAGCCAATTCTGCATTGAAAAAGTAAAACAGTGCTCCTTCACTTCCGAGCTCTCCCGTGCGCCCAAACAGGGGTTTACCCCAACATATGGGGTATCAGCGTACTCGAGACAAATTGGACAACAACTTTTTGGGTCCAAGTTCTCTTGTTATCCTTGGGAAAATAAAAATTTGGGGGGGCTAAAAATCATTTTTGTGGGAAAAAAAAGGATTTTTATTTTCACGGCTCTGCGTTGTAAACTGTAGTGAAACACTTGGGGGTTCAAAGTTTTCACAACACATCTAGATAAGTTCCATGGGAGGTCTAGTTTCCAATATGGGGTCACTTGTGGGTGGTTTCTACTGTTTGGGTACATCAGGGGCTCTGCAAATGCAACGTGACGCCTGCAGACCAATCCATCTAAGTCTGCATTCCAAATGGCGCTCCTTCCCTTCCGAGCTCTGCCATGAGCCCAAACAGTGGTTCCCCCCCACATATGGGGTATCAGCGTACTCAGGACAAATTGAACAACAACTTTTGGGGTCCAATTTATTCTGTTACCCTTGTAAAAATACAAAGCTGGGGGCTAAAAAATCATTTTTGTGAAAAAAAAAAGAATTTTTATTTTCACGGGTCTGCGTTATAAACTGTAGTGAAACACTTAGGGGTTCAAAGTTCTCACAACACATCTAGATAAGTTCCATGGGAGGTCTAGTTTCTAATATGGGGTCACTTGTGGGGGGTTTGTACTGTTTGGGTACATCAGGGGCTCTGCAAATGCAACGTGACTCCTGCAGACCAATCCATCTAAGTCTGCATTCCAAATGGCGCTCCTTCCCTTCCGAGCTCTGCCATGCGCCCAAACAGTGGTTCCCCCCCACATATGGGGTATCAGCGTACTCAGGACAAATTGGACAACAACTTTTGGGGTCCAATTTATTATGTTACCCTTGTGAAAATACAAAACTGGGGGCTAAAAAATTTTTGCGAAAAAAAAATAAATTTATTTTAACGGCTCTGCGTTATAAACTGTAGTGAAACACTTGGGGGTTCAAAGCTCTCAAAACACATCTAGATAAGTTCCTTAGAGGGTCTAGTTTCCAAAATGGTGTCACTTGTGGGGGTTTTTAATGTTTAGGCACATCAGGGGCTCTCCAAACCAACATGGCGTCCCATCTTAATTCCAGTCAATTTTGCATTGAAAAGTCAAATGGCGCTCCTTCCCTTCCGAGCTCTGCTATGCACCCAAAAAGTGGTTTACCCCCACATATGGGGTATCGTCGCACTCAGGACAAATTGCACAACAACTTTTGTGGTCTAATTTCTTCTCTTACCCTTGGGAAAATAAAAAATTGGGGGCGAAAAGATCATTTTTGTGAAAAAATAAGATTTTTTATTTTTACGGCTCTGCATTATAAACTTCTGTGAAGCACTTGTTGGGTCAAAGTGCTCACCACACATCTAGATAAGTTCCTTAAGGGGTCTACTTTTCAAAATGGTGTCACTTGTGAGGGGTTCCAATGTTTAGGCACATCAGGGGCTCTCCAAACGCAACATGGCGTCCCATCTCAATTCCAGTCAATTTTGCATTGAAAAGTCAAATGGCGCTCCTTTCCTTTCGAGCTCTGCCATGCGCCCAAACAGTGGTTTACCCCCACATATGGGGTATCGTCGCACTCAGGACAAATTGCACAACAACTTTTGTGGTCTAATTTCTTCTCTTACCCTTGGGAAAATAAAAAATTGGTGGCGAAAAGATTATTTTTGTGAAAAAATATGATTTTTTATTTTTACGGCTCTGCATTATAAACTTCTGTGAAGCACTTGTTGGGTCAAAGTGCTCACCACACCTCTAGATAAGTTCCTTAAGGGGTCTACTTTCCAAAATGGTGTCACTTGTGGGGATTTCAATGTTTAGGCACATCAGGGGCTCTCCAAACGCAACATGGCATCCCATCTCAATTCCAGTCAATTTTGCATTGAAAAGTAAAATGGCGCTCCTTCCCTTCCGAGCTCTGCCATACGCCCAAACAATGGTTTACACCCATATACGGGGTATCAGCGTACTCAGGACAAATTGGCCAACAATTTTTGAGGTTCAATTTCTTCTCTTACTCTTGGGAAAATAAAAAATTGGGGGCGAAAAGATCATTTTTGTGAAAAAATATGATTTTTTATTTTTACGGCTCTGCATTATAAACTTCTGTGAAGCAATTGGTGGGTCAAAGTGGTCACCACACATCTAGATAAGTTCCTTAGGGTGTCTACTTTCCAAAATGGTGTCACTTGTGGGGGGTTTCAATGTTTAGGCACATCAGTGGCTCTCCAAACGCAACATGGTGTCCCATCTCAATTCCTGTCAATTTTGCATTTAAAAGTCAAATGGCGCTCCTTCCCTTCCGAGCTCTGCCATGCGCCCAAACAGTGGTTTACCCCCACATATGGGGTATCAGCGTACTCAGTACAGATTGTACAACAATGTTTGGCATCCATTTTATCCTGTTACCCTTGGTAAAATAAAACAAATTGGAGCTGAAATAAATTTTGTGTGAAAAAAAGTTAAATATTCATTTTTATTTAAACATTCCAAAAATTCCTGTGAAACCCCTGAAGGGTTAATAAACTTCTTGAATGTGGTTTTGAGCACATTGAGGGGTGCAGTTTTTAGAATGGTGTCACACTTGGGTATTTTCTATCATATAGACCCCTCAAAATGACATCAAATGAGATGTGGTCCCTAAAAAAAAATGGTGTTGTAAAAATGAGAAATTGCTGGTCAACTTTGAACCCTTATAACTCCCTAACAAAAAAAAATTTTGGTTCCAAAATTGTGCTGATGTAAAGGAGACATGTGGGAAATGTTACTTATTAAGTATTTTGCGTGACATATCTCTGTGATTTAAGGGCATAAAAATTTAAAGTTGGAAAATTGCGAAATTTTCAAAATTTTCGCCAAATTTCCGTTTTTTTCACAAATAAACGCAAGTTATATCGAATAAATGTTACTACTAAAATGAAGTACAATATGTCACGAGAAAACAATGTCAGAATCGCCAAGATCCGTTGAAGCGTTCCAGAGTTATAACCTCATAAAGGGACAGTGGTCAGAATTGTAAAAATTGGCCCGGTCATTAACGTGCAAACCACCCTCGGGGCTTAAGGGGTTAAAAACCCAAAAGTCATTATCTCAGTAATGTAACTGGGATAATAGCAGCCTTGAATGGATTGTTAAGAAAAAGCCATTAAAAAAATTTGGGGAGATTCACAAGGAGTGGACTGCTGCTGGAGTCATTGCTTCAAAAGCCACAACATATAGACATATCCAGGACATGGACTACAAGTGTCGCATTCCATGTGTCAAGCCACTCATGACCAATAGACAACACCAGAAGTGTCTTACCTGGGCCAAGGATAAAAAGAACTGGACTGTTGCTCATTGGTCCAACGTGTTATTTTCAAATGAAAGTAGATTTTGCATTTAATTTGGAAATCAAGGTCAAAGAGTCTGGAGGAAAAGTGGAGAGGCACAAAATACAAGCTGCTTGAGGTCTAGCATGAAGTTTCCACAATGAGTGATGGTTTGGGGAGCCATGTCATCTGCTGGTGTAGGTCCACTGTGTTTTATCAAGACCAAAGTCAACGCCGCTGTCTACCTGGAAATTTTAGAGCACTTCATGCTTCCATCTGCCGACAAGATTTTTGGAGATGGAAATTTCATTCTCCAGCAAAATTGGCACCTGTCCACACTGCCAAAATTATCAATACCTGGTTTAAAAACAACAGTATTACTGTGCTTGATTGACCAGCAAACTCACCTGATCTCAACACCATAGAGAATCTAAGGGGAATCGTCAAGAGGAAGATGAGAGGCACCAGACCCAACAACGCAGACCAGCTGAAGGCTGCTATCAATGCAACTTGGACTTCTTTAACACCTCAGCAGTGCCACAGTCTGAACTCCTCCATGTGACTCTGCATTGATGCCGTATTTGATGCAAAAGGAGTCCTGACCAAGTATTGAGTGCATTTACTGAACATATATTTCAGTAGGTCAACATTTCGGATTTTAAAATCATTTTTCAAGCTGGTGTTATAAAGTATTCTAATTTACTGACATAATAACTTTTGGGATTTCATTGGCTGTAAGCCATAATCATCAACATAATCAGAAATAAATACTTGTATTGTAGAATTGAAGAACTGAAATAAATTAACTTTCTGATGATATTCTAATTCTGTGAGAAGCACCTGTACCTATCTATCTATCTATCTATCTATCTATCTATCTATATATATATATATATATATATATATATATATATATATATATACACTGCTAAAAAAAATAAAGGGAGCACTTTAAAAACAGAATATAACTCAAAGTAAATCAAACCTCTGTGAAATCAAACTGTCCACTTAGGAAGCAACACTGTTTGAAAGTCAATTTCACATACTGTTGTGCAACTGGAATAGACAACAGATGGAAATTAATGGCAATTATCAAGACACACTCAATAAAGGAGTGGTTCAGCAGGAGGGGACCACAGACCACATCTCAGTACCAATGCTTTCTGGCTGATGTTTTGGTCGATTTTGAATGTTTGTTGTGCTTTCACACTCGTGGTAACATGACACAGACTCTACAACCCAAACAAGTGCCTCAGGTAGTGCAGCACATCCAAGATGACACATCAATGTGAGCTGTGGCAAGAAGGTTTTCTGTGTCTGTCAGCGTAGTGTCCAGAGACTGGAGGTGCTACCAGGAGACAGGCCAGTAGACCATGAGATGTGGAGAGGGCCGTAGGAGGTCAACAACCCAGCAGCAGGACCGCTACCTCAGCATTTGTTCAAGAAGGAACAGGAGGAGCACTGCCAGAACCCTGCAAAATGATCTCCAGCAGGCCACAGATGTGCATGTGTTGTGCTCAAACGGTTAGAAACCTACACCATGAGGATGATCTAAGTGCCCGAAGTCCACAGATGGGGGTTGTGCTCACAGCCTAACACTGTACTGGACGCTTGGCATTTGCCACAGAACACCAGGATTGGCAAATTCGCCACTGGTGCCCAGTGCTCTTCACAGATGAAAGCAGGTTCACACTGAGCACACGTAACAGAGTCTGGAGACACTGTGGAGAGCGATCTGCTGCCTGCAACATCCTTCTGCATAACCAGTTTGGCAGTGGGTCAGTACAGCACCATGGAATTAATGGTGCTATATAAATAAATAATAATAATAATAATGGTGTGGGGTGGAATTTCTTTGGAGGGCTGCAAAGCCCTCCATGTTCTTGCCAAAGGTAGCCTGACTGCCATTTGGTACTGAGATGAGATCCTCAGACCCCTTGTGAGACCATATGCTGGTGTGGTTGGCCCTGGGTTCATCCTAATGCAGGACAATACCAGACCTCATGTGACTGGAGTGTGTCAGCAGTTCCTGCAAGATGAAGGCATTGAAGCTATTGACTGGCCCATCCGTTCCCCAGACCTGAATTCGATTGAACACATTTGGGACATCATGTCTCATACCATTCACACCATGTTGCACCACAGACTGTCCAGGAGTTGGCGGATGCTTTAGTCCACGTCTGGGAGGAGATTCCTCAGAAGACCATCTGCTGCCTCATCAGGAACATGCCCAGGTATTGTAGGGAGGTAATACTGGAATATGGAGGCCATACACACTACTGAGCATCATTTCCTTGTCTTGAGGCATTCCACTAAAGTTGGATCAGCCTCTAACTTAATTTTCCACTTTGATTTTGAGCATCATTCCAACTACAGACATCCGTGGGATATTAGTTGTTATTTACATTGATAATTTTTAGGTTTTATTGTTCTCAACACACTCCACTATGTTATGAATAAAGATTTACAACTGGAATATTTAATTCAGTGATATCTAGAATGTGGGATTTTAGTGTTCCCTTTTTTTTTGAGCAGTGTATATAGTTAATACTTGGATACTATGTGTGTGAAGAAATACTAGCATGCTCATATGCTCATAATCATAAATAAAACATTCATTAAAATACTGTAGTTTGCTCAAATTGCGTGAAATTTGTACTTCGATGGTGAACAATTTTTCTTGTAACTTATCTTTCCTTTTAAGATTTTAATTTTTTGTTATTTTAAAATATGCTACTTTTAGTTTCATCTGACACATCTTTAATGTCTCAAGTAAAGAAATATGCTACACTATTAGGAATAAACTTGCTTGGAAAGTCATAGCCATGAATAATAACTGAAAGGGAGCACTTGTCAAGTCTGTCGAGAAACAAATAAAAAAATATGCACTGCATTGATTTAATGCATTTTTATTTGTTTTGTTCTCTTACTTTTGAATAAATCATATACTAGTAAGGACAGTCCACAGCTATCATTGACATTAATCACAAACCTATTTCCTAATGCTGCATCAAAAAAGTTCTTTGTGACAAATTGGTCCTATGACTTTCTAAACTATTGCATATAATCTAGTGCGTCAGAGTATATTGTGAGGACAGGGGGCTGGCAGAGCAGAAAATAAATTGTAAAAGATTTGGAACATTTATTAACGCTAACCAGTGCCAATTTGAAAAACATTAAATAATATACCCAATTTCATTTTAATCACAGTATTTTGTTAGAAAATTGATGAACTACAAAGTGTACATTCACATTCACATGCACTACTAAAGCAGGATGGCACCATTGAAGCTCTAAAAAACTATAGGGAGAAAAATACTTTATCTAAAAAACTAATTAAAGCTGCCAAAAAGGAAACAGAGAAGCACATTGCTAAGGAGAGTAAAACTAATCCCAAACTGTTCTTCAACTATATCAATAGTAAAAGAATAAAAACTGAAAATGTAGGCCCCTTAAAAAATAGTGAGGAAAGAATGGTTGTAGATGACGAGGAAAAAGCTAACATATTAAACACCTTCTTCTCCACGGTATTCACGGTGGAAAATGAAATGCTAGGTGAAATCCCAAGAAACAATGAAAACCCTATATTAAGGGTCACCAATCTAACCCAAGAAGAGGTGCGAAACCGGCTAAATAAGATTAAAATAGATAAATCTCCGGGTCCGGATGGCATACACCCACAAGTACTAAGAGAACTAAGTAATGTAATAGATAAACCATTATTTCTTATTTTTAGGGACTCTATAGCGACAGGGTCTGTTCCGCAGGACTGGTGCATAGCAAATGTGGTGCCAATATTCAAAAAGGGCTCTAAAAGTGAACCTGGAAATTATAGGCCAGTAAGTCTAACCTCTATTGTTGGTAAAATATTTGAAGGGTTTCTGAGGGATGTTATTCTGGATTATCTCAATGAGAATAACTGTTTAACTCCATATCAGCATGGGTTTATGAGAAATCGCTCCTGTCAAACCAATCTAATCAGTTTTTATGAAGAGGTAAGCTATAGGCTGGACCACGGTGAGTCATTGGACGTGGTATATCTCGATTTTTCCAAAGCGTTTGATACCGTGCCGCACAAGAGGTTGGTACACAAAATGAGAATGCTTGGTCTGGGGGAAAATGTGTGTAAATGGGTTAGTAACTGGCTTAGTGATAGAAAGCAGAGGGTGGTTATAAATGGTATAGTCTCTAACTGGGTCGCTGTGACCAGTGGGGTACCGCAGGGGTCAGTATTGGGACCTGTTCTCTTCAACATATTCATTAATGATCTGGTAGAAGGTTTACACAGTAAAATATCGATATTTGCAGATGATACAAAACTATGTAAAGCAGTTAATACAAGAGAAGATAGTATTCTGCTACAGATGGATCTGGATAAGTTAGAAACTTGGGCTGAAAGGTGGCAGATGAGGTTTAACAATGATAAATGTAAGGTTATACACATGGGAAGAAGGAATCAATATCACCATTACACACTGAATGGAAACCACTGGGTAAATCTGACAGGGAGAAGGACTTGGGTATCCTAGTTAATGATAAACTTACCTGGAGCAGCCAGTGCCAGGCAGCAGCTGCCAAGGCAAACAGGATCATGGGGTGCATTAAAAGAGGTCTGGATACACATGATGAGAGCATTATACTGCCTCTGTACAAATCCCTAGTTAGACCGCACATGGAGTACTGTGTCCAGTTTTGGGCACCGGTGCTCAGGAAGGATATAATGGAACTAGAGAGAGTACAAAGGAGGGCAACAAAATTAATAAAGGGGATGGGAGAACTACAATACCCAGATAGATTAGCGAAATTAGGATTATTTAGTCTAGAAAAAAGACGACTGAGGGGCGATCTAATAACCATGTATAAGTATATAAGGGGACAATACAAATATCTCGCTGAGGATCTGTTTATACCAAGGAAGGTGACGGGCACAAGGGGGCATTCTTTGCGTCTGGAGGAGAGAAGGTTTTTCCACCAACATAGAAGAGGATTCTTTACTGTTAGGGCAGTGAGAATCTGGAATTGCTTGCCTGAGGAGGTGGTGATGGCGAACTCAGTCGAGGGGTTCAAGAGAGGCCTGGATGTCTTCCTGGAGCAGAACAATATTGTATCATACAATTATTAGGTTCTGTAGAAGGACGTAGATCTGGGGATTTATTATGATGGAATATAGGCTGAACTGGATGGACAAATGTCTTTTTTCGGCCTTACTAACTATGTTACTATGTTACTATGTTACATTAAGAGCCCTTTTGGTTGAGATGAGCAATTCGGTTAGACGAAAACTTAATTTGTCTCAAATGATATTCACAGGACCTAGTGAATTTGACCAATTTGCAAATTGTTGTCAATCTTTAATAAAATGACAGCGACATTTTTTGACAATGCAGAATATTGCCTCAACCACAGAAGGCTCACATGACATTATGCATGACAGTACAGGCTTCCCGATAATGCCTTAGCTACATAGTTACATGGGTTGGAAAAAGACCTAGGGCCATCAACATAGGATCTTTCTCCATCAATTGTACATTTTGTCACTAAATTTACTATAACTCGGAATGCTATGTGTATTGAGGAAATCATCCAGCCCTTTTTAAAAGCTGTTATAGTGTCTGCCATTACTACCTGTTGTGGTAGGGCATTCCACAGTCTGACTGCTCTAACTGTAAAGAACCTGTCATGCCGTTGCTGCCGCCGCCTCCCCCCACTGCAGCTCGCCGGGTGCGCGCGCGCGTCGCATTCAGCTCTGCGCGTGCGCACATCTGATTCCTCTGTTGGCGCTCTTTCCTGTCCTCTCCGTCATCCTGGAGGACTGTAACCCGGAAGTAACTCCCATGCTGCTATGTAAACTGCTTCCTGCTGCTTCTCTGTGCCTGATGTTCATTTGTGTTTACAAGTGCTTCTGGCCACCTGTGGTCTCTGTGCGTTCCTAGCTCTCTGACTTTGGGTCTCCTCCGCCCTCTGCAGTGCCTGCCTGTTTCCTGTGTTCCTGCCTTGTTCCTTCAGTTCCTTTTCCTCTGCGGTACCTGCCCGGCTCCTATATCTTTTCCTTGCTCCCGTCAGCCTCGGTGTCTCCATATTGTCCTGCCAGCCTCCGTGCCTCCGTAGCGTTCCCATCTTCTCCCTTGTCTCAGTAGTTCCTTTCTGTTCCCTCTTTCCCTTTGTGCCTGCTGTGTTCCCATCTGATCTTAGTCGACCCTCCAGCTTCCGTGGCGATAGTCCCTCACGGGCCTGCCCCTAACTCTCCCTGTATAGGGGGCGGTCCACCTGGTCTGCTCGTCCGAGAGGGGTTCGTCATCACGGTCCAGTGGGTCCACTCTCCGTTTTTCACTGTTTGAATCTACATGCTCTATAGGATTGCACTCGGGTGACATCCGAGTGCAGCCAGATTCTTACAGCGTCACAGTAACATCAGACCATGGACCCCGCTGGAGTCTCCGAAACTCAAAAGGAGTTACTCTTTTTGCGTGAAAACCAGACTAGGATCTTGTCATTTTTAAAGAATATGGAGTCTCGCGTAGCGGCTTTACAGCCTTCTGATCCTGATATTGCTCCGCAGTTGGTTGCCCTTCAGCAGGAGCTAGGTCAACAACGGGACACTCGGTCCCATATTTTGAATTTTATGGCCTCCATTAATGATCGGCTTCTCTCCCTCCAGAATGTGGCCTCTGTTTCCACTCCTGTCTCTGCGCCACAACCCTCGCCCCGACTTGCTAGACCTCATCGGTATGGTGGGGATTCTAAAGCGTGCCGCGGCTTTCTTAATCAATGCCAGTTGCATTTTGAATTGTCTCCGCTACTTTATCCTACCGACCGAGCTAAGGTTGCTTTTATAGTATCCCATTTGGAGGGTGAGGCTTTGGCGTGGGTTAATCCCCTCTGGGAGCGTGATGATCCTTTGGTCTCCCAACTCAATCCGTTCCTGGATACCTTCCGTAAGGTTTTTGATGAACCTGGTCGTCTGGTCTCTACCACTGAGTCCCTCTTTAACCTTTACCAGGGTACTCTCTCAGTAGCCCAGTACGCCATCCGTTTCCGGACTCTGTCCTCAGACCTTGGGTGGAATAATGAGGCTTTGGTTGGAGCGTTTTGGCGTGGTTTGTCTTCACGGATTAAGGATGAGTTGGCGGGACAGGACACTCCCACCTCTTTGGATGATCTTATCTCCTTGGCCATACGCATTGATCTGCGCTTTCAGGAGCGCACTCGTGAGCTTGCCAGAGAGAGGAGACCTCTTCGCCAGACCACTGTTGCTCGAGGGACTTCTTTTTCTCAAGCAGCCCCGGTGGCTTCTTCATCTTCTCCTGAACCCATGCAGGTCGATCGCCTTAAGTCTTCTGAGCAACGCCGCAAGGAGAGACTCGCACAAGGTCTTTGTTTTTACTGCGGCAGTGCCTCTCATCTCTTACGCGCTTGTCCTCAGAAGCCGGGAAACGCATCCGCCTAGGACAGGTAAGAGAGGCCTTCCTAGGTGGTTATGATTCCTCTCCGCCTCTGGTTTTGTCTGTTATTCTACATTTAGGTTCCCGTCACTTTTCTCTGGAGGCTTATGTTGATTCAGGAGCGGCTGGGAACTTTGTTCAGCTCGAGGTTGTTAACAGGCTTGGGATACCTGTTAGACCCTTGGAGACTCCTAGACAAATAGCTTCCGTCGATGGTCAGCCTTTGCGGGAGACCGTCAACTTGGTTACGGAGGAAGTCGAACTTCAGATTGGAGCTCTTCATCGTGAGAAACTGGCCTTTTATGTTTTACCTTCTTTGTCTCATTCTTTCCTTTTGGGTCTTCCTTGGTTGAGAGATCACGAACCCACGCTGGACTGGCATACTGGAGATGTTCTACGGTGGGGACAGTCTTGTCTGAACAGGTGCCTGCTTCCCGTCAAGCCTGCGTCCTCCTCTCGGTCTGCTTCAGAATCCGTGGGAATTCCTCCAGCCTATTGCGCTTTCTCGGACGTCTTTAACAAGAAGGAAGCGGAGATTTTGCCGCCGCACCGCTCTTATGACTGCCCGATAGACCTTGTTCCTGGTTCTACTCCACCTAGGGGTCGTATTTACCCATTGTCTCCTACCGAGACTCAAGCCATGTCCGAATATATTCAAGAGAATCTGGCCAGAGGCTTCATTCGAAAGTCTTCCTCACCTGCAGGAGCTGGGTTTTTCTTCGTTAAAAAGAAGGACGGTTCTCTTCGCCCATGTATAGACTACCGGGGTCTCAACACCATCACGATCAAAAACAAGTACCCACTTCCTCTCATACCAGAACTCTTTGATCGTCTACGTGGAGCACGAATCTTTACCAAATTGGATCTCAGAGGAGCTTATAATTTGATCCGTATCCGTTCTGGTGACGAGTGGAAGACTGCGTTTAATACCAGAGATGGTCATTATGAATATTTGGTTATGCCATTCGGTTTATGCAATGCACCCGCAGTCTTCCAGGAGTTCGTAAATGATGTTTTTCGGGATCTACTTTACACCTGTGTTGTAGTGTACTTGGACGATATCCTTGTGTTCTCTCCAGATCTGTCTACTCACAGAAGAGATGTACGGCAAGTACTTCAGCATTTGAGAGAGAATCGGCTGTACGCAAAACTGGAAAAATGTGTCTTCGAACAGTCATCTCTACCCTTCTTGGGTTTCATCATTTCCGACGCTGGTTTGTGTATGGATCCGGGAAAAGTTTCTGCCGTGCTCAACTGGCCGCGTCCTCTTGGAGTGAAAGCAATTCAGCGATTTCTTGGATTTGCTAACTACTATCGGCAGTTTATACCTCACTTTTCCTCTCTTTCAGCTCCAATCTGCTCCATGATTCGGAAGGGTGCCAATCCTCATCTGTGGTCGTCTGAGGCCGAAGAGGCTTTCCGGTCCATCAAGCAAGCCTTTGCCTCAGCTCTTATTCTTCATCGTCCAGTGGCCAATAAACCCTTCATCCTTGAAGTAGATGCTTCTGCAATTGGAGCTGGAGCTGTGCTCTCGCAGAAATCCTCTTCTGGTCGTCTTGTGCCCTGTGGTTTTTTCTCTAAGATCTTCTCCTCCTCAGAAAAAAATTATTCCATCGGTGATAAAGAACTTTTGGCAATCAAGTTGGCATTAGAGGAGTGGCGGTACCTCTTAGAAGGGGCTTTACATCGTTTTATAATCTACAGCGATCACAAGAATCTGGCGTATATTCGTTCTGCGCAAAGACTTAATCCTCGGCAGGCCAGGTGGGCCTTGTTTTTCGCCAGGTTTGACTTCGAACTTCGTTTCTTGCCAGGAAATAAAAACTCCAAAGCCGACGCTCTGTCTAGGTCATTCCAGGTGGTGGATTTGGAGGACGAGCCTGCACACATCATTGATCCTGCCAGAGTCATCACAGTTGCTCCAGTCTCTCTCACTTCGTTGCCTCCGGGTAAGACCTTTGTCGCTGAAGGGAACAGGAGACGTGTCTTACTTTGGGGTCACGCCTCCAAACTGGCTGGACATGTTGGTTTCAAAAAAACCTTTCGTTTGATCTCTCGTTTTTACTGGTGGCCAACGTTGTCTAAGGATGTCCAAAGTTTTGTCGCCTCTTGTCCTTCCTGTGCCAAGAATAAGATTCCCAGGCAACTACCTTCTGGGCTTCTACATCCTTTGCCAGTACCTTCCACTCCGTGGCAACATTTATCTATGGATTTCATCACTGATCTGCCTCATTCTTCTGGTTCCACCGTCATCTTCGTGGTCATGGACCGTTTCTCCAAGATGGCTCATTTCATCGGTCTCCCAGGTTTACCTTCTGCTCCCGAATTGGCAAAGATTTTTGTTCACCATATTTTTCGTCTTCATGGTCTTCCTTTACATATTGTTTCTGACCAAGGTGTTCAATTCACCGCCCGCTTCTGGAGATCCCTCTGCAAATCTATGAACATTTCGCTTGATTTTTCTTCGGCCTACCATCCACAGTCCAATGGCCAGGTGGAACGTACTAATCAGACTTTGGTAACTTATCTCTGTCATTTTTCCAATTCTCATCAGAATGATTGGTCTGACTTACTGCCATGGGCTGAGTTTTCTTACAATAACCATCCCAGCGAATCTGGGATATCCATTTCCAAATCTCCATTTTTTATCATCTACGGTCAACATCCTGGTCTTCCTCTTCCGGTTCCTCCTGTCTCTACTGTACCAGCGGCTGATCTTCTGTCTAGAGAGTTCTCCAGGGTCTGGCAGGAGACCAAGTCCGCCCTTGAGTTGGCTCAAGTTAGGATGAAGAGACATGCGGAAAAAAGACGTCTTGATTCTCCTATATTCCATCCTGGGGACAAGGTTTGGGTTTCTTCTAAATTTATCCGTCTCAAAATCCCTTCACATAAGCTGGGTCCTCGCTATATCGGTCCATTCGAAGTTTTGTCTCGTATTAATGACGTTTCTAACAAACTTAAGTTACCTGCCTCTCTGCGTATTTCTAATTCTTTTCATGTGTCTCTCCTTAAACCTGTAGTTTTTAATCAGTTTCATTCTTCTAACCTTTGTTCTCCTTCGCCTGTTTCCGAGGATGATGTCTTTGAAGTTAGGGACATTTTAGCCATGAAAAAACTTAGAGGGAGAACTTTGTTTTTGGTTGACTGGAAGGGTTTTGGTCCTGAGGAGAGGTCCTGGGAGCCTCGAGAGAACATTCGGGCTCCTCGTATTTTGTCCCGGTTTCTTTCTAGTCTTAAAAAGGAGGGGCGTAAAGATGGGGGTACTGTCATGCCATTGCTGCCGCCGCCTCTCCCCACTGCAGCTCGCCGGGTGCGCGCACGCGTCGCATTCAGCTCTGCGCGTACACACATCTGATTCCTCTGTTGGCGCTCTTTCCTGTCCTCTCCGTCATCCTGGAGGACTGTAACCCGGAAGTAGCTACCATGCTGCTATGTAAACTGCTTCCTGCTGCTTCTCTGTGCCTGATGTTCATTTGTGTTTACAAGTGCTTCTGGCCACCTGTGGTCTCTGTGCGTTCCTAGCTCTCTGACTTTGGGTCTCCTCCGCCCTCTGCAGTGCCTGCCTGTTTCCTGTGTTCCTGCCTTGTTCCTTCAGTTCCTTTTCCTCTGCGGTACCTGCCTGGCTCCTATATCTTTTTATTGCTCCCGTCAGCCTCGGTGTCTCCATATTGTCCTGCCAGCCTCCGTGCCTCTGTAGCGTTCCCATCTTCTCCCTTGTCTCAGTAGTTCCTTTCTGTTCCCTCTTTCCCTTTGTGCCTGCTGTGTTCCCATCTGATCTCAGTCGACCCTCCAGCTTCCGTGGCGATAGTCCCTCACGGGCCTGCCCCTAACTCTCCCTGTATAGTGGGCGGTCCACCTGGTCAGCTCGTCTGAGAGGGGTTCGTCATCACGGTCCGGTGGGTCCACTCTCCGTTTTTCACTGTTTGAATCTACATGCTCTATAGGACTGCACTCGGGTGACATCCGAGTGCAGCCAGATTCTTACAGCGTCACAGAACCCTTTCATATTTAGCTGTTGGAACCGCCTTTCTTCCACTTGTAATGAGTGCCCCCTCGTCCTATTAATTGTCCTTGTATGTAACTAGTCAGACACCAGTCCTTTGTATTGACCACACATATATTATTACATGTAAATTAGATCCCCTCTGAGGCATCTTTTTTCTAAGCTAAACAAGCCCAACTTTTCCAACCTCTCATCATATGAGAGACCTTCCATCCTTTGTAATAATCTAATTGCCCGCCTTTAAACTGACTTTTTCTGAATATCCTTTTTTAAATATGGAGCCCAAAACTGGATCCCATATTCTAGCTATAGCCTCACAAGTGATTTATAGAGGGTTAACAATATGTTGGGATCACAGGATTTTACCTCTCTTTTTATACACCCTAAAATCTTGTTTGCTTTTGAGGCTGCTGCTTGACATTGAGTACGGCTGCTTAGCTTACTTCTATCCAGAATGCCCAAGTCCTTCTCCTGTTCTGTAGTCCTGACTACACTCCCATTTAATGTATATGCAGAAATAGTATTATTCTGTTCTAGGCGCATTACTCTACATTTATCTACATTAACCTTCGTTTGCCAAATGTTTGCCCATTCAGTCATCTTATCCAGATCATTTTACATTACTGTAATCTCAAGGTCAGATTTTAGTATCCTACATAGTCTGGTGTCATCAGCAAAGAGTGACACTTTGCTCTCAATTTCATTCACAAGGTCATTAATAAAGTGGTTAAAAATATTCGGTCCTAGCGCAGATCCCTGCAGTCCCCACTGCTAACTATATCCCATGAAGAGAACGTATCATTAATGATGACTCTTTGTTTCTTGTCATTTAGCCAATTCCTTACCTATCTGCACATGGTTTCCCCCAGTCCTTGCTTCCTTAGCTTCAATATAAGGTTGTTATGTGGTACAGTATCAAATGCCTTTGCAAAGTCCAGATAATCATGTCAGCTGCATTACCAACATCCAGATATGCACTTACCTCCTCATAGCAACCCAACATGTTAGCCAGAAACGTCTTATTCTTCCTAAATTTATGCTGAATGTAATTTATTATGTAATCTCTGCAATATATTTGTATTTGCATAAGTCATCTTTTATAATGCACACTACCGATGTCAGGCTTATGGGACTGTAGTTGCCTGGATCCACATTCTTACCTTTCTTATATATCAGTACTACATGAGCCATCCTCCAATCCTGTGGCACCAACCCTGTTACAAGAGAGTCTAAGAATAGAAGCGGTCTGTGAATTACTATATTCAATTCCCTCAGTATCTAAGGATGAATGGCATCTGGGTTGGGGGAATTTGTCAATGTTTAATTTGCTCAGAAGCAAGCGTACTTCTTATTATGTTATAGTTATATTAAGTGGTGAACTTTGATGTTTGCCTTGTTAAATGATCCTTGGAAAGGTCAGTTTATTGGTGAACATGAATGAATGGTGTCTGTTTAATTTATCAGCCTTTTCTTTGTCCTCTATAAATATCTTGCTATTATCATCTTTTAAGGGGCCTAGACCATTTATTTTTTTTCTTTTTGGCATTGATGTATTTATTAAAAAAAATGGGGGATTTATTTCAATGTTGCTGGTAATTTGTTTCTCTGGGGATAACTTTGCTAGATTGATTTATTTTATACATTTCTTATTGAGATCTTTAAACTCCTGAAATGCAACTTCTGTAGTCTTGACTTTTAAGATTTTTAATGCCCTTTGTTTTAGTTTTATTAATCCTTGTACTGTCTTATTTATCCATAATAGTTTATTTTTATTCCTGGACATTTTATTTCCAGAGAGTATAAGTCTTCTACAGGATTCTAGTAGTATATCCTTAAACACATCCAATTTACGGTCAATATCCTCAGTTTCCATGAGATGGTCCCAGTCTTTATGATTAAGCTCTTCCCTTAATTTGTTGAAATTAACCCTCCTAAAGTTCAAGATTATTTCATTTCCACTGTTGAATGTTTGATTGCAAATTACTTTGAAACTTTCCATATTATGGTCACTGTCTCCCAAATGCTCCTGGACCTGTAGATCAGATATTGTGTCTGGGTTATTTGAAAGAACTAGATCCAGCAAATTATGTCACTTCATATACCAGTTGAGAGAAGTAATTGTCCAGAATTGCAGATAAGAACTTACAGCTTTTAACACAACCAGAAGAGTGTATGTCCTATTGAATGTCTGGTCAGTTAAAATCTCCCATAATTAAGACCCTACTATTATTTGCTGCCTTTTTAATTTGTTGCAGCATTTCCTCCTCTACCTGTTCAGCTTTATTGAAAGGCTTGATAACAGCTTTGCATCATTGCCATCCCCATGTACATTTACCAACACCGAATCTACATTGTCACAGATCCCCCCAAGGTCATCATTGAGTACTGGTCTTAAGGTAAATTTAATAAAAATATACACCCCTCCTCTTCTGTCTTTCCTGTCCTTCCTAAATGTAGTGTAAGTCTCAATGTGTCTCATCTAGTCAAGGTTTTGGTCCAGCCAGGTTTCTGTAATGCCCACCACATTGTATGTTGTGGCTGACATGAGGGTCTCCAGTTCATTCATTTTGTTTGCAAGACTTTTTGCATTTGCCAGCAAACATTTAATTCTGTTTGCACATTTATTAATCATTTTCACCTTCCTATGTTCCTTGCTTGGCCTAGCCCTCCCAAATCCTCATTGACTCCTACTGTCTCACTCCCTCTGCCTATTCTATCCCCCTTGTTAGCACAACTATCCTCCATCTCCCCAGATCTTTTTTTTAAAAACTCCTCCTTCCGTCTGACCATTTTTCCTCAAGCAGAGCTGCATTGAAGTGCAACCCATCCCTACCATAGAGCCTGTAGCCAACAGAGAAGTCGACCCAGTTCTGCATGAACTCAAACCCATCCTTCCAGCATAAATTTCTAAGCCACTTATTTATCTCTCAAAGCTCCAGCTGTCTTTATAGTGATGCTCATGGCACTGGCAGTATTTCTGAAAACACCTTGGAGTTCCTGGCCTTCAGCTTCTTTCCTAATTCCCTGTAATCATTTTAAAGGTCCTTACACCTCCTTCTAACTTAGTCATTGGTACCAATTTATACCATGACCCCTGGATTTTTCCAAGCTCCTCCCAGGAAACTTCCTAGTCCTGGGCTTACATTCCTAATATCAGCTAAACAGGCATATTTACTAGGTTGTGCCATATCAGGACTGAGCTTCCTGGCACTTTACCCCCTACCCCTTCTTGCAACTGTTACCCGGCTACATACGTCTGGTTCCCTAAATTCCCCACCTCCTGCATATCACTGTCCCCATCCAGCGCATGCTCAGTGAGCTCTAAACTCCTCTCCAGGTTTGCAATGCTCCTGAGTGTTGGCAGCTGCACATTTAGATCCATTATCTCGGCTTCCAATCATGTAACTCACTGGCAGATATGTTTACCCTCAAACGGCTGTTACAGGTATGCATGCATTTCACAAGACACACACCTAGTAGCATTGTCCATGGAGCACATACTAATGGGAATGAACCCTAATTCTAAAAGCAGAAAACACCAACTTTGCTCTTGAGTTAAACTATGAAATTATGCTTAACTATGCACTTACCTGCAGTCCTGCACTTAAAATGCAGCCGTCTATCTGCTCAGCAACCCCTGCTTAGTGTATATGTCACTTGTGGTCCTCCAACCAGCAAGCACAGTTATAGCTAATAGAAGCTACTAGAAGCTTTTAAATCAAAAACACTTCATCACATGCACCAATCACAAGATTCCTTTTTCCCACAAGATTAAATCCCCCCACAAACATGATCATTTCTCAAATAAATACAACTATCACACAGTTATCACAACTGTGATATTATGGTTAACTATGTGGAGCTCCCCCAGACACAGGGCCACGAGTTCTCGGTACCGGGCCTCTCTGATCCAGTTCTGAGGCTGTCACGGTAGCTGGACCCGGTCCGTGACCCTGCTAAGGGGCGTCCAATAAAAGGTGATAGGAGTCTGTCAGGGATTCGTGACGCCACCTGTGGTATTCGGTCAGGGTGACCGACGCTGCTGTGGGGTCCACTGGGGTGATGTTATGGCAGCTAGATGATATACCTTCCCACAGGTGAAGTGTGTCTCCAGGGCTTCCCAGTAAGGTGGATGGTGATGATGTGAGGTGCAGGCAATAACGAGGACACAAGGTTGCAGTCTCTTTACCTCTTTACTGAAGACTTCAGGATCCTCAATCCAGATTACGATTAACAGGGCTTTCTGAGACCGGCTGGTCCGATGGGCACATCCAGAGTTCCCTTTGCAGGTGGAAATCAGTGCCTACAACTAGCGCCTGTGTGTTGTAGTGCTACCCTGCTGAGCATTCGGAATAGTCCTCACAACTTCTGTTCTCATTCGTTCGTTCGTTCGTTCTAATTCTCTCTCTCTTGTTCCAGATGTTACTAGTTTCTCATCCCCCAGTTATGTTATGGCTAGGACGCACCCGTATGACGGGAAGGCTCGGAGCTCTTCCAGGACCCTAGAGATGCCCCTCTCCACACGTTGCCGCCTATGTCTTCATAGGAAATTTAAGGTAGACAGCCAACCTATAATTAACAGTCCTGCAGAGTTCGAAGTAAGGCCTAGAGTCAGTTACTTCCGCGGTGTTCCGGCCACCGGCTACGTGCCTCAGTAGGATGTTCCCTCGGTCTCACGGCACGACTCCTACTGGCTCTCCTTTGTGATTGACCTCATTTCTCACTGTTTCACAATATCCTTCCCTTCATGTCACTTTCTTAGGATACCGCCGCGGGGTGTGCAGGTGCGGTTCCGTAACATTCTGCTCTGTTCGCTAGGTACCTGCCAGGTTCCCACGCCCGACAGGGACACCCCTGTGTCTTCTCCCTGCAACACCCCTTGCCACGGGATGTTGCCGGAATCCAACCCAGTCAGCTTCTGACTAACTTCCTATCCAACCCCTAGTTTTACCAGTGGGAGGAGTGACCCAATAAATAAAGCCTTTTTCTCCCCCTAGTGGCTGGAGTGTGAAGTGTAGTGTGTGATACCTGGTCAGTAGAATTCCTTCAGTGCCATCAGACGTACCATCACTCCCCTTAGTGGCAGAGTGTCATACTGCAACGACCAGATCTCTGGGGCGCTGCATATGCACTCACCTGCAGCTCTGCACTAAAAATGCAGCCCTCTCTCTGCTCAGCAGCCTTTGCTTAGAGTATATTTCACTTGTAGTTCTCCAATCAGCAAGCATAGGTTCCTTGCAGCAATCACATATCTTGAGAATAAATAGTGCCTGTATAAAAGGCAAGGCAGAATGATTAGCGTGATTTAGCACATTTAGAGGTCATCAGAGCTAAAAGGGCAGCAATCGAGAAAGGAAAAGAAAGCCCTCAAAGAGGTTGTCCAGTCTTATACTAAAAGACTGCAGTCACTTTATGTGATTACAGACTTTTGAATCATACAACGACTATACTTAACCCCTTAATCCCATTTGACGTACTATCCCATCAAGGTGACCTGGGACTTAATTCCCAGAGATGGGATAGTACGTCACAGCAATCGGCTGTGCTCATGGGGGGAGCGCGGCTGATCGCGGCCGGGTGTCAGCTGACTATCACAGCTGACATCCGCCACTATGTGCCAGGAGCGGTCACGGACCACCCCGGGCACATTAACCCCCGGCACACTGAGATCAAACATGATCGCTGAATTCCGGCGGTATAGGGAAGCAACGCGATGTGATGGCGTTGCTCTGAGGTTCTCCTACCTGCTTCTCCCTGCAGGCCCCGGATCCAAAATGGCCACGGGGCTGCATCCGAGTCCTGCAGGGAGGTGGCTTACCAAGTGCCTGCTCAGAGCAGGCGCTGGTAAGCCAGGAGCCCTGCATGTCAGATCGCTGATCTGACACAGTGCTCTGCAAAGTGTCAGATCAGCAATCTGACCTTATAACATGATGCCCTCCCTGGGGCAATGTTATAAAGAAAATAAAAATATTTAGCTGTGTAAAAAAAAAAATTCCTAAATTAAGAAAAAAAAATATATATATTATTCCCATAAATACATTTCTTTATCTAAATAAAAAAAACAATAAAAGTACACATATTTAGTATCGCCACGTCCGTAACAACCCGACCTATAAAACTGTCCCGCTAGTTAACCCCTTCAGTGAACACCGTAAAAAAGAAAGAAAACGAAGCAAAAAACAACGCTTTATTATCATACCGCCGAACAAAAAGTGGAATAGCACTGGATCAAAAAGACGGATATAAATAACCATGGTATCGCTGAAAATGTCATCTTGTCCCGCAAAAAACGAGCCACCACACAACATCATCAGCGAAAAAATAAAAAAGTTATAGTCCTCAGAATAAAGCGATGCAAAAATAATTATTTTTTCAATAAAATAGTTTTTATTGTATAAAAGCGCCAAAACATAAAAAAAGATATAAATGAGGTATCGCTGTAATTGTACTGACCCGAAGAATAAAACTGCTTTATCCATTTTACCAAATGCGGAATGGTATAAACGCTCCCCCCCCCCCCAAAAGAAATTCATGAATAGCTAGTTTTTGGTCATTCTGCCTCACAAAAATCGGAATAAAAAGCGATCAAAATATGTCACGTGCCCGAAAATGTTACCAATAAAAATATCAACTCGTCCTGCAAAAAACAAGACCTAACATGACTCTGTGAACCAAAACATGGAAAAATTATAGCTCTCAAAATGTGGTAATGCAAAAAAATTTTTTTTGCAATAAAAAGCTTCTTTTAGTGTGTGATGGCTGCCAGTCATAAAAATCAGCGAAAAAACCAGCTATAAAAGTAAATGAAACCCCACTTCATCACCCCCTATGTTAGTGAAAAATAAAAAAATTTAAAAAAGGATTTATTTCCATTTTCCCATTAAGGTTAGGGCTATGGCTAGGGTTAGGGCTAGGGTTAGTGCTAGGGTTAGGGTTAGGGCTATCGCTAGTGCTAGGGTTAGGGTTGGGGCTAGGGTTAGGGTTTGGATTACATTTACGGTTGGAATTAGGGTTAGGGGTGTGTCAGGATAAGGGGAGTGTTTAGGGTTAAGGTTGGGATTAGGGTTAGGGGTGTGTTGGAGTTGGGGTTAGGGGTGTGGTTGGGATTAGGGCTAGGGGTGTGTTTGGGTTTCAGTTAGAATTGGAGGTTTCCACTGTTTAGGCACATCAGGGCTCTCGAAACGCGACATGGCGTCCAATCTCAATTCCAGCCAATTCAGCGTTGAAAAAGTTAAACAATGCTCCTTCCATTCCTAGCTCTCCCGTGCGCCCAAACAGAGGTTTACCTCAACATATGGGGTATCAGCGTACTCAGGACAAATTGGACTACAACTTCTGGGGTCTAATTTCTCTTTTTACCCTTGGGACAATACAAATTTTGGGGGCTAAAAAAACATTTTTGTAGGAAAAAATGATTTTTTATTTTCATGGCTCTGCGTTATAAACTGTAGTGAAACACTTGGGGGTTCTAAGTTCTCACAACACATCTAGATAAGTTCCTTGGGGGTCCTAGTTTCCAATATGGGGTCACTTGTGGGGGGTTTCAACTGTTTAGTTACATCAGGGGCTCTGCAAATGCAACGTGATGCCTGCAGACCAATCTATCTAATTCTGCATTCCAAATGACGCTCCTTCCCTTCCGAGCTCTGCCATGCACCCACACGGTGGATCCCCCCCACATTTGGGGTATCAGCGTACTCGGGACAAATTGGAAAACAACTTTTGGGGTCAAATTTCTCCTGTTACCCTTGGTAAAATACAAAACTGTGGGCTAAAAAATAATTTTTGTGGGAATAAAAAATATTTTTTGTTTTCATGGCTCTGCGTTATAAACTGTAGAGAAACACTTGGGGGTTCAAAGCTCTCACAACACATCAAGATGAGTTCGTTAGGCGGTCTACTTTCCAAACTGGTATCACTTGTGGGGAGTTTCAATGTTTAGGCACATCAGTGGCTCTCCTTTCCTTCCGAGCTCTGCCAAGCGGTGGTTTACCCCCACAAATTGGGTATCAGCATACTCAGGACAAATTGTACAACAACTTTTGGGGTCAAATTTCTTCTCTTTACCTTTGGAAATTAAAAAATTGGGGGCAAAAAATCATTTTTGTGAAAAAATATGATATTTTATTTTTACGGCTCTGCATTACAAACTTCTGTTAAGCACTTGGTGGGTCAAAGTGCTCAGCACACATCTAGATAAGTTTCTTAGGGGGTCTACTTTCCATAATGGGGTCACTTGTGGGGGGTTTCAATGTTAGGCACATCAGGGGCTCTCCAAACGCAACATGGCGTCCCATCTCAATTCCAGTCAATTTTGCATTGAAAAGTCAAATGGCGCTACTTCGCTTCCGAGCTCTGCCATACGCCCAAACAGTGTTTTTCCCCCACATATGGGGTATCAGCGTACTGAGGACAGATTGCAGAACAACTTTTGGGGTCTATTTTCTCTTGTTGCCCTTGGTAAAATAAAACAAATTGGAGCTGAAGTAAATTTTTTGTGAAAAAAAGTTATATGTTCATTTTTATTTAAACATTCCAAAAATTCCTGTGAAACACCTGAAGGGTTCATAAACTTCTTGAATGTGGTTTTGAGCACCTTGAGGGGTGCAGTATTTTGAATGGTGTCAAACTTGGTTATTTTCTATCATATAGACCCCTCAAAATGACTTCAAATGAGATGTGGTCCCTACAAAAAATGGTGGTGTAAAAATGAGAAATTGCTGGTCAACTTTTAACCCTTATAACTCCCTAACAAAAAAAATGTTGGTTCCAAAATTGTGCTGATGTAAAGTAGACATGTGGGAAATGTTACTTATTAAGTATTTTGTGTGGCATATCTCTGTGATTTAATTGCATAAAAATTCAAATTTGGGAAATTGCAAAATTTTTGCCAAATTTCCATTTTTTTCACAAATAAATGCAGGTAATATCAAAGAAATTTTACCACTATCATGAAGTACAATATGTCATGAGAAAATAGTGTCAGAATCACCGGGATCCATTGAAGCGTTCCAGAGTTATAACCTCATAAATGGACAGTGGTCAGAATTGTAAAAATTGGCCCGGTCATTAATGTGCAAACCACCCTTGGGGGTAAAGGGGTTAAACGATCCATCACAACATCTATTGCATAGTCAACGATTATTCATTAATTAAGTGCTCTTTTATTTTTATATATCTACTCCATTATACAGATTCTTCACGGCATTGCTCATTTTTGTACATAGCGCAGGTGAATACAATTTTTTCTAGTAACTATACGACATATTTTACAGGTCCACACAGAACCTGTTATAATCACCAGCAGCACTCTACATTGAGCATCTGTTCCCCCACTAGGAACGACTTGGAGCACCAGTGCTTTCTTCTTTTTTAACATTTCAGACATGTCTACTTTACATTAGCACAATTTTAGAGCCAACACTTTTTTTAATTAGGAAATTATAACTGGTTAAAAGTTGACCAGTGATATTTCATTTTTCCAACCAAATTTACAAAACCCTTTTTTTAGGGACCACACATTTGATGTCACTTTGAGGGGTCTATACAGTAGAAGATACCCAAAAGTGACACCATTCTAAAAATGTCACCCCTCAAGATACTGAAAGCCACATTCAAGAAGGTTATTAACCCCTCAGGTGCTTCACAGAATATTTTAGAATCTGGAAAAAGGAAAAAAATGAACATTTAAATTTGTCTCACAAAAAAATTACTTCTCATCCATTTTTTTTTTATTTTGACACGGGTAACATAAAAAAATACCCCATATGAGGGGGAAAACTACAGTTTGGATGTACTGCAGAGCTCGGAAGGGAGAGAGCGTTATTTGACTTTTTGAATGCAAAATTTGTTGAAACAATTGGCAAACGCCATCTCGCATTTGGAGAGCATCTGGTGTGACATTAAAACATTAAAATCCCCCACAAATGACCCCATTTTGGAAACTAGACCCTTCAGGTTCTTCACAGAATGTTGAGCGTAAAAAAAAATCTAATTTTTCCAACAAATATGTATTTAGCCTAAAATATTGTATTTTGATAAGGGTAACAGAAGAAATTGCACTATACAATTTGTTGTGCAATTTATCCTGAGTTCGCCAATACCCCATATGAGGGAGAAAAGTACTGTTTGGGTGCAATGTAAAATTTCCTGGAAACATTAGCGGAAGTCATACTGCCATATTTTTCTAATCATTTCTGGGGGAAGGAGAAAATAAAGGTTGATATTTAAAAATATAAAAATAATGAACTCATTTTAATTTTTGCATAACCCGAATTTCCACAGGAATGCTCATCACTTGTCTCAGTCAAAGCAAGATAATGTTTCCACTTACTGAGACAACGTCAGCTCAAGTCAGTGTTCTGCTCAGTTTGCCACCTCTTTGAAGCAGATTTAATATTTTACATCTCAGCCAATGCTCTAATACATAAGAGCATTCATTCAGTTGACTGCTCAAGTGTTCTGTATGAGAATGCTATTGACTGATGCATTGAACTGTGATTACCTCTGGGAGAACAATGCCAATTGGCAGGGCGTAATTGGACAAGTCAGATAAACATCTCTTCAGACTATCAGTTAGTAAAGGTCCCAAATACATTAGACAGTAGGATAAACCTGTCGATATCAGTGAGTTCAGCCAATTTTAGCCTACTGGCTATGGTGCCTTAAGACATCTGACCCATAGTGTGGCGCCCCAGGATCCTGGTCATCACAGTAGCATTGCTTTCCTCACGGGGAGAGTGATGTTACGCTTGAAGGCAAGAAGGGATAACTGTAACCAGGTACCACAAACATGCAACACATTCACACTCCAGGCCTCCAGGGGGAGCTTTTGATCCTACTTGCTAGGTGACTCCCCATAGACTCCTCGCCACCGCCTACAGTGGGAGCGACCCTGGGAGACCTCGCAGACCCCTGATGCCCCGCTGCAGCCAAACGAAGAAGACCCTAAACATCCAGGGAGAGTGGGTAACCTTCTGGTGGATGCACACCAGCACCGACCTGATCGGGTTCCCAAGGGAAACCCAAGCGGAAGGGGAGCAGGTGAAGGTCATAAGCCAGGAGGAGTACCGTCGGCAGCAGGCACTCCAACAGGAGCAGGAGGCCAGGGAGCAGGAGCTCCGACACCAGGCCATGAAAGAGAGAGACTTACAGGCCAAATCTTGGGCCAGGAAGGTTGGACATGAGGACAGGAGCCCACGGAGACAAGGTACCATGGTGAAATTCCTCCTTAAAGCTGGATGAGGTTTATTAAAGAACCTGATCTTTATCCGGAAGTATTTGTTACTAGATGGGATGTGAAGGCTCATCTAATAGAGGGACACCCGGACAGGGACCTCTACCACGGTGACCGCTTCACCTATACTAGACACTGGGGAGAAAAAGGGTGGTACGCCCTACATGTGCACAGATGTGTACCAAAGGTTCTGGAATCACCCGCTCACAACCTTGAGCCATCACCACCAATGGACCACGTTGCCCGCCAACGCCCTCACCTGGCAAGGTGACTTCCACATCCATTCCCCACAGAGAACCCGTCATCCTGTGCTCAAGATGTACCAGAACAGTTAAAGAGCGAAAATCCGTGGGCACTTAGACTCCCAACCGGAGCGTGGATGCGCTCTATGAAGTACCCGGTAGCCACCCACCTCTGCAGTGGCTACCTTGGACAATGCCACTGCTAAAGTAAAGTGAAAATTTAAGCCTAACTGTGAATAGTTAAAAGTTAAATCTTTGCTGCAAGTTCCAAAAATGACTGTTATAAAAATTTATTTTGTAAACCCAACCAGGGTTTCTACTTAAAGGGGTCCAAAGTTTAAAGGGATCCTGTTTACAAAAGTTGCATTTTTGCTTAAAGACACTTGAGTCATGGACAGTGAATTGCTCACAATCTCTCCATTGTAAATAGTTTGCACCTTCTTAAAGGTGCTTCCTACTGGTTTTACAAAGGAGCTCTTAAAAAGTCTGCTCTAACTTTACGGTGCAAGTTGCTTTGCTTTACAGAGACCTAAAGAAAAACCAGTTTGGCATGGCAGGATTCCAGGTCTGGATACATGCCTTGTAGCACGCCCAAGCCCAATGTGGGGGTTAATGACGGGTCCCTCGCATCGTTGCTGCTGTTCTAAAGTTAATGATTGACCTGAGTATTAATTGCACTACCTCACAATTGAAAGACTTGAATGTTGACTTGTCGTACTTTGCTAGTTAGAATTATATGTTGCATGATAAAGTTGATATATTAAAGGGTTAATATAGTGAATAAAAATAAAATTGAGATTTGAACATAGATAGTATTGTATACAGATAGTTATGAAGATATCTCATGATGCACTTTGAAATAAAATAGTGAGCCTGTGGGGGTTGGGTGAAAGTTTTGCACTTGAATAAAGAAAATGTTTGTTTTGCACTTGAAGCCTTAAGATAGTATACCCGTAGTGGGTAATGGCATTTCATAGTTAGTTAGTTATTATACTGTTTTATATTCTCAAAAGTATGCATACTATGTAAATAAGTTATTGTAACGTTCAAGTGTTCTCACCTCCCTTAAAGGGAAGCTCTATTTTATGTAGTATTAATTTTTTTCTTAAGTTTATAGCATTCCAAAAATTGTATGTCTTTTTGCTAACCTGTATTGTTGTTCTTCTTTTCCCAGTCCGGGAGTACTGGATTTAACAAGGGGCAGCACCCAAGGGTCCTGGTTGTCACAGTAGCATTGCTTTCCTCATGGGGAGAGTGACATTACGCTTGAAAGCAAGAAGGGTTAACTGTAACCAGGTACCACAAACATGCAACACATTCACACTTCAGGCCACCAGGGGGAGCTTTTGATCCTACTTGCTAGGTGACTCTATATATATATATATATATATATATATAATTGATAGTGTTGAGCATTCCGATACTGCAAATATTGGGGGCCGATGTTCACGGTATCGGAATTCCGATACTGAGTTCCGATACTTTCTCAATATCGGATACCGGAATCCGAAGTTCCCATAATTCAATGAGTTATCAAAATTTACCAAACACTCCACTTTACAGTTGTGTAGGTCACATTAGCTCATATTAAAGTCTCGTCCACACTTTATAAACTTAGTTGTTTCTTATACCTGTTAGCAGCTGTTCAGGAATAAGCACACTAAGCCGTTAGTACTTTTCTGCCTATCTTTATCAGTCTACCAAGATGAAGAAGGCAGAGAGTAAGGCAGGTGGTCATGGAGTTTCTGCAGGGAGAGGACATGGGGATTTTGTGCCTGCTGCGGGCATCGGTGACTCATCATCCCCCAGTTTTAGCAGGAAACAGTCCTTCATGCGCAGCTTTGTAGGAGTTCGCCATACCCTACTACTGTGGGACGAACAAAGTGAAGCTGTTGTCGGATGGATGGCAGCTAATGCATCGACTTAAATTAGTGCCACATTCTCTCAGGCACAGAGCACTGAAGAGCACCAATCTGTCTTTTCACCACCTGCCAAATTGCCCAGGCAGTCAGAGAGCCCAGGACAGGAGCCATCTCTACTTCTGTTCTCTGAATCTCTTGGCTTTGAAAGAGGGGGCCAGCCAAGCAGCATTCTAGAATCTGAAAAGGTAGTATGCAGTGATGTGCAACAGTTTTGTCTCTCTGAATCTGAAGAGGCGGGTGGGCCAGTGCGTCTGGTCAGCACACCTCAGTACGCATCTGATGATGAGACTCAGGTGCCACTTTCTGGTGCGTACTTTGCTGCCGAGACTACCCAGGAGAAGCAGTTGTTGTAAGAGGGTAGTGTAGATGATGAGGTCCTTGACCCATCATGGCATGGGGTACAGGAAGGTGGTGGGAGCAGCTCTAAGGAAGAGATTCCCCAAACGGCCCAAAAAGGAGGGAGAGGGAGGGGGAAGAGTGCATTGCCTGTAGCCTCCACTTCGGCACCCATTAGGAGCATGCCTCTTCCAAAAGCCAAAACGAGCGCTCCCAAGACTTGCAGTGCCTGGTCCTTTTTTGACACAGTTGCAGATGACATTTCCTTTGAAAAATGCAAGCTGTGTAATCAGAAAGTCAAAAGAGGGAAAAGTGTCAGCAACCTTAATACCACAAATATGTTGAAACATGTGCGGACCAAGCACGTGGTGGAGTTACGAAAACACACTGAAGACCTAGGCCAACCTACAGCGGCACCTACCACCTCTTCAGCTTGTGTTGTAGCCTCTTCCTCCAGCTCATACACAGCTGGTTCGGCTTCTTCACAGGATCACCATGGAAGAACCTCTGGCACTGTTTTACACAGACCCAGTGAAATTCCACCCACAGCACCACGTTCCCTGTCATCCTCACATTCCCAGCCCAGTCTACAGCCATTGGTAGCACAGGCATGGGAGAAAAGGTGGCCTTTCTCGGCAAACCAGCCCCGAGCACAGGCTCTGAATACTGGCATTGCAAAACTACTGTCCCTTGAAATGCTGTCATTCATTCTGATGTTGACTGACATCTTCCATAACTTGATTGCATTGGCAGTCCCACAATACAATGTGCCCAGCCGCTTTTATTTCAGCAGGCAAGCCGTCCCTGCCCTGCAAAAGCATGTGGAGGGAAACATTAAACATGCGCTACTAAACGCCATCAGTAACAAGGTCCACCTCACAACCGATGCGTGGACCAGTCACCATGGACAGGGACAATACCTTTCCCTCACTGCCCATTGGGTAAATGTGGTGGAGCTGGGTACAGATCTTGAGAGTGGCGCTGTATGTGTTCTGCCAACTCCAAGGATTGCAGGAATCCAGTCTGTACACATTGACTCCTCCTCATACTCCAGTTCCTCTGAATCAGCGCTGCAGGAGCCGTCACAGTCCACCTCCACATGGACCCTTGAACGCTTACCTGTTATGAACGATCTGACCACAGCCATGGCCAAACGTCAACAGGCCGTATTGAAATTAATTTCTTTGGGGAATCAAAGCCACACAGCGCCGGAGTGCTGGAATGCCATCAAGCAGGAGAGCGATGTGTGGTTTGTGCCAGCGAATCTCCAGCCAGGCATGGTAGTGTGTGACAATGGCCGAAATCTGGTGGCAGCTCTGGGCCTAGGCAACCTCACTCACATCCCATGTCTGGCACATGTGCTCAACTTGGTCGTGCAGAGTTTTTTGAGGGACTATCTGGATCTTGATGCACTGCTGCACAAGGTCCGCCTAGAGTGTGCATACTTGAGGCGTTCCAGCATGGCAAGATCGCGCATTGCAGCTCTGCAGCGCCGATTCTGCCTTCCGGAACATCGCATCATATGTGACCTACCCACCAGGTGGAATTCAACATTACATATGTTGGAGCAGTTATGTGAGCAGCAGGCAGCAGTAATAGAGTACCAGCTGCACCAGGCTCAAAGAAGTCGCACTGCGCGCCTTTCAGACTTCACAACCATTGAGTGGCCCACAATGAAGGACATCTGCCAGGTTTTGCATGCCTTCGATGATTCCACGCAGATGGCGAGTGCAGATGATGCACTAGTCAGCATGACAATCCCCCTTAACTGCCTGCTTGAATAAACACTGCAAGCGCAAGGGATGAGGTTGTGGAAGAGGTGGAGGATGAGGAGTCACAAATGCCACCTGCTTCTGGACAGTCTGAGCAACGTGGTTCCTCACAAAAGCCTAGGCAGGGGACACTTTGTGAGGAGGATGAGAAGGAGTCAACGGAGGAGGAAGACATCTGTCCAGAGGAGGGAGTTACACAATGCTCCAGAAGTCAGTATGTAGAGCGAGAGTGGTATGATGCAAAGCAGGCAGAGATCACGCCTCAAGCAGGGGACAGCATGTCTTGGCCATTTGGCAGTCTGCAGCACAGGGTTGATTTCATGCTGTAGTGCCTAAGAAACGACCGCCGCATCGCCCACATTCTTACCATGGCTGATTATTGGGTGTACACCCTCCTAGATCTGCGCTACCATGACAACTTACAATCCCTCATAACACTGTGGCAGCAGGAGCGTAAAATGCGGGAGTACCAAGACTCACTGGTGCAGTCCATCATCTTCACCAGTCCAATCGAGTGCTGCTAGTGCTTTACAAAGCAGCTCAGTGCATCGAGGCAGTGGAGGAAGCTCTGCACAAAGAGGGAGCAGAAGCAGTGCCTCAGCACAAGGCAAGACCAGTCTGGCCCAACAGTGGCAAAGTTTTGTGTGCCCGCCACAAATGTCTACACCATCACAGACGGGTCCACTCAGAAGGAGGCTACGTTTGCGTCAGATGGTGACAGACTACATGTCTTGCACTCTCAGCATACTCCCAGACGGCTCTTCCCCCTTCAAGTTTTGGGTCTCTAAGCTGGATACAAGGTTAGTGCTTAGCCAGTATGCATTGGAGGTGCTGGCTTGCCCTGTTGCTAGTGTATTATCGGAACGTGTCTTTAGTGCCGCCGGTGGTGTACTAACAGACCGTCGCATGCGACTATTCTCCGATAATGTTGACCGGCTTACTTTTCTGAAAATGAACAAGGCCTGGATCTTGCAGGAATTTGCCACTCCTCTTCCAGATTAAAAAATTGGTTGGCAACAGTATCCAGGTCTCCTGTTGTGTTCATGTTTCTACCACCTGACCTGTAATCCCAAGGCTCCAACACTGCCAGTTGCTGCTCAGAAGTGCCGTCTGCACAGAGAAAAACACGTGCTCCTGTGTTAGTGGGGTTCAGTAACGTCAGCTGCTCCCCCACTGTGTATCCGGCAATTGCTCCTGCTACCTCCACACTCACACTACTTCAGATATTAAACTTGCTCCAATTAGACTTCGGCCTACACCTTAATTGACCCTGTGCTCCAACATCTGCAGTTGCTGCTCAGAAGTTCCGTCTGCACAGACATAAACACTAGCTCCTGTGTTAGTGGGGTCCAGTAACGTCAGCTGCTCCCCTGCTGTGTATCGGGCAATTGCTCTTGCTACCTCCACACTCACACTACTTCAGATATTAAAGTTGCTCCAATTAGGACTCAGCCTACACCCTAATTGACCCTGGGGTCCAACACCATCAGTTGCTATTCAGAAGTGCCATCTGCACAGAGAAAAACACTAGCTCCTGTGTTAGTGGGGTTCAGTAACATCAGCTGCTCCTCTGCTGTGTATCTGGCAATTGCTCCTGCTACCTCCACAATCACACTACTTCAGATATTCAACTTGCTCCAATTAGGCCTTGGCCTACACCATGATTGACCCTGGGCTCCAACACCGCCAGTTGCTGCTCAGAAGTGCCATCTGCATAGTTAACAGTTGCTCCTCTGTTATTGGGGTTCAGTAACGCCAGCTGCTCCCCTGCTGTGTGTGCATCAATTTCTCCACTCAGTTTCTAGCAATGACCCTGGGCTCCATCACCGCCAGTTGCTGCCCGCTGACTGCACAGTCAACAGTTGGTCCTCTGTTATTGGGGTTCTGTAATGCCAGCTGCTCCCCTGCTGTGTGTGCGGCAATTTCTCTGCTCAGTTTCTAGCATTGACCCTGGGCTCCAACACCGCCAGTTGCTGCCCGGAAGTGCTGTCTGCACATTCAACAGTTGCTCCTCTGTTATTGGGGTTCTGTAATGCCAGCTGCTCCCCTGCTGTGTGTGCGGCAATTTCTCCACTCAGTTTCTAGCATTGACCCTGGGCTCCAACACCGCCAGTTGCTGCCTGGAAGTGCTGTCTGCACAGTCAACAGTCGCTCCTCTGTTATTGGGGTTCAGTAACGTATTGTGAATTCCGCTCTTGGGCTCCCTCTTGTGGTTTCAAGTGGTATGCCTGCTCCTTGGAGTTAGCTGTCAGCAGCTGCCTCCACTGATCGTCTCTTCTGCTCGGCTATTTAGGCCTGGCTCTTTCCTTCAGCCAGTGCCACTTGTAAATGGTTCCTGGTTGGATTCACATCTCTTTGTATTTCCCTGTTATCCTGACCAGTTCAGCAAAGCTAAGTTTTTGCTTGCTCTTTTCTGTCCATAGACTGTGGACTTATCCGTTCTGTGCTTTCTATGTTTGTCCAGCTTATCAGTATGACTTAATTCTGTCTTGCTGGAAGCTCTGGGAAGCAGATTTACCCTCCACACCTTTAGTCAGGTGTGAAGATTTTTTGTAAACTCTGCGTGGATTTTTGTAGTGTTTTATACTGACCGCACAGTATTCCACCCTGTCCTATCTATTTAGCTAGACTGGTCTCCTGTGCTCATCCTGGTTTCATTCTGTGTATGTCTTTTTCCCTCTCCACTCACAGTCATTATTTGTGGGGGGCTAATCTATCCTTTGGGGATTTTCTCTGAGGCAAGATAGCTTTCCTGCTTCTATCTTTAGGGGTAGTGTTGTGAATTCTGTTGTCGAGCTCCCTCCTGTGGTCATGAATGGTACTTCGGTGAGTTCGGTCCGTGGGCTCCCTCTGGTGGCTGTGAGTGGAGCTGCTGCTTCTGAGGTTCCTTACACAGGTGACGTGGTTTATCCTTTGGTTGGCTTCTCTATTTAACTCCACTCAGATCGTTTCTCCATGCCAGCTGTCAATGTTTTAGCATTGGTTCAGTTCGCTCCTGGATCTGTCTGGTGTACTGTCTTCTCCTGCAGAAGCTAAATTCCTGATTGTTATTATTGTTCTTGTTTCTTTGTCCAGCTGGTTATCTTGATTTTGTCTTGCTAGCTGGAAGCTCTGGGATGCAGGGTGGCACCCCCGCACCGTGAGTCGGTGCAGAGGACCCTTTTGCACACTCTGCGTGGTCTTTTGTAGGTTTTTGTGCTGACCGCAAAGATTCCTTTCCTATCCTCTGTCTATTTAGTAAGTCGTGCCTCCCTTTGCTGAAACCTATCTCATTTCTGCGTTTGTGACTTTCATCTTTACTCACAGTCATTACATGTGGGGGGCTGCCTATTCCTTTGGGGAATTTCTCTGAGGCAAGGTAGGCTTTATTTTCTTCTCTAGGGCTAGCTAGCTCTTAGGCTGTGACGAGGCGCATAGGGAGCGTCAGGAGCGCTCCACGGCTATTTCTAGTGTGTGCGATAGGATTAGGGCTTGCGGTCAGCAGAGCTCCCACATCCCAGAGCTCGTCCTGTATGAGTTTAACTATCACGTCGGGTGCTCCTAACCACCAGGTCATAACAGTACAGCTGGCCCAAAGTATTAATGCATCTCAATAGAGGGATAAGAGAAGTTCTGAGACCATTTTTTTTTCTTTGCACTGTGTTTTGTCTTTCTTTTCCCCTAGACCTTTCGGTGGTTCAGGACACAGGTGTAGAGATGGACATTCAAGGTCTGTCCTCTTGTGTGGATCATCTCACTGCAAGGGTACAAAACATTCAAGATTTTGTGGTTCAGAATCCGATGTTAGAGCCTAAAATTCCTACTCCTGATTAATTTTCTGGAAATAGATCTAAGTTTCTGAATTTCAAAAATAATTGTAAACTGTTTCTAGCTTTGAAACCACGCTCCTCTGGTGACCCCGCTCAACAAGTAAAAATCATTATTTCTTTGTTGCGTGGTGACCCTCAAGACTGGGCATTTTCCCTTGCGCCAGGAGATCCTGCATTGCGTGATGTTGATGCGTTTTTTCTTGCGCTAGGATTGCTTTATGATGAACCAAATTCCGTGGATCAGGCAGAGAAAATCTTGCTGGCTTTGTGTCAGGGTCAGGATGAGGCGGAGGTGTACTGTCAGAAGTTTAGAAAGTGGTCTGTGCTTACTCAGTGGAATGAATGTGCCCTGGCGGCAATTTTCAGAAAGGGTCTTTCTGAAGCCTTTAAGGATGTCATGGTGGGATTTCCCACGCCTGTTGGTCTGAATGAGTCTATGTCATTGGCCATTCAGATCGATCGGCGCTTGCGTGAGCGCATAGCTGTGCACCATTTGGCGGTGTTCTCTGAGAATAGGCCTGAGCCTATGCAGTGTGATAGAACTTTGACCAGAGCTGAACGGCAAGAACACAGACGTCGGAATGGACTGTGTTTTTACTGTGGTGACTCCACTCATGCTATCTCCGATTGTCCTAAGCGCACTAAGCGGTTCGCTAGCTCTGCCACCATTGGTACGGTACAGTCAAAATTTCTTTTGTCCGTTACTCTGATTTACTTTCTGTCATCATATTCTGTTATGGCATTTGTGGATTCAGGCGCTGCCTTGAATTTGATGGACTTGGAGTTTGCCAGGCGCTGTGGTTTTTCCTTGGAGTCCTTGCAGCATCCTATTCCATTGAGAGGAATTGATGCTACGCCTTTGGCCAAGAATAAACCTCAATACTGGACGCAAATGACCATGTGCATGGCTCCTGCACATCAGGAGGATATTCGCTTTTTGCTGTTGCATAATCTGCATGATGTGGTCGTTTTGGGGTTGCCATGGCTACAGGTCCATAATCCAGTGTTGGATTGGAAGTCTATGTCTGTGTCCAGCTGGGGTTGTCAAGGGGTACATGGTGATGTTCCATTGTTGTCGATTTCGCCTTCCACTCCTTCTGAAGTCCCTGAGTTTTTATCAGATTACCGGGATGTATTTGAGGAGCCCAAATCCGGTGCCCTACCTCCTCATAGGGACTGCGATTGTGCTATTAATTTGATTCCCGGTAGTAAGTTTCCTAAGGGCCGACTGTTTAATCTATCTGTGCCAGAGCACGCTGCTATGCGGAATTATATAAAGGAATCCTTGGAGAAGGGTCATATTCGCCCGTCGTTGTCACTATTGGGAGCAGGGTTCTTTTTTGTGGCCAAGAAGGATGGCTCTTTAAGACCTTGTATTGATTACCGCCTTCTTAATAAGATCACAGTCAAATTTCAGTATCCTTTGCCGCTGATGTCTGATCTGTTTGCTCGAATTAAGGGGGCTAGTTGGTTCACCAAGATAGATCTTCGAGGGGCATATAATCTGGTGCGAATTAAACAGGGCGATGAATGGAAAACAGCATTTAATACGCCCGAGGGCCATTTTGAGTACCTGGTTATGCCATTCGGGCTTTATAATGCTCCATCTGTGTTTCAGTCCTTTATGCATGACATCTTCCGAGAGTACCTGGATAGATTCATGATTGTATATTTTGGTCTTTTCGGATGATTGGGAGTCTCATGTGAAGCAGGTCAGAATGGTGTTCCAGGTTCTTCGTGCTAATTCCTTGTTTGTGAAGAGGTCTAAGTGTCTCTTTGGAGTTCAGAAGGTTTCATTTTTGGGTTTCATTTTTTCCCCTTCTACTATCGAGATGGACCCTGTTAAGGTCCAGGCCATTTATGATTGGACTCAGCCGACATCTGTGAAGAGCCTACAGAAGTTCCTAAGATTTGCTAATTTTTACAGTCGCTTCATCGCTAATTTTTCTAGTGTTGCTAAACCGTTGACTGATTTGACCAAGAAAGGTGCTGATGTGGTCAATTGGTCCTCTGCGGCTGTAGAGGCTTTTCAGGAGTTGAAGCGTCGTTTTTCTTCTGCCCCTGTGCTGTGCCAGCCAGATGTTTCGATTCCGTTTCAGGTCGAGGTTGATGCTTCTGAGATTGGAGCAGGGGCTGTTTTGTCACAAAGAAGTTCTGATGGCTCGGTGATGAAACCATGTGCCTTCTTTTCTAGAAAATTCTCGCCTGCTGAGCACAATTATGATGTTGGCAATCGAGAGTTGTTGGCCATGAAATGGGCATTCGAGGAGTGGCGTCATTGGCTTGAAGGAGCTAAACATCGCGTGGTGGTCTTGACGGATCACAAGAATTTGACTTATCTCGAGTCTGCCAAACGGTTGAATCCTAGACAGGCTCGATGGTCGCTCTTTTTCTCCCGTTTTGATTTTGTGGTTTCATACCTTCCGGGATCTAAGAATGTGAAGGCTGATGCCCTGTCAAGGAGTTTTGTGCCTGACTCTCCGGGTGTTCCGGAGCCGGCGAGTATTCTTAAAGAGGGGGTAATTTTGTCTGCCATCTCCCCTGATTTGCGGCGCGTGCTGCAGAAGTTTCAGGCTGATAGACCTGACCGTTGTCCTACGGAGAAACTGTTTGTCCCTGATAGATGGACTAGTAGAGTTATCTCTGAGGTTCATTGTTCGGTGTTGGCTGGTCATCCTGGAATCTTTGGTACCAGAGATTTGGTGGCTAGATCCTTTTGGTGGCCTTCTTTGTCACGGGATGTGCGTTCTTTTGTGCAGTCCTGTGGGACTTGTGCTCGGGCTAAGCCCTGCTGTTCTCGTGCCAGTGGGTTGCTTTTGGACTTGCCGGTCCCAAAGAGGCCCTGGACGCATATTTCCATGGATTTTATTTCTGATCTCCCTGTTTCTCAAAGGATGTCGGTCATTTGGGTGGTTTGTGATCGCTTCTGTAAGATGGTCCATTTGGTACCCTTGTCTAAATTGCCTTCCTCCTCTGATTTGGTGCCATTGTTTTTCCAGCATGTGGTTCGTTTGCATGGCATTCTGGAGAACATCGTCTCGGACAGGGGTTCCCAGTTTGTTTCAAGGTTTTGGTGGTCCTTTTGTGCTGAGATGGGCATTGATTTGTCTTTTTCTTCGGCTTTCCATCCTCAGACTAATGGCCAAACCGAACGAACTAATCAGACTTTGGAGACATATCTGAGATGCTTTGTTTCTGCTGATCACGATGATTGGGTGTCCTTTTTGCCTTTGGCTGAGTTCGCCTTAATAATCGGGCCAGCTCGGCTACTTTGGTTTCTCCTTTTTTCTGCAATTCTGGTTTCCATCCTCGTTTCTCTTCAGGGCAGGTTGAGCCTTCGGACTGTCCTGGTGTGGATACCGTGGTATACAGGTTGCAGCAGATTTGGACTCATGTGGTGGACAATTTGACATTGTCCCAGGAGAAGGCTCAACGTTTCGCTAACCGCCGGCGCTGTGTTGGTCCCCGACTTCGGGTTGGGGATTTGGTTTGGTTGTCATCTCGTTATGTTCCTATGAAGGTTTCCTCTCCTAAGTTTAAGCCTCGTTTCATTGGGCCATATAAGATTTCTGAAATTCTTAATCTTGTGTCATTTCATTTGGACCTTCCAGCTTCTTTTGCCATCCATAATGTGTTCCATAGGTCGTTGTTGCGGAGATTCGTGGCGCCTATGGTTCCCTCCGTTGATCCTCCTGCCCCGGTGTTGGTCGAGGGGGAGTTGGAGTATGTGGTGGAAAAGATCTTGGATTCTTGTGTTTCGAGACGGAAACTCCAGTACCTGGTCAAGTGGGAGGGTTATGGTCAGGAGGATAATTCCTGGGTTTTTGCCTCTGATGTTCATGCTGCCGATCTAGTTCGTGCCTTTCATTTGGCTCATCCTGATCGGCCTGGGGGCTCTGGTGGGGGTTCGGTGACCCCTCCTCAAGTGGGGGGGTACTGTTGTGAATTCTGTTGTCGAGCTCCCTCCTGTGGTCATGAATGGTACTTCGGTGAGTTCGGTCCGTGGGCTCCCTCTGGTGGCTGTGAGTGGAGCTTCTGCTTCTGAGGTTCCTTACACAGGTGACGTGGTTTATCCTTTGGTTGGCTTCTCTATTTAACTCCACTCAGATCGTTTCTCCATGCCAGATGTCAATGTTTTAGCATTGGTTCAGTTCGCTCCTGGATCTGTCTGGTGTCCTGTCTTCTCCTGCAGAAGCTAAGTTCCTGATTGTTATTATTGTTCTTGTTTCTTTGTCCAGCTGGTTATCTTGATTTTGTCTTGCTAGCTGGAAGCTCTGGGATGCAGGGTGGCACCCCCGCACCGTGAGTCGGTGCGGAGGACCCTTTTGCACACTCTGCATGGTCTTTTGTAGGTTTTTGTGCTGACCGCAAAGATTCCTTTCCTATCCTCTGTCTATTTAGTAAGTCGTGCCTCCCTTTGCTGAAACCTATCTCATTTCTGCGTTTGTGACTTTCATCTTTACTCACAGTCATTCCTATTCCTTTGGGGAATTTCTCTGAGGCAAGGTAGGCTTTATTTTCTTCTCTAGGGCTAGCTAGCTCTTAGGCTGTGACGAGGCGCGTAGGGAGCGTCAGGAGCGCTCCATGGCTATTTCTAGTGTGTGCGATAGGATTAGGGCTTGCGGTCAGCAGAGCTCCCACATCCCAGAGCTCGTCCTGTATGAGTTTAACTATCAGGTTGGGTGCTCCTAAACACCAGGTCATAACAGGGTAGTTAGCTCTTAGGCTGTGTCGAGGTGCCTAGGGAGAGTTAGGAGCATCCCACGGCTACTTCTAGTGTTGTGTTGAGCTTAGGGACTGCGGTCAGTACAGTTACCACTTCCTTCAGAGCTCGTTCCATGTTGCTCCTAGACCACGTATCATAACAGTAACGCCTGCTGCTCCCCTGCTGTGTGTGCGGCAATTTCTCCTGCTCCCTCCACACTAAGACTACAACAGATATTAAACTAGCTCCAATTAGGCCTCGGCCTACACTCTGCTTCTAGCATTGACCCTGGGCTCCAACACCGCCAATTGCTGCCCGGAAGTGCTGTCTGCACAGTCAACAGTCCAATACAAGAAAACAGCCGCACTCTATTAGGATATATCTTGCAAAAAGGTGATATATTTATTCACATGTGTTGAAACAAATATGTATATATATACAAACACAGCAGGAAACATAAATGGAGTGACGTTTCGACCCTGCCTCGGGTCTGGCTCAAACTGCGTATTTTAGACAATGGGCAGAAAAATAGAAGTATGGTCCCTTTAAGGGCTCCTCCTGTTGCGAAATATGGATATCCTGCTGCTGTCAGGGTATGTGTCCCTGGACACCGCCAGTTGCTCCTCGTAAGTGCCGTCTGCACAGTCAACACTTGCTCCAGTGTTTTGGGGTTCAGTAACGTCAGCTGATCCCCAGCTGTATGTGCGGCAATTTCTCCTGCTCCCTCCACATTGACACCACTACAGATTTTAAACTTGATCCAATTGAGCCTCAGCCTATACTCTGTTTCTCATGTAATCCCTGGGCTCCAACATTGCCAGTTGCTGGTCAGAAGTGTCTTTGGCATGGGTACTCCCTCATGCCCAGCCTAGTTCCAGCATGCCTGCTGTTTCCAGGTAGTGTCAAGGTCACTTTGCCTCCAATATGTTGTCCTGTTGGGTTGCGGTTGGGTTAGCCAACTCTATGGTGCCTGCAGTTTTAGTGCTTCCTATGTGAGCTGCGGTAACTGGCAATCAAGGCTGGTTCCGTAATGCCAATAGGACAAGCTCCCCTGTAGGACTGTGGGTTTTCGGTAACTATGGCGGGCTCGCCACCCAGCAATTTTTTTTCCTGTGGACCTTCTGCTGCCTATCTGAGTTCCAGCACCATTAGCTGATTCTTTGGAAGAAAATCTTGAATAGGTCCCCCTGATTCCAGTACCGTCAGCTGGATCCAGGCAGAGCCTTTGGCTTAGGTGCCTCCTTGTGGGTATCCGAGTTTCACCAATGTCTGGTGGTCCTTGGTAGTGCTTTCTGGCACGGGTACCTCCTGCTTAGTAACCGGGTTCTAGTACCGTCAGCTGTTCCTCGGTAGTTCCATTGGCTTGCACCTTCTGCTACCCATCCGGGTTCAAGTACTATCAGCTGGTTCTTGGCAGTGTCTTTTGCTCTTGCACTTTGTGCTCCCCATCCTGGTTCCAGTACCGTCAGCTGGTTCCAGGCAGAGCCTTTGGCTTAGGTGCCTCCTTTTTGGTATCTGAGTTCCACCAACGTCTGGTGGTCCTTGGTAGTGCTTTCTGGCATGGGTACCTCCTGCTTAGTAATCAGGTTCCAGTACCGTCAGCTGGTCCTCGGTAGCTCCATTGGCTCTTGTACCTTCAGCTACCCATCCGGGTTCCAGTACCATCAGCTGGTTCTGGACAGTATCTTTGGCTCTTGTAACTTCTGCTCCCCATCCTGGTTCCAGTACCATCAGATGTTTCCAGGCAGAGCCTTTGGCTTAGGTGCCTCCTTCTGGGTATCCGAGTTCCACCAACATCTGGTGGTCCTTGGTAGTGCTTTCTGGCACGAGTACCTCCTGCTTACTAACTGGTTCCAGTACCGTCAGCTGGTCCTCGGTAGTTCCATTGGCTCTTGTACCTTCGGGTAGCCATCCGGGTTCCAGTACCATCAGCTGGTTCTCGGCAGTTCCTTAGCCTTCTTGTACCTTCTGCTACATTTCCAAGTTCAAGCTTCCAAGTTCTCCCTGATGACGACCCTAAAGCCGACGACCCTAAAGACCACCCTGAAGAAGACGACCCTGAAGACCAAGAAGCAGAAGAACAAGAAGCTTCAGAACAAAAAGCAGAAGAACATTAAGCATAAGACTAAAAATCAGATGAAAAGATATTATCTAAATTATAAGCAGAAGAAGACTAAGCAGTGTATGGGGGTGAGTCCGTTAATCCTCGTGGTGCCCCTGGAAAAAACCTGCTGCTGCAGGCCAAACGGAATGCGGACAAATCCTGTTGTAAATCTTTTGTGACACGCAGAACGGAAGGTGTAATCTTCAAACTTTTATAGATAACAACTACAGGAATGCCTGTCACAAATAAGAATATGATGAAGAAGATGAAGAAGTAGAATATGAAGAAGAAGAATAGTTGAATAAGAAGAATATGAAGAATGTAAAAAAAGGAATAATAGGAAGAAGGTAAAGAAGAACATGAATAAGGTGAAAAAGAAGTTGATGAAAAAGATGCTGCTGCTGAGGATGATGAAGAAGAAAGTGTGGGAGAAGTAAAAAAGAAGGTGAAGAGCATGGAAGTACTGAAACATAAATATCTGACAAAATCTAAAAATGCTTAACATGGTCAATATAACAGCTTAACATAGTCAATATCTTTGCAACTCCGAACGTCTTAAAAATAAATTAATTCCTGCTATTCCATTTGATTGGGCTAAACCTCTTTGCCTTTAATGTCTCCTCCACCTCCCCCAATACATCATACATTATTCTCAGTTGTTTTCTTTCATGTAGAATTAACCTACAAGGAAAGAAAGGGTTTATTTTAATTCCGATATTTTTGTCCCATTGACTTGCATTGTTATCGGGTATCGGTATCGGCGATATCCAATATATTTTAGATATCGACCGATCCAATCCGATACCAATATTTCCAAATATCTGAAGGTATCGCTCAACACTAATAACTGGTAGTCAGTAGGGAGAGTGAGTTCAATCTTGCCAGGAAACAGACTGGATCAGTCTGAGGCAGAGGAAGGTTTTACGGAGCTGTACCGCCGCAGTGCAGCAGTTCCTGGAAAGAGACATTTAGAAGGCCGAATTATATGCAGCAAAAGTGCAGGAGAGCAAGGACAGGAGAGAATACCAGGGGTAGACTAGCCCAAGCAGACTGCATCGTTCTGAGGCGCAGAGACCGGGTTGCGGAACTCTGAAGTTGTAAGGACCTCTATGACTTACATAAGAGACCGGCAGGACAGCTGAACTCCAAGTTACCTGTCCGACCTAACACCCAGGAGGCACGGTGTCTCTCCTCAGAGGCTGGGGTGTGCTAGAGTCCTTATAAACAGCCTCAAGCCACCAGTCATATGGGTTATGTTCTATCCTATCTGGGGGACAGAGAGAGAGAGATAACATCTGTGAGGACCTTATGTGAAGCTTTAAGCAGTAAGGGACTACAACACCACAGCACTAGAGGAAGGCTTTTGATTTCCACCTGGGTTAGGGGACTCCTAACTTGCCTTCAAGCTGGCCAGACCCTGCCTGCCCTGTGATCTGATACTCTGGACTGTTGATGCTGAAGTCTTCAGTAAACCAAGGTAAAGAGACTGCAATCTTGTGTCCTCATTCTTTCCTGAGCTCCTCACCATCTTCCATCTACACTATGGGAGCCCTGGGGATACACTTCACCTGTGGGAAGTTATACCATCTAGCTGCCATAACATCACCCCAGAGGACCCCTTAAAGCAGTGTCGGTCCCCATTAACCGAACACCACAGGTGGCGTCATGAACATAAACTTTATTCCCTTTAAAGACTTTCCCCTTTAACGTTGATTCCCAGGGCCACAGACCGGGTCACCACCATGACATCCCCCCTGTGAACCGCCTGACCCGGTACCGAGTACTCCACAGCCCTGTGGGCGCATCAATAGCACCCAGGGTACTAAGCAAGATATTTCACCAAAATGACTTCTTTCAGTTTGTTTATAGGAAGAGATGAAAGGTCAACCTTTGTTCACTGATGATGTGGGAGGCAGAGGAGACAGAGGACATACCGTATATACTCGAGTATAAGCTGAGATTTTCAGCCCATTTTTTTGGGCTGAAAGTCCCCCTCTCGGCTTATACTCGAGTCATACCCGGGGGTCGGCACGGGAGGGGGAGCGGGGGTTGTGTAATTATACTTACCTGCTCCCGCCGTGGTCCCTGGACGTCCCTGCTTCTTCCCGCTGCTGCAGCTTCATCCTGTACTGAGCGGTCACATGGTACCGCTCATTACAGAATTGAATATGCGTCTCCACCTCCCATAGAGGTGGAGCCGCATATTCATTACTGTATATGAGCGGTAACGCTGCCCGCTCAATACAGGAAGAAGATGCAGTGCCAGGGAAGAAGCAGGGACGCAGCGCCAGGACCATGTAAGTATATGGGGAGGGGGAGCGCTGCGCTGCGCGATAGTCACCTGCTCCTCGGTCCGGGTGTCGCTCTGTCTTCAGCAGTGATGCTCAGGTCAGAGGGCGCGGTGACGTAGTCAGTGCGCGCCCTCTGCTGAACGTCAGTGCCGAAGACAGAGCCACACGAGGAGCAGGTAAAAGTGCCGGGGTCCTGAGCAAAGAGAGGTGAGTATGTGATTTTTTTTATGGCAGCAAAAGCAAATGGGGCAAGTGGCTGTGCGGAGCATCTTATGGGGCCATACTTGTGCAGCATTATAAGGGGCAAGTGACTGTGCAGAGCATCTTATGGGGCCATACTTGTGCAGCATTATAAGGGGCAAGTGACTGTGCAGAGCATCTTATGGGGCCATATTTGTGCAGCATTATAAGGGGCAAGTGGCTGTGCGGAGCATCCTATGGGGCCATACTTGTGCAGCATTATAAGGGGCAAATGGCTGTGCAGAGCATCTTATGGGGCCATACTTGTGCAACATTATAAGGGGCAAGTGACTGTGCAGAGCATCTTATGGGGCCATACTTGTGCAGCATTATAAGGGGCAAGTGGCTGTGCAGAGCATCTTATGGGGCCATACTTGTGCAGCACTATATGGGGCAAGTGGCTGTGCGGAGCATCTTATGGTGCCATACTTGTGCAGCATTATAAGGGGCAAGTGGCTGTGCAGAGCATCCTATGGGGCCATACTTGTGCAGCATTATATGGGGCAAGTGGCTGTGCGGAGCATCTTATGGGGCCATACTTGTGCAGCATTATAAGGGGCAAGTGGCTGTGCGGAGCATCTTATGGTGCCATACTTGTGCAGCATTATAAGGGGCAAGTGACTGTGCAGAGCATCTTATAGGGCCATACTTGTGCAGCATTATAAGGGGCAAGTGACTGTGCAGAGCATCTTCTGGGTCCATACTTGTGCAGCATTATAAGGGGCAAGTGGCTGTGCAGAGCATCTTATGGGGCCATACTTGTGCAGCATTATAAGGGACAAGTGGCTGTGCAGAGCATCTTATGGTGCCATACTTGTGCAGCATTATAAGGGGCAAGTGGCTGTGCGGAGCATCTTATGGGGCCATACTTGTGCAGCATTATAAGGGGTGAGTGACTGTGCGGAGCATCTTATGGGGCCATACTTGTGCAGCATTATAAGGGGCAAGTGGCTGTGCGGAGCATCTGTATGGGGTCATAACACTTGTGCAGCACTATATGGGGCAAGTGACTGTACGGAGCATCTTATGGGGCCATAATGCTTGTGCAGCACTATATGGGGCAAATGTGTCTATGGAGCATCTTTGAGGCCCTTATTACCCTTTATGCAGGATTATATGGAGCATATTTTAATATGGAGCATCTAATGGGGCCCATCAAACTTTATGGAGCATTATATGTGGCTCCTGATTCAATATGGATATTCAAAAACACTTAACCTACTGATGTCTCAATTAATTTTACTTTTATTGGTATCTATTTTTACTTTTGAAATTTACCAGTAGCTGCTGCATTTTCCACCCTAGGCTTATACTCGAGTCATTAAGTTTTCTCAGTTTTTTGTGGCAAAATTAGGGGGGTCAGCTTATACTCGGGTCGGCTTATACTCGAGTATATACGGTAATTAAAATGCCTAGCTGGTTGCTGCTTCTGCAAGCTATGATGTTAGGGCACATGTGATGATAACACCAATCTGAGCCAGAGCAAATATCAAAATGAGAACCAGGAGGAATGGAGAGAGGCAAAAATGAGATCAAGACATTTTCCACATAAAACTATTAGCGGTAATAGTGATGATGATGAATCAAGGAAGGAAGAAAATCAACGGCATCATTCAGTCTTGCATACCTTAGTGCATTCTCAAGGATCTGACTGCAGCTTGCTGACTTCAGAATCAGCAAATGCTTCACCCAAGAAAGCCAAGACTTTGTAAAATCGTAGAAACAAATGAATAGGTGGCTCTCTCATGTCCCATAAAACTCTTCTTTATTGAAACAGGTTAAAACATGGATGCAGGGTAGCAGGTCACAGATAGAAAAATGGCCATTTTTTCATCAAGCAGATGCTTCAATGTTTCTAGGTACTAGCCAAACTGAAGCATGTGTCACGATGAAATCTGCCATTGAGAGATGATGAGGGACATGTGTTGCAAACTTAAGCATTTAAAAGAGGCTAACAAATTTTGAATGTATGAAGAATTGTGGTATCAATTTTGTCATCACAAGTTATTTATAAAAAACTCACCGGGATGAAGCAGTTCTTGGAGAAAGAACAGTAGCTGGTACATGTTTATCACTGCCTGGGCCTTTGGTGACCCTGAAAGTTCATGCTGCATGCAGCAAAATGAGGAGGAGGTGAGGAAGGTGAGGAAGAGGATGAGCTGCAGCAGGTAGATGATGAGGGGGATATTTTGTTATCTCAAGAAAAGACAGAAGCAGAGGCTTAAAATGAAAACAACCATGCTAGCCATGATGAACATCATAGTGAGGTGTGGAAATAAGCTAGTAGGGCCCTTGGTAATGCTTTAAGATCCTCAGTATGAAATCAAAAATAGGAATTTACCGATTCTGAAAAAGAAGCAAAATTGGAGTATTAGGCCGGGGTCACACTTGCGAGTGCAATGAGAGAAACACGCATGAGTCTCTCGCATCAATACCCGGCACTACCGCCAGCACTCAGGACCGGAGCGTGTGGCTGCATGTATTTCTATGCAGCTGAATACTCCGGTCCTGAGAGCCAGCAGCAGTGCTGGGTATAGATGCGAGAGACTTGCGTGAGTTTCACAAGTGTGACCCCGTCCTAACAATGATTATCTGTATTCTCTGCTTTGAAATAACTTCCACTAATTGGATGTCTGCTAAATGCACTGCTGACCAGGAAACCCCTAACTGATCCCAGCAAAGCCAATGTTCTCCACTTGTGCCAGTGCTTGTAATTGTTAATTCATTTTATAAATAGCAAGCTTGATGGAGTTGTCAAAAAAATATTATTTTTTCAATCCTAGTTGAGGAACTGTTTAATAACACACATTTTCTACTTTTATTATTGGTCTTTCGTATTTTTTTCAACCGATATTATTTATCCCAAATGAAGTAAATGAGATGTTAAGTAAATGTCAAAAACTAACCGATAACAAAGAGCGGAATTGGCATTGTGTGTTATCAAAGTTAGCTAATAAAATCAACATGGATAAAATAAGTATTGTTTGTGTCAGGCAAACTTTGGCTTCAATATCACAAAATTTTGCTAATATTTTCACAGCTTAAAGTGGCAGAAAAATCCTGTGGTTAGGAGGCATGAAAGCTTGCCTATTAATTTTAATGTAATTTTCACAAGATGTAAATACCAGTCCCTGAACTATTCATGAATTTGTTGCACTGTACTCCAGCACACCTTTCATTTAGACTGATGTACATAACAACAGTCTTAATAATAATAATAATGCATGGACGTTTGTGCAGACATGTTCTTTTGATTGCCCATTATTGCATTTTAATAATTTTGGAATTTAGATACTTTTTTTCGCTACGCCATTTAGCGATCACTTTAATTCTTTTTTTTTATTGAAAGATCGGGCCACTCTGAATGCAGAGATACCAAATATGTGCAGGTTTGATTTTTTATTGTTTTATTTTGATTGGGGCAAAAGGGGGGTTATTTGAACTTCTATGTTTTATTTATTTTTTATCTTTTTCAACACTTTTTTTTACTTTTGGCATGCTTCAATAGCCTCCATAGGAAGCCTAAAGCAGCCATAGCACAATCGCCTCTGCTACATAGAGGTGAAGCTCAGATCACCTCTATGCAGCAGTATTACAGTCTTGCTATGAGTGCTGACCACAGGGTGGTGCTTATAGCAATCTGCCATCAACAACCATAGAGATCTCGAGGAGACTTCTGGCTGTGATAGCAGTGCAGCAATGACCCCGGATCACATGATGGGGGTCGTCGCTGCTCGTCTTTCCAGACCGGCATCCGGCAATGCATTTAAATGCCTGCTGTCAGAGTTTGATAGCAGCATTTAAAGGGAACCTGTTATGGACCTGGTGGTTAGGAGCACCCGGAACGACCTGATGGTTAAACTCACACAGGACAAGCTCTGGGAAGTGGGAGCTCTGCTGACCGCAACCCCTAATCCTATCACACAACTAGAAATAGCCGTGGAGCATACCTAACATGACCTAGACGCCTCTTCACAGCCTAGGAGCTAACTAGCCCTAAAGATAGAAAATAAAGCCTACCTTGCCTCAGAGAAATTCCCCAAAGGAAAAGGCAGCCCCCCACATATATTGACTGTGAGTTAAGATGAAAGTCACAAACACAGAAATGAAACAGGTTTCAGCAAAGGGGGGCCAGACTTACTAAACAGACTGAGGATAGGAAAGGTATCTTTGTGGTCAGCACAAAACACTACAAAAAGACCACGCAGAGTGTGCAAAAAGACCTCCGCACCGACTCACGGTGCGGAGGTGCCACTCTGCATCCCAGAGCTTCCAACTAGCAAGGCAAGATCATGATAGCCAGCTGGACAAGGAAACAATGAACAAATAAATAACTAGCAGGGACTTAGCTTCTGCTGGAGTAGACAGGTCACCAGAAAGATCCAAGAGCGAACTGAACCAGTACAAGAACATTGACAGCTGGCATGGAGTAACGATCTGAGTGGAGTTAAATAGAACAGCCAGCCAAAGAATAAACTACGTCACCTGTGTAAGGAACCTCAGAAGCAGCAGCTCCACTCACAGCCACCAGAGGGAGTCCATGGGCAGAACTCGCCGAAGTACCATTCATGACCACAGGAGGGAGTTCGATAACAGAATTCACAACAGGAACCTGTCACCCCAAAATCGATGGTGAGGTAAGCTCACCGTCATCAGGGGCTTATCTACAGCATTCTGGAATGCTGTAGATAAGCCGCCCATGTTACCTAAAAGAGGAGAAAAAGAGGTTAGATTATACTCACCCAGGGGCGGTCCTGCTGCGGTCCGGGTCCGATGGGTTCTCAGGTCTGGCCGGCGCCTCCCATCTTCATTCCATGATGTCCTCTTCTGGTCTTCACGCCGCGGCTACAGTGCAGGCATACTTTGTCTGCCCTGTTGAGGGCAGATCAAAGTACTGCAGTGCACAGGCACCGGGACAGGTCAGAGAGGGCAGACAAAGTACGCCTGCACCGCAGCCGTGGTGTGAAGACCAGAAGAGGACGTCATGGAATGAAGATGGGAGGCTCGGACCTGAGACACCCATCGGACCCGGACCGCAGCGGGACCTGTTATGAAAGGTAATTCACTACCACAATAGACATAGAGGTCAGCGCACATACAGTGACCTGGCAATAACCCAAAAAACAAGAACGAGCTCTGAGACGTGGGAACTCTGTTGACCGCAATCCTTAATCCTCTCCAACCACACTAAAGGCAGCCGTGGATTGCGCCTAACGCTCCCTATGCAACTCGGCACGGCCTGAGAAACTAGCTAGCCTGAAGATAGAAAATAAGCCTACCTTGCCTCAGAGAAATACCCCAAAGGAAAAGGCAGCCCCCACATATAATGACTGTGAGTTAAGATGAAAAGACAAACGTAGAGATGAAATAGATTTAGCAAAGGGAGGCCCAACTTTCTGAACAGAGCGAGGATAGGAAAGGTAACTTTGCGGTCAGCACAAAACACTACAAAAAGACCACGCAGAGTGTGCAAAAAGACCTCCGCACCGACTCACGGTGCGGAGGTGCCACTCTGCATCCCAGAGCTTCCAACTAGCAAGGCAAGATCATGATAGCCAGCTGGACAAGGAAACAATGAACAAATAAATAACTAGCAGGGACTTAGCTTCTGCTGGAGTAGACAGGTCACCAGAAAGATCCAAGAGCGAACTGAACCAGTACAAGAACATTGACAGCTGGCATGGAGTAACGATCTGAGTGGAGTTAAATAGAACAGCCAGCCAAAGAATAAACTACGTCACCTGTGTAAGGAACCTCAGAAGCAGCAGCTCCACTCACAGCCACCAGAGGGAGTCCATGGGCAGAACTCGCCGAAGTACCATTCATGACCACAGGAGGGAGTTCGATAACAGAATTCACAACAGGAACCTGTCACCCCAAAATCGATGGTGAGGTAAGCTCACCGTCATCAGGGGCTTATCTACAGCATTCTGGAATGCTGTAGATAAGCCGCCCATGTTACCTAAAAGAGGAGAAAAAGAGGTTAGATTATACTCACCCAGGGGCGGTCCTGCTGCGGTCCGGGTCCGATGGGTTCTCAGGTCTGGCCGGCGCCTCCCATCTTCATTCCATGATGTCCTCTTCTGGTCTTCACGCCGCGGCTACAGTGCAGGCATACTTTGTCTGCCCTGTTGAGGGCAGATCAAAGTACTGCAGTGCACAGGCACCGGGACAGGTCAGAGAGGGCAGACAAAGTACGCCTGCACCGCAGCCGTGGTGTGAAGACCAGAAGAGGACGTCATGGAATGAAGATGGGAGGCTCGGACCTGAGACACCCATCGGACCCGGACCGCAGCGGGACCTGTTATGAAAGGTAATTCACTACCACAATAGACATAGAGGTCAGCGCACATACAGTGACCTGGCAATAACCCAAAAAACAAGAACGAGCTCTGAGACGTGGGAACTCTGTTGACCGCAATCCTTAATCCTCTCCAACCACACTAAAGGCAGCCGTGGATTGCGCCTAATGCTCCCTATGCAACTCGGCACGGCCTGAGAAACTAGCTAGCCTGAAGATAGAAAATAAGCCTACCTTGCCTCAGAGAAATACCCCAAAGGAAAAGGCAGCCCCCACATATAATGACTGTGAGTTAAGATGAAAAGACAAACGTAGAGATGAAATAGATTTAGCAAAGGGAGGCCCAACTTTCTGAACAGAGCGAGGATAGGAAAGGTAACTTTGCGGTCAGCACAAAACACTACAAAAAGACCACGCAGAGTGTGCAAAAAGACCTCCGCACCGACTCACGGTGCGGAGGTGCCACTCTGCATCCCAGAGCTTCCAACTAGCAAGGCAAGATCATGATAGCCAGCTGGACAAGGAAACAATGAACAAATAAATAACTAGCAGGGACTTAGCTTCTGCTGGAGTAGACAGGTCACCAGAAAGATCCAAGAGCGAACTGAACCAGTACAAGAACATTGACAGCTGGCATGGAGTAACGATCTGAGTGGAGTTAAATAGAACAGCCAGCCAAAGAATAAACTACGTCACCTGTGTAAGGAACCTCAGAAGCAGCAGCTCCACTCACAGCCACCAGAGGGAGTCCATGGGCAGAACTCGCCGAAGTACCATTCATGACCACAGGAGGGAGTTCGATAACAGAATTCACAACAGGAACCTGTCACCCCAAAATCGATGGTGAGGTAAGCTCACCGTCATCAGGGGCTTATCTACAGCATTCTGGAATGCTGTAGATAAGCCGCCCATGTTACCTAAAAGAGGAGAAAAAGAGGTTAGATTATACTCACCCAGGGGCGGTCCTGCTGCGGTCCGGGTCCGATGGGTTCTCAGGTCTGGCCGGCGCCTCCCATCTTCATTCCATGATGTCCTCTTCTGGTCTTCACGCCGCGGCTACAGTGCAGGCATACTTTGTCTGCCCTGTTGAGGGCAGATCAAAGTACTGCAGTGCACAGGCACCGGGACAGGTCAGAGAGGGCAGACAAAGTACGCCTGCACCGCAGCCGTGGTGTGAAGACCAGAAGAGGACGTCATGGAATGAAGATGGGAGGCTCGGACCTGAGACACCCATCGGACCCGGACCGCAGCGGGACCTGTTATGAAAGGTAATTCACTACCACAATAGACATAGAGGTCAGCGCACATACAGTGACCTGGCAATAACCCAAAAAACAAGAACGAGCTCTGAGACGTGGGAACTCTGTTGACCGCAATCCTTAATCCTCTCCAACCACACTAAAGGCAGCCGTGGATTGCGCCTAACGCTCCCTATGCAACTCGGCACGGCCTGAGAAACTAGCTAGCCTGAAGATAGAAAATAAGCCTACCTTGCCTCAGAGAAATACCCCAAAGGAAAAGGCAGCCCCCACATATAATGACTGTGAGTTAAGATGAAAAGACAAACGTAGAGATGAAATAGATTTAGCAAAGGGAGGCCCAACTTTCTGAACAGAGCGAGGATAGGAAAGGTAACTTTGCGGTCAACACAAAACCCTACAAAAACCACACAAAGGGGGCAAAAAGACCCTCCGTACCGAACTAACGGCACGGAGGTACACCCTCTGCGTCCCAGAGCTTCCAGCAAGCAGAAAAAAACAAATTGACAAGCTGGACAGAAAAAAACAGCAAACAAATAGCAAAGAGGAACTTAGCTATGCAGAGCAGCAGGCCACAGGAACGATCCAGGAGGAAACAGGTCCAATACTAGAACATTGACTGGAGGCCAGGATGAAAGCACTAGGTGGAGTTAAATAGAGCAGCACCTAACGACTTCACCACATCACCTGAGGAAGGAAACTCAGAAGCCGCAGTACCACTTTCCTCCACCAACGGAAGCTCACAGAGAGAACCAGCCAAAGTACCACTTGTGACCACAGGAGGGAGCTCTGCCACAGAATTCACAACAGTACCCCCCCTTGAGGAGGGGTCACCGAACCCTCACCAGAGCTCCCAGGACGACCAGGATGAGCCATATGAAAGGCACGAACAAGATCGGGAGCATGGACATCAGAGGCAAAGACCCAGGAATTATCTTCCTGAGCATAACCCTTCCACTTAACCAGATACTGGAGTTTCCGCCTTGAAACACGAGAATCCAAAATCTTCTCCACAATATACTCCAACTCCCCCTCCACCAAAACCGGGGCAGGAGGATCAACAGATGGAACCATAGGTGCCACGTATCTCCGCAACAATGACCTATGGAATACGTTATGTATGGAAAAAGAATCTGGAAGGGTCAGACGAAAAGACACAGGATTAAGAACCTCAGAAATCCTATACGGACCAATAAAACGAGGTTTAAACTTAGGAGAGGAAACCTTCATAGGAATATGACGAGAAGAGAACCAAACCAAGTCCCCAACCCGAAGTCGGGGACCCACACAGCGTCTGCGATTAGCGAAACGTTGAGCCTTCTCCTGGGACAAAGTCAAATTGTGCACTACATGAGTCCAAATCTGCTGCAACCTGTCCACCACAGTATCCACACCAGGACAGTCCGAAGACTCAACCTGCCCTGAAGAGAAACGAGGATGGAACCCAGAGTTGCAGAAAAACGGTGAAACCAAGGTAGCCGAGCTGGCCCGATTATTAAGGGCGAACTCAGCCAAAGGCAAAAAGGACACCCAGTCATCCTGATCAGCAGAAACAAAGCATCTCAGATATGTTTCCAAGGTCTGATTGGTTCGTTCGGTCTGGCCATTAGTCTGAGCATGGAAAGCCGAGGAAAAAGACAAGTCAATGCCCATCCTACCACAAAAGGCTCGCCAAAACCTCGAAACAAACTGGGAACCTCTGTCAGAAACGAAATTTTCTCTGGAATGCCATGTAAACGAACCACATGCTGGAAAAACAATGGCACCAAATCAGAGGAGGAAGGCAATTTAGACAAGGGTACCAAATGAACCATCTTAGAGAAGCGATCACAGACCACCCAAATGACTGACATCTTTTGAGAGACGGGAAGATCTGAAATAAAATCCATAGAGATATGTGTCCAAGGCCTCTTTGGGACCGGCAAGGGCAAAAGCAACCCACTGGCACGAGAGCAGCAGGGCTTAGCCCGAGCACAAATCCCACAGGACTGCACAAAAGTACACACATCCCGCGACTGAGATGGCCACCAAAAGGATCTAGCCACTAACTCTCTGGTACCAAAGATTCCAGGATGACCAGCCAACACCGAACAATGAACCTCAGAGATAACTTTATTCGCCCACCTATCAGGGACAAACAGTTTCTCCGCTGGGCAACGATCAGGTTTATTAGCCTGAAATTTTTGCAGCACCCGCCGCAAATCAGGGGAGATGGCAGACACAATTACTCCCTCTTTGAGGATACCCGCCGGCTCAGATACACCCGGAGAGTCGGGCACAAAACTCCTAGACAGAGCATCCGCCTTCACATTTTTAGAGCCCGGAAGGTATGAAATCACAAAGTCAAAACGGGCAAAAAACAACGACCAACGAGCTTGTCTAGGATTCAACCGCTTGGCAGACTCGAGATAAGTCAAGTTCTTATGATCAGTCAAGACCACCACGCGATGCTTAGCTCCTTCAAGCCAATGACGCCACTCCTCGAATGCCCACTTCATGGCCAGCAACTCTAGATTGCCCACATCATAATTTCGCTCAGCAGGCGAAAACTTCCTGGAAAAGAAGGCGCATGGTTTCATCACCGAGCAATCAGAACTTCTCTGCGACAAAACAGCCCCTGCTCCAATCTCAGAAGCATCAACCTCGACCTGGAACGGAAGCGAAACATCTGGTTGACACAACACAGGGGCAGAAGAAAAACGACGCTTCAACTCTTGAAAAGCTTCCACCGCAGCAGAAGACCAATTGACCAAATCAGCACCTTTCTTGGTCAAATCGGTCAATGGTTTAGCAATACTAGAAAAATTGCAGATGAAGCGACGATAAAAATTAGCAAAGCCCAGGAACTTTTGCAGACTTTTCAGAGATGTCGGCTGAGTCCAATTATGGATGGCTTGGACCTTAACAGGGTCCATCTCGATAGTAGAAGGGGAAAAGATGAACCCCAAAAATGAAACCTTCTGAACACCAAAGAGACACTTTGATCCCTTCACAAACAAAGAATTAGCACGCAGGACCTGAAACACCGTTCTGACCTGCTTCACATGAGACTCCCAATCATCCGAAAAGATCAAAATGTCATCTAAGTACACAATCAGGAATTTATCCAGGTACTCTAGGAAGATGTCATGCATAAAGGACTGAAACACTGATGGAGCATTGGCAAGTCCGAATGGCATTACTAGATACGCAAAATGGCCCTCGGGCGTATTAAATGCAGTTTTCCACTCATCGCCTCACTTAATAAGCACAAGATTATACGCACCACGAAGATCTATCTTGGTGAACCAACTAGCCCCCTTAATCCGAGCAAACCAATCAGATAACAATGGCAAGGGGTACTGAAATTTAACCGTGATCTTATTTAGAAGGCGGTAATCTATACAAGGTCTCAGTGAACCATCCTTCTTGGCTACAAAAAAGAACCCTGCTCCTAATGGCGACGATGACGGGCGAATATGCCCCTTCTCCAAAGACTCCTTCACATAACTCCGCATAGCGGCGTGCTCAGGCACAGATAAATTAAACAGTCGACCTTTTGGGAATTTACTACCAGGAATCAAATCGATAGCACAATCACAATCCCTATGCGGAGGTAGGGTACCAGACTTGGGCTCATCAAATAAATCCCGGCAATCAGACAAGAACTCAGGAACCTCAGAAGGGGTGGATGACGAAATAGTCAGAAATGGGACATCACCATGTACCCCCTGACAACCCCAGCTGGACACAGACATGGATTTCCAATCTAATACTGGATTATGGACTTGTAGCCATGGCAACCCCAACACGACCACATCATGCAGATTATGCAACACCAGAAAGCGAATAACCTCCTGATGTGCAGGAGCCATGCACATGGTCAGCTGGGTCCAGTACTGAGGCTTATTCTTGGCCAAAGGCGTAGCATCAATTTCTCTCAATGGAATAGGACACTGCAAGGGCTCCAAGAAAAACCCACAACGCCTAGCATACTCCAAGTCCATCAAATTCAGAGCAGCGCCTGAGTCCACAAATGCCATGACAGAATACGATGACAAAGAGCAGATCAAGGTAACAGACAGAAGAAATTTTGACTGTACCGTACCAATGGTGGCAGACCTAGCGAACCGCTTAGTGCGCTTAGGACAATCAGAGATAGCATGAGTGGAATCACCACAGTAGAAACACAGCCCATTCAGACGTCTGTGTTCTTGCCGTTCAACTCTGGTCAAAGTCCTATCGCACTGCATAGGCTCAGGTTTAAGCTCAGGTAATACCGCCAAATGGTGCACAGATTTACGCTCGCGCAAGCGTCGACCGATCTGAATGGCCAAAGACATAGACTCATTCAGACCAGCAGGCATAGGAAATCCCACCATGACATCCTTAAGGGCTTCAGAGAGACCTTTTCTGAAAATAGCTGTGAGCGCACCTTCATTCCACTGAGTGAGTACGGACCACTTTCTAAATTTCTGACAATATACCTATATTTCATCCTGACCCTGACACAGAGCCAGCAAATTCTTCTCTGCCTGATCCACAGAATTAGGCTCATCGTACAGCAATCCGAGCGCCAGGAAAAATGCATCGATATTACTTAATGCAGGATCTCCTGACGCAAGAGAAAATGCCCAGTCCTGAGGGTCGCCACGCAAAAAAGAAATAATGATCCTAACTTGTTGAACTGGGTCACCAGAGGAGCGAGGTTTCAAAGCCCGAAATACTTTACAATTATTTTTGAAACTCAGAAATTTAGTTCTATCTCCAAAAAACAAATCAGGAATAGGAATTCTCGGTTCTAACATAGAATTCTGAACCACAAAGTCTTGAATACTTTGTACTCTTGCCGTGAGCTGATCCACACATGAAGACAGACCTTTAATGTCCATCACCACACCTGTGTCCTGAACCACCCAAATGTCTAGGGGAAAAAAAAGGCAAAACACTGTGCAAAGAAAAAAAAATGGTCTCAGAACTTCTTTTTTCCCTCTATTTGGAATCATGAGTACTTTTGGCCTCCAGTACTGTTATGAAAGGTAATTCAGTACCACAATAGACATAGAGGTCAGCGCACATACAGTGACCTGGCAATAACCCAAAAAACAAGAACGAGCTCTGAGACGTGGGAACTCTGTTGACCGCAATCCCTAATCCTCTCCAACCACACTAAAGGCAGCCATGGATTGCGCCTAACGCTCCCTATGCAACTCGGCACGGCCTGAGAAACTAGCTAGCCTGAAGATAGAAAATAAGCCTACCTTGCCTCAGAGAACTACCCCAAAGGAAAAGGCAGCCCCCACATATAATGACTGTGAGTTAAGATGAAAAGACAAACGTAGAGATGAAATAGATTTAGCAAAGGGAGGCCCAACTTTCTGAACAGAGCGAGGATAGGAAAGGTAACTTTGCGGTCAACATAAAACCCTACAAAAACCACGCAAAGGGGGCATAAAGACCCTCCGTACCGAACTAACGGCACGGAGGTACACCCTCTGCGTCCCAGAGCTTCCAGCAAGCAGAAAAAAACAAATTGACAAGCTGGACAGAAAAAAACAGCAAACAAATAGCAAAGAGGAACTTAGCTATGCAGAGCAGCAGGCCACAGGAACGATCCAGGAGGAAACAGGTCCAATACTAGAACATTGAATGGAGGCCAGGATCAAAGCACTAGGTGGAGTTAAATAGAGCAGCACCTAACGACTTCACCACATCACCTGAGGAAGGAAACTCAGAAGCCGCAGTACCACTTTCCTCCACCAACGGAAGCTCACAGAGAGAACCAGCCGAAGTACCACTTGTGACCACAGGAGGGAGCTCTGCCACAGAATTCACAACAGGGACCGCCCCTTGGTGAGTATAATCTAACCTCTTTTTCTCCTCTTTCAAGTAACATCGGGGGCTTATCTACAGCATTACAGAATGCTGTAGATAAGCCCCTGATGGCGGTGAGCTTACCTCACCATCGATTTTGGGGGGTGACAGGTTCCCTTTAACTACTTAATAGGCATGGGCAGATCACGATTCTGCTCTCGCCTATTGCGGGCACATGTCAACTGTTAAAAACAGCTGACATGTCGTGGTTTTAAGTTGGGCTCACCATCTTTAGCACACCTCAAAGTTGGGGATACTGCCTGCTTATGTACTATTCGATCAGCTGGCAATAAGGGGTTAAGAAACAACAGTTTATAGTCTACATTATGATGTCCGAGACACTACATACAGTACAGACCTAAAGTTTGGACACACCTTCTCATTTAAAAATTTTTTTGTATTTTCATGACTATGAGAATTGTACATTCACACTGAAGGCATCAAAACTATGAATTAACACATGTGGAATTATATACTTTACAAAAAAGTGTGAAACAACTGAAATTATGTCTTATATTCTCGGTTCCTCAAAGTAGCCACCTTTTGCTTTGATGACTGCTTTGCACACTCTTGGCATTCTCTTGATGAGCTTCAAGAGGTAGTCACCGGGAATGGTCTTCCAACAATTTTGAAGGCACTCCCAGAGATGCTTAGCACTTGTTGGCCCTTTTGCCTTCACTCTGCGATCCAGCTCACCCCAAACCATCTCGATTGGGTTCAGGTCTGGTGGCTGTGGAGGCCAGGTCATCTGGCGTAGCACCCCATCACTCTCCTTCTTGGTCAAATAGCCCTAACGCAGCCTGGAGGTGTGTTTGGGGTCATTGTCCTGTTGAAAAATAAATGATGGTCCAACTAAACTCAAACTGGATGGAATAGCATGCCACTGCAAGATGCTGTGGTAGCCATGCTGGTTCAGTATGCCTTCAGATTTGAATAAATCCCCAACAGTGTCACCAGCAAAGCACCCCCACAACATCACACCTCCTCCTCCATGCTTCATGGTGGGAATCAGGCATGTAGAGTCCATCCGTTCACCTTTTCTGCGTCGCACAAAGAAACGGTGGTTGGAACCAAAGATCTCAAATTTGGACTCATCAGACCAAAGCACAGATTTCCACTGGTCTAATGTCCATTCCTTGTGTTCTTTAGCCCAAACAAGTCTCTTCTACTTGTTGCCTTTCCTTAGCAGTGGTTTCCTAGCAGCTATTTTACTATGAAGGCCTGCTGCACAAAGTCTCCTTTTAACAGTTGTTGTAGAGATGTGTCTGCTGCTAGATCTCTGTATGGCATTGACCTGGTCTCTAATCTGAGCTGCTGTGAACCTGCGATTTCTGAGGCTGGTGACTCGGATAAACTTATCCTCAGAAGCAGAGGTGACTCTTGGTCTTCCTTTCCTGGGGCGGTCCTCATGTGAGCCAGTTTCTTTGCAGCGCTTGATGGTTTTTGCCACTGCACTTGGGGACACTTTCAAAGTTTTCCCAATTTTTCTGACTGACTGACCTTCGTTTCTTAAAGTAATGATGGCCACTCATTTTTCTTTACTTCTGCTGCTGCTTTTTTCTTGATATAATACAAATTCTTACAGTATATTCAGTAGGACTATCAGCTGTGTATCCACCAGACTTCTGCTCAACACAACTGATGGTCCCAACACCATTTATAAGGCAAGAAATCCCACTTATTAAACCTGACAGGGCACACCTGTGAAGTGAAAACCATTCCAGGTGACGACCTCTTGAAGCTCATCAAGAGAATGCCAAGAGTGTGCAAAGCAGTCATCAAAGCAAAAGGTGGCTACTTTGAAGAACCTAGAATATGAGACATAATTTCAGTTGTTTCACACTTTTTTGTTAAGTATATAATTCCACATGTGTTAATTCATAGTTTTGATGCCTTCAGTGTGAATGTACAATTTTCATAGTCATGAAAATACAGAAAAATCTTTGAATGAGAAGGTGTGTCCAAACTTTTGGTCTGTACTGTACATGTGCATCGATGTAGGTAGCAAAAACAATTGCTCAAAAGTCTTTTGCAGATGACTTATCAAAATAAAACAATAAAAAAAACCTACACATATTTGTTATCGTCACTTTCAGAATCCCCCGATCTATCAATAAAAAAGGAATTAACATGATCGCTAAATGGCGTAGCGATAAAAAAAATCAAAACGCCAGAATTACTTTTTTGGTCATTGCGACATTGAATTAAAATGCAAAAATGGGAAATCATAAGAATGTATCTGCACAAAAATGGTATCATTAAAACTTCAGCTCGTCCCACAAAAAATAAGCCCTTACTCAGCCATATTGATGGAAAAATAAAAAAAGATATGGCTCTGGAAAGAAGGGGAGCGAAAACGAAAATGAAAAAAATCGAAAAAAGCTCCGGTCATGAAAGGGTTTAAAAACCTTACGTGATAAAGACTTTTGGAACACATATTCAAGTTCAGCATATCAAAATATACAGTGGGGCAAAAAAGTATTTAGTCAGTCAGCAATAGTGCAAGTTCCACCACTTAAAAAGATGAGAGGCGTCTGTAATTTACATCATAGGTAGACCTCAACTATGGGAGACAAACTGTGAAAAAAAAATCCAGAAAATCACATTGTCTGTTTTTTTAACATTTTATTTGCATATTATGGTGGAAAATAAGTATTTGGTCTGAAACAAAATTTCATCTCAATACTTTGTAACATATCCTTTGTTGGCAATGACAGAGGTCAAACGTTTTCTGTAAGTCTTCACAAGGTTGCCACACACTGTTGTTGGTATGTTGGCCCATTCCTCCATGCAGATCTCCTCTAGAGCAGTGATGTTTTTGGCTTTTTGCTTGGCAACACGGACTATCAACTCCCTCCAAAGGTTTTCTATAGGGTTGAGACCTGGAGACTGGCTAGGCCACTCCAGGACCTTGAAATGTTTCTTACGAAGCCACTTCTTCGTTGCCCTGGCGGTGTGCCCTGGATCATTGTCATGTTGAAAGACCCAGCCACGTTTCATCTTCAATGCCCTTGCTGATGGAAGGAGGTTTGCACTCAAAATCTCACGATACATGGCCCCATTCATTCTTTCATGTACCCGGATCAGTCGTCCTGGCCCCTTTGCAGAGAAACAGCCCCAAAGCATGATGTTTCCACCACCATGCTTTACAGTAGGTATGGTGTTTGATGGATGCAACTCAGTATTCTTTTTCCTCCAAACACGACAAGTTGTGTTTCTACCAAACAGTTCCAGTTTGGTTTCATCAGACCATAGGACATTCTCCCAAAACTCCTCTGGATCATCCAAATGCTCTCTAGCAAACTTCAGACGGGCCCGGACATGTACTGGCTTAAGCAGTGGGACACGTCTGGCACTGCAGGATCTGAGTCCATGGTGGCGTAGTGTGTTACTTATGGTAGGCCTTGTTACATTGGTCCCAGCTCTCTGCAGTTCATTCACTAGGTCCCCCCGTGTGGTTCTGGGATTTTTGCTCACCGTTCTTGTGATCATTCTGACCCCACGGGGTGGGATTTTGCGTGGAGCCCCAGATCGAGGGAGATTATCAGTGGTCTTGTATGTCTTCCATTTTCTAATTATTGCTCCCACTGTTGATTTCTTCAGTCCAAGCTGGTTGGCTATTGCAGATTCAGTCTTCCCAGCCTGGTGCAGGGCTACAATTTTGTTTCTGGTGTCCTTTGACAGCTCTTTGGTCTTCACCATAGTGGAGTTTGGAGTCAGACTGTTTGAGGGTGTGCACAGGTGTCTTTTTATACTGATAACAAGTTTAAACAGGTGCCATTACTACAGGTAATGAGTGGAGGAAAGAGGAGACTCTTAAAGAAGAAGTTACAGGTCTGTGAGAGCCAGAAATCTTGATTGTTTGTTTCTGACCAAATACTTATTTTCCACCATAATATGCAAATAAAATGTTAAAAAAACAGACAATGTGATTTTCTGGATTTTTTTTTCTCAGTTTGTCTCCCATAGTTGAGGTCTACCTATGATGCAAATTACAGACGCCTCTCATCTTTTTAAGTGGTGGAACTTGCACTATTGCTGACTGACTAAATACTTTTTTGCCCCACTGTATAAGATACAATACAATTTTCTCAGGGGACAAAAACTTCCCTGAAATTTTTTGCTCGGTGTTATCCGTGTTTTTCAGAATTATAACAGAATATTATAATGTTTCGTATCATTTCTCAAAAACCTTACGTGATAGGAAAAATCTGGTCATTTCTGAAATCAGCATGAAAATGTATCATGAACACTCAAAATTGTCCGAGAGACAAAAATTTTGTAACACAGTGTAATTAAAGATGAGCAGACCAATCTACGAAGGATCGAATTTGAGTCGAATTTCCTGAAATTTGCGATTTCATGTGTTTTCAAACATTTTGACGTTCAATTCACGGTTCTCAAAAAAATAAACTGTTCAGCACCATGTCCCCCATTGCTGAAGCAGTGGGACAATTTTTTGTCACCACACAATCCATTCCATAATTCCCTGTACCTTCCCTCTTCCCATGGTATCTTCCCATCTATCATGAGCTCTCAAGTGTTAAGCTTAATGGAAATTTATTTGCTGCAAATCTAATTTTGCTGGAAATTTTGGCAAAGTCGGTGAATTCAAATTTCAAAAGATCCGCTCTTTTGACTAATAATAATGTGATGTGATGCAATTAGTATAAATGTTGCTAAAACCTGAAAAATATATAGTTCACAAATAAACTGATAATGAGATTGTATTACATGATGCACAATAATATTTAACTGATGCAACTAATAATGGTTATACTCATATGAGGCTGTTGTCTCAATGCTTCACTGAGAAAATTATCTCATGTCGTCTGATACTAATGAGCTTATCAAAACTAATCTGATATATGTAATGCTTGGTAAATGAGGTTGAAATGTAACTGCTGCTCTGGGGCCTATTGCCAATAGCTTGACTAATGGGCATCAGTAAACCTAAAAATTATTTGGTTATTCAGCCCAAGGGGAAGAATGTTCATCTTCCATGAAAATTGGACACTTACTTGTCAGTGTAAATTAGACATCAATCTGTCATTTGGAAATGCTACTAAGAAGAAGCAGCCTATTTCAAGCCATGTTCATATTTTAAATTACAATGGTTTTCTAATGTTTAATTTCAGTTAATGTTTAAGTTCTGTTTAAATCACTAATAATTATGTATAGCTTTAACATCTTCACACCATGGCCATTTTTCATTTTTTTCCCAGCCTTCATCCAAGAGCCATAACTGTTTTATGTTTTTGTCACTATAGCCATACAAGGGCTTGTTTTTTGAGGAATGAATTGTACTTTTGAATGACACTATTAATTGTCCCATTCAGTGTACTGAAGAATGAGGCAAAAATTCCAAGTGTGTTGAAATTGCAAAAAACTAATATTATTAAAAAATTATTATTATTTTACATTTTTCTAGCACCATTTATTCCATGGCGCTTTACACATGAAAGGGGCAAATATAGACAAGTACAATAGACATGAGCAAAACAAGGCACACAAGAACAGAAGGAGAGAGGACCCTGCCCGCGAGGGCTCACAGTCTACAGGGGATGGGTGAGGATACAGTAGGAGAGGGTAGAGCTGGTCATGTGGAGGTTCAGCAGACTAAGGATCGCTGCAGGTTGTAGGCTTGTTGGAAGAGGTGAGTCTTCAAGTTCTTTTTGAAGATTTCCGTTGTAGGCAAGAGTCTGATGTGTTGGGATAGAGAGTTCCAGAGTATGGGGCAAGCACTGGAGAAGTCTTGTATGCGGTTGTGGGAAGAAGAGATAAGAGGGGAGTAGAGATGGAGACCTTGAGAGGATCGAAGGTTGCGTGTGGGTAAGTACCGGGAGACGAGGTCACAGATGTATGGAGAAGACAGGTTGTGGATGGCTGTGTATGTCATAGTCACAATTGTTTATTTTTTATTTACCGTGTTTACTATATGGTAAAACTAATTTGGCAATATGATTCTCCAGGTCAGTACGACTGTGTAGATACCAAAAATGCTTATACTTTTTTTCAATCTAAAATTTACAAGAAACCTGCAACATTTTAATTTTTCTGGACAAGGGGCTGTATGAGGATTTATTTTTTACATGCTGAGCTGGCTTTTTTTACTAACAGCAATTGGGTGTAAATATTATGTTACAATGTTTTCATCGCCCTTTACTGCATTTTATTGCAATGTTGCAGCTGCCAAAAAATGTAAATTTGTTTAGATTTTTTTTCCATTGCACTGTTTATTTACATGATTAATTTATTTTATATTTTGATAGATCAGCTTTTCCAAACTCATCGATATCAAATATGTGATTTTTTTTATTGCTCTTTTAATGGGGAAAATTTGAACTTTTGACTTTTTTTATATTCTAAAAACTTTTTTTTCACGTTTTACTTGATTTAATAGTCCCCTTAGGGGACTTGAAGCTGCAATGGTCTGATTGCTTGAGCTATACCTAGCAGTGCATCGGAATTGCTATGTAAGGCCGGGGTCAGACTTGCGAGAGTGATGTGTGAAACTCGCACGAGTCTCCCACATCAATACCCAGCACTGCCGCCGGTACTTGGAAATGGAGCATTCGGCTGCATAGAAATACATGCAGCCGCATACTGCGGTCCCGAGTGCTGGCGGCAGTGCCGCTGTATTGATTCGAGAGACTCGTGCGAGTTTCTCGCATCACACTCGCAATTGTGACCCTGGCCTAAAGCTGAAATTACAATATTCTATACATGAGGAAGCCAAGAGAATCGTAATGACATTGCTCAGGGTTTTTTGTTACGGGCATATTGATGGGACGTGGAATGATGTGCTCTACCAGTGCATTATAAATGGTGCTGTCAGAGATTGAAAGCGGGATTTAACAGGTTAACTGCTGCTGGTGGAGATTCACTTCACATGCAGCTGTTAGAAGACCTGATGGCTATAAATAAGCTGTCATTGTGCATGGAAATAAGCTAGCACTGTGAGCAAACCTGCATCAAAATCAGGGAGACGGCATATATAAGTTTACGTGAAGAAGCTAAGAAAAACTAATTAATTAAGGTAGGGGTAAAAATTAAAATTACCTTTCAGTTTTATTAAAAACAACAATCATTCTTAGGCCAGGGTCACATTTGCGTGTGCAATGCGAGAAGCTCACATGAGTTTCTCACATCATTACCCGTAACTGCCACCGGCATTAGCATTAAGGACCGGAGCGTTCAGCTGCATGCATTTCTATGCAGTCCATGACTATCCCAATATTGTAACATTAAAACAGGCATATGTTAGTATGGCTCAGCATGTAGCATAAATAATTGTGGTAGTACCTATGAGAGTGGATTTAATTGCAGCCAAAACCAAAGACCACATGATGACCATGGTCGGTAATCTGTACACTGTTACAAGGACAATATTTAGACTCCACAAATAATTCTAACAAATTTGTACCATTGCAAATGTTTTTTCTGCTGGACACCATAAAGATGCCTTCTATGAGGCAGCTTTTTAAAGGCATGTGCTTAGATGGTTTGTTTATACTCTAATAAAGAAATACTACATACCTTTGATATGCAAATTGCCTCTTCAGAGAAAAAGAGGACTTAAGGTACCTTCACACTCATCGACGCTGCAGCGATACCGACAACGATGTCGATCGCTGCAGCGTCGCTGTTTGGTCGCTGGAGAGCTGTCACAGACAGCTCTCCAGCGACCAACGATGCCGGTAACCAGGGTAAACATCGGGTTACTAAGCACAGGGCCGTGCTTAGTGACCCGATGTTTACCCTGGTTACCATCGTAAAAGTAAAAAAAATAAACAGTACATACTTACCTTCCACTGTCTGTCCCCGGCGCTGTGTTTTCCTGCACTGACTGTGAGCACAGCGTCCGGAAAGCAGAGCGGTGACGTCACCGCTGTGCTTTCCAGCTGGCCGGCGCTCACAGCCAGTGCAGAGAAGCACAGCGCCGGGGACAGACATCGGAAGGTAAGTATGTACTGTTTGATTTTTTTTACTTTTACGCTGGTAACAAGGGTAAACATTGAGTTACTAAGCGCGGCCCTGCGCTTAGTAACCCGATGTTTACCCTGGTTACCAGTGAAGACATCGCTGAATCGGCGTCACACATGCCGATTCAGCAATGTCTGCGGGGAGTCCAGCGACGAAATAAAGTGCTGGACTTTCTGCACCGACCAGCGACATCACAGCAGGATCCTGATCGCTGCTGCGTTTCAAACTGAACGATATCGCTAACCAGGACGCTGCAACGTCACGGATCGCTAGCGATATCGTTCAGTGTGAAGGTACCTTTAAACTCTATAGCCCCACCTGTTAGAAGTAGCCATCCTACAAGCATTGCACGGCGCATAAGTCTCTTTACCATGACAGGCCAGTGCTGGTATGTCACTCTCCACAAGGAGAAACCTTTCCCTTTAGACCCTATATACCTTTGGACATTTGTGCTCAATTTCAGTAACTTACCTTTATCACTGAGTTGGTGAGTTAATACTGCTCTGTGTATGGTGAAATTCTCCTATAACGCATAGGGTTTACGCACATTGGCTTAAAAAAATTCAGAGCCATTCTTATCAAGGAGAGTGGGATGATTTTTTCTCACTTGTCATACATTTGCAATCTGTTTTTCTAATCAGGACCATTTACAGTTTACAATCTTACAGAACTGTAATATAGCAGTAATAATCGGATACTATACTGATGGTCCATATGGTATCTGATTTTTTTTCTCGACCCATCAGATTTCGGAGTGATATCATAGCATAAAAAGATATAAAACTATATCTAAATATTCGCGCTGATGCAACCCGATTAAGAAAGGATCAAATGTAACAATCCATGAAATGAAAATGACAATAAAAGAGTCAATCAATAAAAAACAAGACAGAACAACTGCTATGGTAATTCATGTCATATCTCCCTCAGGATTAATATAAATTTTTCCTTTTCGTGCTAAGCTGTAAGAAAACTATAAGTCAATGACGTTCTTAACAAGATGAGAAGTCCATGAAGGATAAGTAGTCCATGCAAAAAATTAAGAAATGCTTTGCTGAAGGTTGCGGACCAGATGTTTGGCTAGTAAGCGATTGCTGCCCCCGCCGGTGACCGCATATCGCTCCTCTAAGCCCCACGTGTGGTGGCGTTCAAACAGGCAGGATGACTCGTGCGCGTGGTGAGAACGACGTTGGAGTAGGACCTGCGTGCCGGAATGAGCAGCGTGAATATTTATATATAGTTTTATATCTTTTTATGCTGTCTTTTGCTTTAACACAATCCCAGGTGGTGATTGTTATATTCACAGCAGTACCACTAACCCTATTACCCCTGTAATACTTGGTGCCACTCGGCATTTTATACATTTATATCATAGCATGCTGCAATTTTTTTCTCATACCTAACACAGTTGAGAAAAAAATACACAGATATGCACTGCCTCATGCAATAACATAGGTCTAAGTGCAAGTCAATTTTGTATTGAATTGCACTTGTTCGATTTATACGCTAGTGTGGGTAAACCCTTAGCCAGATGCTGGGCTTTCTAGTAGATTTCTCATAGTAGTCACAGAGGTCTTCAGACGGCTGTCAGGACAATCAATCATTGCTCTGCTAACACTTCATACAGGGTGCCGGTGGCTGTGAGCAGTGATATCCGCCATCTTAAAGCCTCTTAAAACTAACCACTTCACACAGAGATAGAGCATGGCTGCAGTACATGTGCAGCAGCCATCCTTAACCAGTTCATGACTGTGCCATTTACCCAATTTCCTGATTAGTTATACTTTTGGATTTTAACATATATGCATTTTAGTGACTGTATAATTTTTTTCTCGTTTGAGTATGCATTGTGTACATGGTTGAGACTCTATGAATATGTTCTTCATTTTTGCCAGTATTTATTTGGATCAATTAGTAATCGTGTTAACAAGACAAGGTGGGAATACAGTCTTAATTTACTGTCTGCCATTTTAGTTCCTGTAATTTTTTTTTTATCTGCCTATTTTTGTTTAAAAAATTGGAAACCTTTAGAATATAGGAAAGCATTGGTGTGCAATTCAGTAGACGGTAGCTCCTTCAAGAGATCATATATTTATATTTCTCTAAAAATCTTCAAATGTTAATTATTATATGGTATTTTTAATTAGAATGAAGTATTTTCCTTTTATTATAAGACAAAGGTAAAAAATATAAAATTAAACTAATATGTCTGTTCTTAATCGAAATGGATGTGTTTGATGAAAAAACACTTTTGCTTTCATCTTGACTGATATGTGCATTACTTTAAAAAGTACGAAATGGTACATACAATTGCCACTTTCAAAAACTTGCTTGATTTTTCTGATATTAGCCCATACATCGCTTTCTTCAGCAAAGATGAAAGGAGAGGCTAGATAGAAAATATGTACTTTACTAGTTTATTTAGACCTGAATGAGCACTATGTTTGAAGATTGCTGTGAAACCACTTATACAATCAAAAATTTAACTTTACTGTCATGTACAAGTCCCAGCAGCATAAAACAAAAAAAAAGAAATATCCTGAGTTATATACCGTGCTGTACGCCATATGGTGTAGAACTTCAATTCAAAGCCAATGTGCAATGTAATGCTTCTACAGTAGTGTAGTGGTTTTGTCTACTGTTAGATTGTTTCTGTTTTATGTCCTTTTCAGAAATCCATTAGGGCAGCGAAATTGTAAAAGAGGAAAAAAAAGTCTTGTTCTTTGTTTCATACTGACAAGCAAAAAATGGGAAACATTCATTATTGTTCATTATGTTTTATATTTTAAAAACCTTGCTTGAATCTAATAGTTAACAGCAACAGAAGAGTATGAGTAATAGTCTTTGATGTACATAAAATAGTTTTTAGCTTTTAAATACTAGTGAGTGAGCTTGTGAAGCTGTATAACAAAGTTACTAATTTCTATAGTATTTTTAGGGTAAATGACAATAGACTGTATATAGAGTTCACTAGCATCAAACGATAAAATTGGTAAGTGGTCTGAGCTCTCTACCACAAATACTGTGGCTAGAGAGTCTATTAAAAAGTCATACCGCGTTCATTTCTATTTTAATTTGACCTAAACTGTCATGTATTGTAAAAGGGATAATGGAATAAAACAGTTGGCGATAGAAATTGTAGTTTTATCGTGCAGTGTGTTTTTGATCAAAAACTTATAATATACATATTATTAAGCACCATCCAAAAATAGCCTGCCATGGAAAACAGATAAGTGTATAAATGTCATCCTTATACTAATGTACCTTCCCAGCAATGACTTTCAGTTACTGCCCAGATATAAAAGTCCCAAGATGTTTCTTTACTACATTATGGCTGCTGACGGGCAAACTTAGTGCAGCAAGTCCAACCTGGCACTTGTTCGACTGTGATCTTATGTCCTTATATTTATTGACCTCACACACCTATCAAGCATGCCATCACAGTATCCATACCCAAAAGAAAGCTGTTGTCAGAACTTTGGATCCAGTTGGATGATCACATAGGTGGGCTGTGCTACTGAAGTGAATTAATTTTTCAGAAATGATGAGGAAAAAACTTTTCATTCACAATTTTTTTCACTTGAAAAAGACACTGACACTGAGTTGTAACGAGTTGTGCATAAGAAGCCTTTTGCTTATCATCATTTCTGAATAATGAATTCACTCCAGCAGCACAGCCCACCTACATGTTCATCCAACTGGATCCAATATCTCCTGTAGGATTTATCCGCCATTCATGGGACAACTGCAGCTATTTTTTTTCACCTATATTCGAGTTGTGCCTGTCACAACTCCATCAGGTGAGAGTAACCAGCACTCTTCTCCTCTCCCTGCATATGGTATCACACTATTATGTGCTCTGTTTCCCACGTCTATATTGTCAAAACTTTCTCTCTGTTGTATATAAAGCAGATTCATTAAGATCAGAATTTTTCACACTGGTCTTCATGAGGGGGCATGATGGAGTGCAAAATTTCCTGGTTTATTAAGAAGTGCACACCTCTTAAATAGAACTTGTTAACAGGATTTAACAGTATAAACTAAATGCATGGCCATAATGGCACTGTTATACTGATCAATCTGATACCTGATGTAAACGGATTTGCTTAGTGGCTGATAAATGCTCACCTTGTGTTTGCATTAAATTTTGTCTTGTGTGCTTACAGGTCTGACATAAGGTCAGGGTCTTCTTCTGGTTCTCCACTGGCTCATTTGAAGATTTTGCACCACTGGCTTCATTGATTTGTGCAGTGTGTGTGCAGTATGCATCAGTGTCCTGAGTGACTACACTGAGGGGAGGTGAAATAGTGGAACATCTGCTGGTTCCAGGGCCATCCAAGCGGAGAGTTCTAGACATGGCCCATTCGCATGTTTTGTGGGGATTTCTGGGGGGGGGGGGTTGAAAAAATTGCAGAAGAGAATACTGCAGAGGTTCTATTGGCCTGGATGTTATTGGGAGGTCCTGAAATACTGTAGGTTATGACCCACCTGCCAGATAACTGCTCCCTCTGCGCACATCTGAAGTCCTTTAGTCCTGATACCTGTAATAGAGATCCTGTTTGAGTGAATTGCCATGGACCTAGTGGGTCCTTTAGTCTGCAAAAGGGCACCAATATATCCTAGTGGTAATGGACCATGTGACCCAGTACCCCAAAGCAGTACCCCTAAGGAACTCTTTGGCTAAGAGTATCACCAGGGAACTTGTCCATATTTTTGCTAGGACGGGACTGCAGATGGAGATTCTGACAAACCAGATTGTCCTCCAGATTGTCCAGTTTCGAAACACTGTGCCAACCACAGACCAATGGCCTAGTAATGCATTTCATAAAAACCTTGGAAGCCGTGCTCTAAAAGGTCGTTGAGAAGGACGGTCGAGACTGAGACTACCTGCTTCTGTTTCTGCTCTTCTCCATCAGGGAAGTACCCCAGGCCTCTACATGCTTCTCAACATTCGAGCACCTGTATGGTCGACATCCACGAGGGCTCATGGACATTGTCAAGGAAATATGGGAAGCTGAAGTCATACCACCGGAGCATCATAGAGCATGTTGCCCAGCTGCAGGAGAGGATGGCGAAAGTGATGCCTAATGTGAAGGAGCACCTTCTCCAGGCACAGGAGGCACAGGAAAAGGTATATAACTGATCAGCAATTCTGAGGCTGTTCCAACCAGGGGACCTCATGCTAGTGCCTATCCCCTTGGTGGAGAGCAAATTCCTAGCCAAGTGGCAAGGCCCATACGAGATGGTGGGAAAACAGGGCAAAGTTAATTATAGGGTATACTAGCCAGGGTGAAGGAAGCTGCACCAGGTCTATCATATGAACTTGCTCAAACCCTGGCAAGACCGAGAATCGCTGAACAGCCCTTGCCTGGGAGCCAGTCCCATAGTCACCATGGACAATGATACCATTGCAGAGACTCTGATGCTGGCCCAGAGGCAACAGTGTCGGGAGCTGTTGCTGCGGACTGGGACCTATTCTCAGAGTTTCCGGGGCATACGCAGGTGGTCAAGCATGATGTGTTGACAGAACAGCACCTAAAGGTAAACCGCAAGCCCTATAGAATTCTGGAAGCATGAAGAGAGGCGATATCTAATGAGGTGAAGAGGATGCTAGACCTTGGGGGTGATAGGGGAGTTGAAAAGAGGATGGTTGAGTTCCATCGTCCTCGTACCGAAGCCTGACGGTGAATGACGGCTCTGCAATAACTACCGCAAGCTGAATGAAGTCTCTAGCTTTGATGCTTACCTGATGCCTTGTGTAGACAAACTCATTGAGTATACCTGTGAGGTATATTTAAACCCTGGACCTGACTAGTGTGAGCGAGCATGCTGGGTAATGCTCGGTGCTCGTCTGAGCATCGCAGTGCTCGTGCTGCTCAGCGAGCACCAAGCATTTCCAGGATTGTTCAGCGGGAGTTCACATCACTGCCCTGCATGTTTTGGAGCTCTTTAGAGCGCCACTCAACATACAGGGATTGTAAATTTTGAATGGTCCTAATTTCTTGGGGTACAGCATTCCAGAGGATTGACGCAGTGTGGGAGAAGTCTTGGAGATGGGAGTGGAAGTTACAGATTAGTGCAGAGATTAGTCGAAAGTCATTTGCAGAGCGCAACGGTCGGCTAGGCCGATAGACAGAAACATGGGAGGAGATGTAAGGGGGTGCTGCACTGTGAAGAGCTTTATGGGTAAGAACAAGTACTTTGAGTTGGAACCTATAATGAATTGGCAGCCAGTGTAACGACTGGCAAAGAGTGGCTGCATATGAATATCGATTAGCCAAGCAGATGACCCTGGCTGCTGCATTAAGGATAGACTGAAGAGGAGAAAGTCGAGTGAGGGGGAGTGATAGGAGCATGGAGACTTCTTCTTCAGTGATGGGATCAAATGTGGAAAGTGAGTGAAGGGAAATGAAGGGAGTGATGGGAGTCACTGCCCTGAGTGGCTGGGAGCGGATTTCCTGTCAGATATTATCTATTTTCTCTATAAAGTGGAAGGCCAGGTCATCAGCACAAATGTCTGTGATAGGGGCTTGTGCTTTTGGCCTGAGGAAAGGTGTCAAAAAGTTTCTTTAGGTTGTTGGATAGTGAGGAGAACAGGGTGGTGTAGTAGGTCTGTTTGGCGGGGTGAAAGGCAGAATTATAGGTTCTTAACAAAAAATTGAAGTGGATGAAGTCTTCTGGTGTGCGAGTTTAAGCGTGCATCACTTCTAGAGCATCAATGGAGAAGCCAAGTTTGCAATGTGAGCCAGGGCTGTTTTACTCTGTGCTTGGAGGTCCTGAGGGTGAGGGTCGCTACTTGATCCAGGGTGCTTCTGAGATTGTCATTGTGGTGTGCAGCCAGATCAGGACAGGAAAAAAAGGAGATTGGGGACACTGATGAGTGTAAGGAGTCTGGAAGTGTATGAGAGTTAACGGCGTGTAGATTTCTGAATGTGTAGTAGGTAGGAGTGTACTGGGGTGGGGGAGGGATTGTGAGCACAAACAAGAGAATGCTGTGGTCACAGAGGGGAAGCAGTGAGTTATCTAAGTAGGAGATTGAGCAGAGCTGGGCGAAGACCAGTTCAAGGGTGTTAGATCAGTGCTAGATAGGAAGGCAGTGTATGTGGCTATATATATATATATATATATATATATATACTGTATATGTATATCTACTATATAATTGTCTAAGGGTCACTTCTGTCTTTCTGTCTGTCCTTCTGTCTGTCTGTCACGGATATTCATTCGTCACAGCCTCTGTCTGTCATGGAAATCCAAGTCGCTGATTGGTCATGGCAAAACAGCCACGACCAATTAGCGACGGGCACAGTCCGGCACCAACATGGCTGCTCCTTCCTCCCCGCAGTCAGTGCCCGCTCCGTACTCCCCTCCAGTCAGCGCTCACACAGGGTTAATGGCAGCGTTGACCGCGGTGTAACGCACTCGGTTAATGCTGCTATTAACCCTGTGTGACCAACTTTTTACTATTCATGCTGCCTATGCAGCATCAATAGTAAAAAGATCTAATGTTAAAAAAAATAAAAATAATACAAAATCGTTATATACTCACCGTCCATCCGGCCTTTCCTGCTCCTCGCGACGACCCAGTGACCGCTCCATGCATTGCGGTCTCACGAGATGATGACGTAGCGGTCTCGTGAGACCACTACATCATCATCTCGCGAGACCGCAATGCACTCTTCAGACCAGAGTGTGCGAGGAGCATCGGTAACCGCTTCGATCCGGGGGCCAACGGAGGGTGAGTATATCACTATTTTTTATTTTAATTCTTTTATTAACAGGAATATGAAGCCCACATTGCTATATACTGCGTGGGCTGTGCAATATATTACATGGGCTGGGCAATATACTATGTGGGCTGTGCTATATACTGCGTGGGCTGTGCTATATACTACGTGGGCTGTGCTATATACTATGTGGTCTGTGCAATATACGCTGTGCAATGTACTTCGTGGGCTGTGCAATATAGTACATGGGCTGTGCAATATAGTACGCGAGCTGTGCAATATAGTATGCGGGCTGTGCAATGTACTACGCAGGCTGTGCAATGTACTACGCGGGCAATATACTGCGTGGGCTGTGCTATCCACTACGTGGCCTGTGTTATACACTACATTGCCTGTGTTATACACTACATGGCCTGTGTTATATACTGCGTGCGTGGTACTGCGTGGGCTGTGCAATATACTATGCGTTCTGTGCAATATACTATGCGGGCTGTGCAATATGCTACGCAGGCTGTGCAATATACTCCGTGGGCTGTGCTATATACTCCATGGGCTGTGCTATATACTCCGTGGGCTGTGCTATATACTCCATGGGCAGTGCTATATACTCCGTGGGCTGTGCTATATGCTACATGGCTGTGCTATATACTATGTGGCTGTGCAATATACTATGTGGCTGTGCTATATACTACATGGCCGGCCGCGAACAATCAGCGACAGGCGCAGTCCGAATCCTGTGTATCCAATGTATTATTCTAAAATCTTCATAAATAAACTACATACATATTCTAGAATACCCGATGCGTTAGAATCGGGCTACCATCTAGTATATATATATATCAGTGCTAGGAATGCAGGCAGTGTATATGGGTCTATAGATATCAGTGCTAGGCAGGCTGGCATTGCGGGTGGCATACTTCATTGCATACAGAAAGAGGGGCCTTTCCATTACAGTATATACATAGCCTCAGGTATTAGTGGCCAGGAATATTTTGTTTTTCCATCTTAAGCTCCCCCTTGCTCACTGCACGCCGACATTCATAACCAACATGTCACAAGGTAAGTTCATTTAATTCTAGTGACACCTATGCTTAGCCTTGTTACCTGGAACATACTTTGTGCTCCCTGCCTTCCACTATTTATAGGGTTTAACCCTTAGGGACTGTCTTAATTTAGACAGTGTGCACTTTAGGACCGCTAACTTGAGCGTGATCATCCAGTATATGCTGGTATGCGGTTAGAGCAAGGGTGCTTGGATTTTTGTTGTTATCTTTAAGCATCCTCTTTTTGCCATCTACGTATGCTACTTTTAGCTACTGCCTTCCCTTTCACCTATTTTGTCCATATATTATGTTTAGTTATACTAGGTTTATGTATATTTAATATGTTAATAAACGTATTTTTGTATGCCTATCATCTTCTCTGATACCTCTATTTTTAGCATGGATCCTATAACTATTTAAGCACTATCTGTTTTGATCTAGCAATATAAGTATTACCCTATAGGTACGATGTGTTTGGTTTTCTTACATTTATTTGGTATGGCCTAGAGGTATGCCCTCTGCTGGCCAAGTGGGCATTTTTGCTTAGGTGCAAGTTCTTGACACCAGTTTGCTTAAAAATAATTACCCACAGGGCAAATATTTTACACTGTGTTTTGTCCGCCACACAGATTACTTATCATTGTGATAAAAATTGTGGCATTTCAGGCCTGCAGTGAATTTTTTTGCTGTGTTGTCAGCCTAGTTATTGACACTATTTTGCTGCCAAAAAATATAAAAAAGAACAGCCAGATATTTTAACCCTAGAACGCATATTGGGGGACTTTTAGGCCCCCATGCTTACATTTTTGCTATTATCTGCAAAATTACTTTAGTTAGAATTTTGAAACTCCAGGTATTCCTCAAGTATGTCGTTGTTGATAATATCCAGTTGTTCATATAATTTTTTTCATAGGCATTATGGTGTAACAATGCTTGTTTGGTGAAAACTACATCTGTACGAATTGGGGGCCTTTTAGGCCCCCGCTATTTTTATCATGTTCTCAGTAGTGTTTGTGTCTCAAGTTACTTTATTTGTACTCAGTAATGCTGGTGGAGGGGCCAGGGTGTGGATAATAACATGTGAGGATGCCATGTGATTTTTGGAGGGAGTGATAAGGCCATGACATCACCTCAGGTCCTTCGGAACACAGTAATGAGCTGTGTATAGAGTACTGAGGACAGTATACACTGTGAGCTAATTGCTGAAGGACCTGTGATAAGATAAGCTGTTGAGAGGAAATCTGATTCATTTTCAGTTTCTGTTTCTAAGAAGCTTGCAAAGGCTAGAGCTTATGAGCCACAAAAATCCAGAGAATTGTACACCACCTAAAAGTATAAAAGGTGAGAGCCGCTGAGGGTGAGAGGAAGAAGGGGGGACATTACACTTACAGTGTGTCACACACAAGCAAAGAGTGGACAACCCTGATTCTGTTCATTGTTTTTTCTTTTAGTTTGCTAACATCTAGTCAGCAATGGCACACTCTTCCTCCAAGTGTCTGACTTGACGAAGAGATTGAAGCGATTATGTTTCAAAGCGATGATGAAAGTGAACTATCTTTGTCTGATGAAGAATATCTGCCACCAGCTAATCAAACATCCTCATCCAGTGATTCTTCTGATGATGAAGAAGTGAATCTAGTGGATCCTCAAGAAGTGATAAGCAGAACATCTAAAACGAATGTTTTTTGGGACAGTAATCCTACATTAGTCGGACGTACTCCAACACGCAATATTGTGAGACAGGCTCAAGGAGCTGTGGAAAGTCCCAGTTACTTTACCCCTAAAGATGTATTCTGTACTTATATTTCTGACAATATTGCAGAAGAGGTCCTTTTATGTGCAAACCTAGAATGAAGACGTATCGCTTCTGCAAAAAATAAGTCCTGGAAAAATATCTCAAAAGAGGAACTTTATGCATATATTGGACTTTTACTGCTGGCAGGGAGTCAAAAATCGTATGATGTCCCAATTCGAGAATTATTTCTGGACCCTCTTTCTGATCCACAGGCAACAATGTCAGTGGGCTGATTTGAGGAAATTAGAAGAATCATTCACTTTGATGATAAGCGAACTCGTGCAGTGAGGTTTGAAACAGACAAATTAGCCCCTATCAGTTATATCTGGAACATATTTATCAAAAATTGCACAAAACTTCTGAAAAAATAATATGTCAGAATTGTTTGGAAGACTAATATAATAGAAAATAAAGTTAGAATAAAAATGTAGCTGCAGCTAGTTTGCTATAGATTTCTATGCGTTTTTATGTGTTTTCATGTCATGAAATTTGGGAAAAAAAAGTTTTTTTGGTGTTTTCTGTGAAAAATTATAATTAAAATTTTGTCCACCATTCATATTTTATTGAGCAATTTTGAAATAAACTTGTGAAAGTTATTTAAGTGTATTTTTCTACATTATGTGCATGGGGGCCTAAAAGGCCCCAATACGTTAATATGTATATTTTAATGTCATGCGTTCTAGGGTAGTGGGTCATCTGCATCACAGGCATCACATAACATTGTGCTCAAAATAGTGCCATTTCAGCCATCCATTTAATTTTTTTCTGCTGTGTCTTAGCCAACTTATTAACACAATTGTGCTGTAACCAAAAAATACAGGCCAGTTAATTTCAAGTCTGGTATATCCGTCACATGCATCATCTTTCTGTGGGGAAAAAATTGAGACGTTTTTGGGGCGCCATTGAAATTTTTTTGCTGTGTCTTAATCTATTTATTGACACCTCTTTGATTAACAAAAAAGTTGTTACCTATAGGCCAGATATTTTAAACTGAAGTTTTCCCGCACACGGATCAGATACAAGTTCCAAAGTAAGGCATTTGTAGTGAACATGCAAAATATTGGAGTACATTTAAAATGGGCAAGGTGCGTGCAAAAGGGAAGTGGACATGATGATGATGGTGTATGCAGAGGGCGAGGCCGAGGATGTGGGCAAGCTGAAATTGGCCCACAGCAAACATCCACATCTTATCGCTTGACCTTCCTGTCACAATAACTAGGGGACCACAGCAGCACACAATTATTGAACCCAAAGCAGTGACAAAAGGTTGTTGGTTGGATAGCGGATATTGCTTCCAGTCACTTTGCCACCACCACCACCCTGTCTTCCACACGGTCAAGTCTGAGCATCCATGAGTTGGGACCTCATATTCCTCAGCATGATCCTCTTTTCTATCACAATGCTGAGTGCTGTGTGACAAGCGATCCCACCCTTGGACACTCTGAAGAGCTATTCACTTTTCGATTTAGAGATTCTTGCCTCACTCCCAGTGCAGTTGAAGTAGGACAAGAGGAGATTGCATTTAGCGATTCCCAAATATTTGAGCAGCGACATTCACACGAAGGTGGCGGTGGGAACATGTCATAAGAGGTGGACAATGATGAGACACAATTGCCAGAAAGTCAGGAGGGAGGACCAGGGTGCGGAAGTGGAATATGAGGTGGTGGATGATATAGTAACTGACCCAACATGGCGGGAGGACATGCACATTGAGGACAGCAGCATACAGGGGGAGGGAGGCATAGCACCCCATCAGGCAGTAAGAAGCATTGTGTTGTCCACAAACAAAAGACAGCCAACAGTTCCCCGTAAAAACAACACAAAGGAAGTTGCCAGTACAAGTTTTAGCTCTTCCTGACTCTGGTTGTTTATTAAAGACTCTGCCGATAACACCAAAAAGGCCATTTGCATCACCTGCCAGGTCCGCATAAGCAGTGGTAGCAAAATTACCAGCCTGACCACCACAAGCATGATCAGGCACATGACAGCAAAGCACCCAACTTTATGGGCTGAACCACACGCTCCAGGAACAGTTTCTGCGGGTGACACCAGTGCTTCTTCTGCTATTGTGCGTGCATGCCAATCCTCAATCCATGGTGGCTGTGAATATGCCTCCTGCCCTGCACCTGTTGTTGCACCCATTCAACGAGCACCATCAGCAAGCACTTTCACTTCCTTGTTCCAGCGCAGCGTTCAGTTCTTGATACCCCAGTCCTTGGAATGCAAGCAGAAATACGCAGCCAACGCCACAGTACTAAATTCACACATTTAGGGTCTGCTTGCGCTCAAAATGTTGCCTTTTTGGCTCGTGGAAATGGAAGCTTTCCACAACCTGATGGCGGGGTCCGCCCCAAGGTACTTAGTCCCCAGCCGCCACTATTTCTCCTGGTCTGCCATCTCCGTATTACGCAGGCACGTGTCCAACAACATTAGTTGTGCCCTCAACAATGCTGTTTCTGGGAAAGTACACCTATCCACGGACATGTGGACAAGTGCTTGTGGCAGGGATGCTACATCTTGCTGACGGTGCATTGGGTTAACAGAGGAAGACGAGACCCAGCCAGACTTTGGTATGGAACACATACTCCCGATGCCGAGGGTTGTGGGAATACATCAATCAAGGTTACCCCCACAGTCTACAGCTCCTGCACCTCCTCCTTCTCCTGTTCATCCTTCATCTCTCAAATCACTACATCAGTCACAAGTTGGAAGCACTGCAACGCTGCCTCAGCCAAACGTCAACAGGCTATACTGAAGCTAATACAGTATGCTTAGGTGACAAAATGCACAATGCTGAAAAGTTGTGGACAGCTCTGAAAGAGAAGGGAGATCTGTAGCTGACACCGCTGAACCTACAGCCAGACATGGTCGTGTGTGACAATGGCTTGAACCTGGTGGCTCACACGTGTATCATGCCTGGCCCATGTGCTTAACCTCTTTGTTCAACGGTTTCTCAAAAGTGACCAGGAGCTGCCGGATCTGCTTGTTAAAGTACACTGCCTGTTTGCCCATTTTAGAAAGTCAACTATAGCTTCAACCGCCCTTGCTGTGCTTCAGCAGCATTTGCAGATTCCAGGTCACCGACTGTTGTGAGATGACCTCATGCATTGGAACTCTACACTGCAGATGTTGGAAAGGATTTGTGAACAGAACAGGACAGCTGTTGACTACTATCATCAACAAGGTCATCGGTATTCAGTTCAGACTCCACACATAAGACCTCAGGAGTGGACATGGATGTCAGACAGACATATGTATCCTCCTACAAAACTTTGAGGACTGCACCAAGATGGTGAGCGGCGATGATGTCATAATTAGGGTCAGCATCCCGCTTTTCTGTGTTCTGAAATGCTCTCTGCTCACAATCAAAGAGGATGCATTGCAAGTGGAGCACGATGAGATAGAGCAAGGAACCAGACAGGGTGATTACACACAGCCCAGGCTCATGTCATCCCAGCATGGAAGAGGAGGAGGAAAAACAGGAGCTAGTTTAATGCGCTATAGATGGTACTAGAAGCACAACTGTCATTCCGTCTGTTCAGCATGGATGGCCTGAGGACAGGGAGGAGGAGGATAGCATGGCTAGTCATCCTCTTGGTGAGGACACAGAAGTCTTGCCTGTTAGCAGTCTGGAATGCATGGCTGAGTTTATGTTATGATGCCTTTTCTGTGACAATTGCGTTCCCAAAATTTTGGGTGAAAGTCAATACTGGTTGGTGACTAGTAATGAGCGAACATGCTAACTACTACTCGTTACTCGCCTGAGTATCAGTGTACTTGCCGAGCACCGAGCATTTCCGGGATTATTCGGCGGTAACTGGTGTCTCCACCCATTTTTGGTGGACTTTAGAGACCCAATAATGCTACAGGGATTATCTGCCAGGCCATGAAACGCAGCATCCATCTTTGTTGTGGTCGTGCAGTGATTGGCTTGGCTGCACAGCATCATCCCGATTATAAGAGACCTGGCACCGCCCTACTCGTCACATTCAGCTCCGGATTCAGCAAGAGTAGGGAGAGCTGCTGCCGAGATAGGGTCAGAATCGTGGTTTTTATAGTTACTGTAGGTCTGCAACTGTTACATCCACAACTCCTGAGAAAACAACAGTCCTTCTTAGTGCTAATTTGTGGGTCCTGATATTGCAGCACTAGGTAGGCAGGGCACAGCATATCCACATCAGTTCAAGGCCTGCAGGCACTGTATGTGCGTACATTGCTCCCACTACATCCCTCCCAAAGCTCCATAACTGTCTGCTGCTGCAGCTTCTTTACTATATGTCTAGTTGCATTTTTTTCCCAAAAAATTCACCCCCCCAAAAAAAAAAAAAAAACAATTCGTTCTGTCAGACTGAGGCCTGTTTAAAAATCATAGTTTGTCAGGCATACGTAGCATAGTTGTGTGTGCTAGCCTTGTGCCACAGTTTTTTTTTTTATGTTTTAAATTCACCAATTCATATATCTGTGTGCTCCAAGTTTGGGCATTTTAGGCCGCTTTGCCACTGTTTTTGCTGTCTATTACTCTACTTATATACAGCACTATTTTGCATTTTACAAAAAATAGAGCACACATTTGGCAGTGTGGTATTTCTGTGACAGACCTCATATATCTGTATACTCCAAGTTTGGGCATTGTAGGCCAGTTTACCACTTTTTTCCTGTCTGTTACTCAACCTATATACAGCACTATTTTGCATTCAGAAAATACAGGCCACATATTTGGCAGTGTGATATTTCTGTGACAGGCCTCATATATCTGTGTGCTCAAAGTTTGGGCATTGTAGGTCGGTTTACCACTTTTTTTGCTGTCTGTTACTCTACTTATACACAGCACTATTTTGCATTCAGAAAATACAGGCCACATATTTGGCAGTGTGATATTTCCATGACAGGCCTCATATCTGTGTACTCCAAGTTTGGGCATTATAGGCTGTTTTGCCACTGTTTTAGCTGTCTCTTACTCTACTTACATACAGCACTATTTTGCACAAACTAAATTCACAAAAAAGCCCCCCAAAATTTGAATACAGTCTGTTATGTCAGGCTGAGGCCTGCCTGGTATTTGTGTTTGAAAAATCGTAGATTTGCAGACATACTGATCAGATATAATTTTGCTCCTAATAAATGCATTTGTGTTGAGCTTTTGAAATAGTGAAGTAGTTCATTTAAAATGGGCAAGGCAAGGGGCAAGGGACGGGGAATTGGACGTGATGCTGATGGTGCATGCAGAGGACGAGGCCAAGGTGAACGTGGGCCACAACGAAGACCCACGTCTTCTCGCTCGACATTCCTGTCCCAGTTTCTAAGGGACCACAGCACACAACTATTGAAGCCAGAGCAGTGTGAAATGGTTGTTGGTTGGATAGCGGATAATGCTTCCAGTCACTTAGCCACCACCACCACCATGTCTTCCACACGGTCATGTTTGAGTAGCCATGAGTGTGGCCCGGATATTCCTCACCATGATCCTCCTTCCTCCCACCATGCTGAGTGCCCTGAGACAACTGATCCCACACTTGGACACTCTGATTAGCTGTTCAGTTTTCCATTTCAAGATCCCTATCTCTCAGCCAGTCAACTTGAAGTGGTGACAGCTGAGATCGAATGTAGAGATGCCCAAAGCTTTGACCAGCCCCTGTCACACGAAGGCGATGGTGGTAAAGTGTCACAAGAGGTGGACGATGATGAGATACAATTGCCAGAAAGTCAGGAGGAGGAGCAGGATGCGGATGTGGAAGACGAGGTGGTGGATAACTATGTGACTGACCCAACCTGGCAGGAGGACATGCAGAGCAAGGGCAGCAGCACACATGGGGAAGGAGGCATATCCCCCCAACAGGCAGAAAGAAGCAGTGTGGTGGCCACAGACAGAAGGTGTGTATCCGTTCCCCGTAACATCAACTTGAGTGAAGTTGCCATTCCAACTCTTAGATCTTCTTGAGTCTGGTTATTTTTTAAAGACTCTGCCAATAACCTCAAACAGGCCATATACAGAACCTGCCATGCCCGCATCAGCAGTGGTAGCAAAATAACCAGTCTGACCACCACCAGCATGATCAGGCACATGGCAGCAAAGCACCCAACTTTGTGGGCCGAACACCAGACTCCTGGACCACTGTCTGCAGGTCACGCCACTGCTTCATCTTCTGTTTTGCGTAGAAGCCAATCCCCAGTACACAGTGCATGTGAAGATGTCTTTAGCCCTGCACCTGTTGTTGCCCACAGTCAAGCAGCATCATCATCAAGCCCGTCCACATCCTTGTCCCAACACAGCCTTGAGTTGTCTATACCCCAGTCTTTGGAATGCAAGCGGAAATACCCAGCCAACACCCCACATGCCTCAGTCCTAAATTCTAACATTTCTCTTCTGCTTGCGCTCAAAATGTTGCCTTTCAGGCTCTTTGAGACTGAAGCTTTCCACAACCTGATGGCGGTGGCCGTCCCAAGGTATTCGGTCCCCAGTCGCCACTATTTCTCCCGGTGTGCAGTATCGGCATTACACCAGCATGTGTCCCACAACATTACCTGTGCCCTCAGCAATGCTGTTACAGGGAAAGTCCAACTAACCACGGACACATGGACAAGTTCTTGTGGGCAGGGACGGTACATCTCACTGATGGCACACTGGGTTAACATAGTGGAAGCTGGGACCCAGTCGGACCTTGGGATGGAACACATCCTCCCCATGCTGAGGATTGCTAGCCCTACATCAATCAGGGTTGGCCCCACAGTCTACAGCTCCTGCACTTCCTCCTCCTCCTTCTCTTCATCCTATATCTCTGAAAACAACACATCAGTCAGAAGCTGAAAGCACTGCAGCACTGCCTCAGCCAAGCGGCATCAGGCTGTGTTGAAGCTAATCTGCATAGGTGACAAACCGCACAATGCAGAAGAGTGGTGGACAGCACTGAAAGAGCAGTCAGATATTTGGATGACACCGCTGAACCTACAGCCAGGCATGGTCGTGTGCAACAATGGCCATAACCTGGTGGCGGCTCTGAGGCAAGGTGAGCTCACACACGTACCTTGCTTGGCCCATGTGCTTAACCTCGTGGTTCAACGTTTTCTGAAAAGCTACCAGCAGCTGCTGGATCTGCTAGTGAAATTATGCCATCTGTCTGCCCATTTTAGAAAGTCAGCTACAGCTTCAGCTGCCCTTGCCGTGCTTCAGCAGCGTTTGCAGCTTCCAGCTCATCAACTGGTGTGTGATGTCCCCATGTGCTGAAACTATACACTGCATATGTTGGAAAGGATTTGTGAGCAGAAGAGGGCAGTTGTTGACTACCAACATCAACAAGGCCATCGATATTCAGTTCAGACTCCACACATAAGACCTCAGGAGTGGACATGGATGTCAGACATATGTGCCATCCTCCAAAACTTTGAGGACTGCACCAAGATGGCGAGTTGCGGTGACACCATAATTAGCCTCACCATCCCACTTCTCAGCATTCTGAAAACCTCTCTGCTCACAATTAAGGAGGATGCATTGCAGGCAGAGCACAAGGGCATGGAGCAAGGAAACATACAGGGGGATTACACTCAGCCCAGCCTAATGTCTTCTCAACAAGGATTGGTAGGCAATGAAGAGGAGGAGGAAGAACAGGAGCTACTTTCATGCGCTATAGACGGTACTACAAGCAGAGCTGTCTTACTGTCTGTTTAGCGTGAATGGCCTGAGGACAGAGAGGAGGAGGATGAGGAGGAGGAAAGCTTGGTCAGCCGTCCTGTTGGTGAGGACACGGAAGTCTTGCCTGTTAGCAGTCTGGCATGCATGGCTGACTTTATGCTGCTCTGCATTTCACGTTACCCTCTCATTATAAAAATTTTGGGTGACACTCATTACTGGTTGGTGACACTTCTAGACCTATACTACAAGGAGAACTTTCAATCTCTTCTGCCAGAGGCAGAGAGGCGTACTAAAATGTTGCAGTACCAGAGGGCCCTTGTAGTGGAATTACTTAGAAAATTCCCATGTGAGAACACTGACAGCAGATGTCAGGGTTTGTTTTAAAACCAAGGAGTCCAAGCAAGAGAGACAGAAGTACAATCCAGCTGAGGCAGAGGAACAATGGTAAAGTTCTAGGACAGTTTTCTCAGACGCTCTTATCGTGATGGCACAGAAGTAAGGGGTGCTGTCACAAGAAGTGCAATGTTTGGGAAGATGGTGAGGGAATACCTTGCAGATCGTACAAACATCCTCCGTGATTCGTGATTCCTCTGTGCCTGTTAATTATTGAGTATCCAAGCTGGACACGTGGCATAAACTGTCTCTCTACGCCTTGGAGATGCTGGCTTGCCCTGATGCTAGGGTTCTGTCAGAGCAGGTTATTAGTGCTGCTGGAGGATTTATAACAGATAAGCGCATCTGCCTGTCGACTGAAAATGCTGATAGGCTGACTTATATAAAAATGAACAAGGGCTGGATTGGGAAAGACTTCTGTACACCACCAAATGAAAACAATGAAACATAACCTCAAATACATTCTCTGTTTTGGGGAGGTGTATTCTCATGCACCTCTTCACAACCACATATCGGTATACGCTTCCAGATTTACATAGTAACATAGTAACATAGTAACATAGTTAGTAAGGCCGAAAAAAGACATTTGTCCATCCAGTTCAGCCTATATTCCATCATAATAAATCCCCAGATCTACGTCCTTCTACAGAACCTAATAATTGTATGATACAATATTGTTCTGCTCCAGGAAGACATCCAGGCCTCTCTTGAACCCCTCGACTGAGTTCGCCATCACCACCTCCTCAGGCAAGCAATTCCAGATTCTCACTGCCCTAACAGTAAAGAATCCTCTTCTATGTTGGTGGAAAAACCTTCTCTCCTCCAGACGCAAAGAATGCCCCCTTGTGCCTGTCACCTTCCTTGGTATAAACAGATCCTCAGCGAGATATTTGTATTGTCCCCTTATATATTTATACATGGTTATTAGATCGCCCCTCAGTCGTCTTTTTTCTAGACTAAATAATCCTAATTTCGCTAATCTATCTGGGTATTGTAGTTCTCCCATCCCCTTTATTAATTTTGTTGCCCTCCTTTGTACTCTCTCTAGTTCCATTATATCCTTCCTGAGCACCGGTGCCCAAAACTGGACACAGTACTCCATGTGCGGTCTAACTAGGGATTTGTACAGAGGCAGTATAATGCTCTCATCATGTGTATCCAGACCTCTTTTAATGCACCCCATGATCCTGTTTGCCTTGGCAGCTGCTGCCTGGCACTGGCTGCTCCAGGTAAGTTTATCATTAACTAGGATCCCCAAGTCCTTCTCCCTGTCAGATTTACCCAGTGGTTTCCCATTCAGTGTGTAATGGTGATATTGATTCCTTTTTCCCATGTGTATAACCTTACATTTATCATTGTTAAACCTCATCTGCCACCTTTCAGCCCAAGTTTCCAACTTATCCAGATCCATCTGTAGCAGAATACTATCTTCTCTTGTATTAACTGCTTTACATAGTTTTGTATCATCTGCAAATATCGATATTTTACTGTGTAAACCTTCTACCAGATCATTAATGAATATGTTGAAGAGAACTGGTCCCAATACTGACCCCTGCGGTACCCCACTGGTCACAGCGACCCAGTTAGAGACTATACCATTTATAATCACCCTCTGCTTTCTATCACTAAGCCAGTTACTAACCCATTTACACACATTTTCCCCCAGACCAAGCATTCTCATTTTGTGTACCAACCTCTTGTGCGGCACGGTATCAAACGCTTTGGAAAAATCGAGATATACCACATCCAATGACTCACCGTGGTCCAGCCTATAGCTTACCTCTTCATAAAAACTGATTAGATTGGTTTGACAGGAGCGATTTCTCATAAACCCATGCTGATATGGAGTTAAACAGTTATTCTCATTGAGATAATCCAGAATAACATCCCTCAGAAACCCTTCAAATATTTTACCAACAATAGAGGTTAGACTTACTGGCCTATAATTTCCAGGTTCACTTTTAGAGCCCTTTTTAAATATTGGCACCACATTTGCTATGCGCCAGTCCTGCGGAACAGACCCTGTCGCTATAGAGTCCCTAAAAATAAGAAATAATGGTTTATCTATTACATTACTTAGTTCTCTTAGTACTCGTGGGTGTATGCCATCCGGACCCGGAGATTTATCTATTTTAATCTTATTTAGCCGGTTTCGCACCTCTTCTTGGGTTAGATTGGTGACCCTTAATATAGGGTTTTCATTGTTTCTTGGGATTTCACCTAGCATTTCATTTTCCACCGTGAATACCGTGGAGAAGAAGGTGTTTAATATGTTAGCTTTTTCTTCGTCATCTACAACCTTTGGTGTGTTTGCTTTTCTCCTCCTCCTTATCTTCATCCTCATCATCCAGAACCACTAGATGACAAGAGTGAATGTGTTCTGCACTGTTATAGGCCGGTGAATTTTGGGCAAGGGGGCTGTGATGGCACTATTTTATTATTCAAAAAAGGACCCCCATTGGGGAATTGTTTGTCAGCTCCCTACTTCTTAACTTTGTCTCCTGCAATATGTCCTTTAACTGCCACTAGATGACCAGGGTGAACGTGCTTTGTATGGTGAATTTTCGGCAAGGGGCTGTGATGGCACTATTTTATTTAGTAAAAAAGGACCCCACATTGGGGAATTGGGCATTACATTACATTGGGCCAACTTCTTAACTCTGTCTCCTGCAATGTCTCCTTTAACTGCCACTAGATCCCCAGGGTTAACGTGCTCTTTACTGTTATAGGCCACTGAATTTTGGGTAAGGGGGCTGTGATTGGGGAATTGTTTGTCAGCTCCCTTCTTCTTAACTCTGTCTCCTGCAATGTGTTCTTTAACTGCCACTAGATGATCAGGGTGAACGTGCTCTGTATAGTGAAGTTTGGGCAAGGGGACTGTGATGGCACTATTTTATTTAGTAAAAAATGGACCCCACATTGGGGAATTGTTTGTCAGCTCATGCTCTCCATTACAAGTCTCAGAGACCCACACTCCTTCTTTGGGTCTTCTTCTTAACTTTGTTTCCTGCAATGTCTCTTTCTTATCTCCGACGACATGACCTGGGTGAACGTGTTCTGTACTTTTATAGGCCACAGAATTTTGAGCAAGGGGGCTGTGATGGCAATAGTATATTTTTAAAAAGGTACCCCCCCCATTGGTGAAACCACATCCTTGTTGGCAAACAATTCATAACATTTGTGTACCTTAAAGAGCTCACTTGAAAAAGCTCCTTTTTGTGTTGTCTGGTTGCTCACATTGGACACAATACACTTCAAATAAATTTGATAAAGCAATGCTGTTAGTTTGGCTCAGTAGCTCATTACAAATATTTTTTTGTGGACTATAATATTTTCTCTCCCTGAGAGCCATAACTTTGGCTGCCTCAAATCTACAAATAGCGAATATACAAATGGCGATTTTCAATCCAGATTTAAACACTGTATACCGAATGCATTCAGACAATCACATAACTGCATTTCTTGTAAAACATTTACAGATGTGACAGATAATGCTCATAGTGACACAATCTTTAGAAATGTTTATTTATTCACTTCACAAACAGTTCTAAGCCTCTATATGTTTCCTGTTTGTCATTGTAAAACATTAAGGCTTACTGAAACTCTGCCTGTGGTGGTTTGATCTAAATCCTTGTGGCTTTTATTTTCTAGCGGTTTATGGCTCCTCGTCTGATGACTAGGGTTGAGCGAAATGGGTCGGCCAGATTCAGAAGTCGCCGACTTTTGGCAAAGTCGGGTTTCATGAAATCCGACCCGACCCCTGTGTGGGGTCGGCCGTGAGGTCGGCGATCTTCTGATCTGGAATCGGAATTCCGATACCAAGTTCCGATATGTTTAAGATATTGGGAATCGGTATCGGAATTCATATTTAAGTGTAAAATAAAGAATAAAAAAAAAAAATATTGATATACTCACCCTCGGACACGCCCTGGTTCTCACCGGCAGCCTTCCTTCCTAAGAATGAGCGCCTGAAGGGCCTTCGATGACGTCGCGGCTTGTGATAGGTCGCGTGAGCGGTCACATGGGTGGTCACGTGACCAATCACAAGCCGCGACGTCATCTAAGGTCCTTCAGGTGCTAATTCTTAGGAAGGAAGCGTCCGAGGGCTTGTCCGAGGGTGAGTATATTCCTAATAGGTATATACTCACCCTCGGACGCGCCCTGGTTGTAACCCGCAGCCTTCCTTCTTAAGAATCAGCGCCTGAAGGACCTTAGATGACGTCGCGGCTTGTGATTGGTCGTGTGACGCCCATGTGACCGCTCACGCGACCAATCACAAGCCGCGACGTCATCGAAGGTCCTTCAGGCGCTGATTCTTAGGAAGGAAGGCTGCCAGTGAGAACCAGGGCGCGTCCGAGGGTAAGTATATCAATATTTTTTATTTTGATTCTTTATTTTACACTTAAATATGGATCCCAGGGCCTGAAGGAGAGTTTCCTCTCCTTCAGACCCTGGGAACCATTAGAAACCCAATGCACTGCATTGGGTTTCGTGTTTCGGCTGACCCCGACCCCGACTTTTCTATAGGATTGGCCGATTTCACTCGACCCGACTTTTGAAAAAGTCGGGTTTCGTGAAACCCGACCCGATCCTATAAAAAGAAAAGTCGCTTAACCCTACTGATGACTCCATGATAGCTCAGTTTCATACAACTTTGAAAGCTGACGATTTGAAGGGCTGGGTAAAACTAGAGTTACTACATAGTGTAAATCACTATATAAGACCAGAGAAACATGACTAAGACAGATGCCAAACTGGGGTACCTGTACGTGTACAGTGTGCTGATACCTGAATAATTGGGGATGCCCATGCAGTAAAAGGGGTTCTCTGTCTTGGTGTTGCTTCTCTGATACTCCAGACAGATAAAGTTTAAAAGTCTCTTGTGGATTATGTAAGTATACTGTATGTAATTAGTCTTTATATATGCGTAATCAATATATGTATTAATCCTTGTATGTACTTATTATCCTTTGTATGTTAACATATACAAAAGTGTACACACTCACACTATTCAATCATACTATTCCTTGAATTTTGTAGTTTGCAATAAAATTGTGTAGTATTGCACCTTAGTGTTAAAAACATTGCAAATAAAATTGCCAAACTCTCCTGTAAATAATTTTGCAAAGAGGGAACCATCATACCATTAAAAAATATCAGTGGATTTTCATGGGCACAACCAGTATGTGGGTTCCAAGGTGTAATGGGGTGCATATGACTATGCAGCAGGGCTGGCCTTGCTGCCAATGTGTAAAACAAAGGAATATGGGAGTACAAAATGCATATTGTGAGATGGATTTCCATGGGCCCATCCAGTATGTGGGTTCCAAGGCATAATGGGGTGCATATGACTATGCGGCAATGCTGGCCTTGCTGGTAATGAGTAAAACAAAGGAGTAGGGGAGTACAAAATGCATATTGTGAAGTAGATTTTCATGGGCCCATCCAGTATGTGGGTTCCAAGGCGAAATGGGGTGCATATGACTGACTATGCAGCAGGGCTGGCCCTGCTGCCAATGTGTAAACCAAAGGAGTACGGGACTATAAAATGCATATTGTGAAGTGGATTTTCATGAGCCCATCCAGTATGTGGGTTCCAAGGCGTAATGGGGTGCATATGACTGACTATGCAGCAGGGCTAGCCTTGCTGCCAATGTGTAAAACAAAGGAGTATGGGAGAACAAAATGCATATTGTGAAGTAGATTTTCATGGACCCATTCTTTATGTGGGGTCCAAGGCATAATGGGGTGCATTTGACTATGCAGCAGGGCTGGCCTTGCTGCCAATGTGTAAAACAAAGGAGTACGGTAATAGAAAATGCATATTGTGAAGTGGATTTTCATGAGCCTATCCAGTATGTGGGTTTCAAGGCGTAATGGGGTGCATATGACTGACTATGCAGCATGGTTGTCCTTGCCTCCAATGCGTAAAACCAAGGAGTACGGGAGTACAAAATGCATATTGTGTAGTGGATTTTCCTGGGCCCATTCAGTGTGCAAATAAATTGGTAGTCAATGCAACATTTTTTCAGGAGACCCTCCTGGACATCTTATGAAAGGAGTCTTGTGGTACGTCGTAATTCTTGGCAGCCCATCCACTCACAGCATAGGCTACAACAGTTTAGGAGACCCTCTGTATAATAATGTCCCTTTAAGAAGATTAATGCCACCTGATGCACAAGTAAATATAGGCTTTGTGACTTTAGGAGTCCCTCTTTCATAAATGAAACAAGATGGGTCTGCTTATGTGTCACACTCCACATGGCCAGCTAGGGTTATTAAATGTTACAATGACATTTCCCAGTGAATGCATTTGTAGTGGTTGAAAGCAATGTTAAAGCTGAAAAACGCTTCAAAAACACTGTGCCTGTGTCTAAAAGTGGGGGAGGTAATTTTTGGTCTGGGGTTAAGTATTTGGCCTTACAGGCAAGTCATTAACCTGCAAAGTATGTGCCTTAACATATTTCCCAGCAAAATCCGTTTTGGTTTCATTTTAGTATGTTTTTTGCGGTACCAGGAAAAATGGCATGAATCTCGTAAAAAATTGCTTTCAGCTTTGAACTAGGAGTCAGGAGTGCTTCAAGGGGTGATCCCCATGATGTTACTGTCTCATTTGAGCAGTGTTTCCATGATTTTCAGACTTTTTTAGACCTTAAAAGGACCCCCGGGGGGATCGTGGTAAAAATACTCGGGTCTCCTATAGACTTACATTGGGTTCGTTGTTCAGGCCGAGTACTCGAGTATTCCAATCTGCTCCACCCGAGCAACGAGCACTCGAGCATTTTAGTGCTCGCTCACCACTATTGGTGACACTTCTAGACCCAAGCTACAAGGAAGACATTCTATCTCTTATTCCAGAGGCAGACAGATCTTCTAAAATGGTCCAATTACAATGGACGGAATTGCGGAATTATTACAAAAATTCCCATCTGAAAATGCTGGTGGCAGAGAAAAGAGTTTGTTGCACAACCACGGAGTACAGGCAAGAGAGACACAACTCCAATCCAGCAGAGGCAGGAGAATACTGGCAAAGTTCTGGGAGAGTTTTCTCAGACCCTCCCATCGCACAAGCCCTGAGACGCCGGGTACTCTCACAAGGAGTGCAAGGTTTTGGAAGCTGCTAAGGGAGTACCTTGCTCATCGTATCAACGTCATTACTGATTCTTCTGTGCCTTATAATTATTAGATCTCAAACTGGATACGTGGCATTAACTGGCTCTCTTCGCCTTGGAGATCCTGGCCTTTCCTGCCGCTAGCGTTTTGTCAGAGTGCATTTTTAGTACCGCTGGTGGAATTATAACTGATAAGAGCATCCACCTGTCAACTGAAAATGCTGAAAGGCTGACTCTTATAAAAATGAAAAAGGGCTGGATTGGGCCAGACTTTTGTACACCACAGCATGATGACAGCGAAACATAACCTCAAATCCATTGTCTTTTTTGTGAGGTATATTTTCATGCACCTCTTCACACCCATACATGGGTATACACTTCCTGATTTTGGCTATTTGCTATTATCCTCCTCCTTCTCCTCATCCTCCTCATCCACCATTACTAGATCACCAGGGTGAACGTGTTCCGTCATGCAACAGCCATGCTATTCTTTTCAAGGGTGTTTTTGATGACAGTAAAAAAAATGTTGACACAGTAGGGTGATTCGTACCCCCCAGGGTGAAATGTTTGTCAGCCCATACTCTTAGTGTATGGGCATTACAAGTATTGGAGACCTGCTACTTTAAACTGGGAAAACATTTTTTGGAGGCCATCCTCCACGTCTCTTCCAACACCACCACTAGATCACCAGGGTGAATGTGTTCTGTGATGCAATAGCCAAATAATTTTTTTCATGGGTGTTTATGATGCCCGTTCAAAAAATTATTACACAGTATGTTGAGGTGTACCCCCCCCAAGGGGGAAATGTTTGGCAGCCCATACACTTAGTGTATGGGCATTACAAGTGTAGAAGACCTGCTCCTTAAAACTGTGAAAACATTTTTAGGAGGCCATCCTTCACGTCTCTTCCAACACCACCACTAGATCACCAGGGTGAACGTGTTGCATGATGCAACAGCCACGTTATTGTTGGCAAGGGTGTTTATGATGCCCATAAAAAAAAATGTTTGTCAGTTTTTCAGCCCATAGACTTAGTGTATGGGCATTACAAGTATAGGAGACTCGCTCCTTCAAACTGGGAAAACATTTTTGGAGGCCATCCTGCACATTTCTTCCAAGGGGAATTGGAGTGCGTGCAAATTTGGGGCAGGCCTTGTTTTCACTTCATGGCCAAACTTTATGTGAGTTAAAAGATGCTTATAGATGACTCCCCATTACTAACCTGTAGGTTTTATTTCCATAAAACAGCTGACATCAACCCCAAGTGGGAAGAGTCAGGCAAAGTGCCAGAATTGGTGCATCTTATAGATATGCCTTTTCTGAGCTGGCGACAGGCTGCTATTTTTATGCTTTGGGGGGAATATCCATGGCCCCTTAGCAGCCTGAGAATACCAGCTCACAGCTATAGGGCTGGTTGTCAAAATTGGGGGGGAAGCACCGCTGTTTTTTAAAGTTATTTATGTAAACATTATAAAAATATGGCGTGGGAACCCCTCTATTCTTCATAACCAGCCATGATAAAAGATGCCCGGCATCATTTTTTAAAATATGTTCTTATTTATAGCACAGGCTCAGGTTGATAAATACTCCAATCAGTGTTGCCTGCTCTCGCCGTTAACAGTGAAAGCAGGTGGAGGCTGAAGGGAGTAGTACTTTCTCATTAACCAACGCCTTTTTACTGCTGGTTACAGCTGCTACATCAATTGAATGTGCCAATTCTGTGCCAGTTACTTTTCACCTGCCCTTGTGCATTGGCAAGTTGGGTAATGTTTTGGGGTAGATGTCATCTGGTTTAGGTCCTCTGACATCAAGTAATGAATAGGCATCGATCAGACACCTCCATTACTGACCAATTAGTAAAAAGTAATAAATAATTAAAATATTTTAAAAAAATTGTATGCCCCCCTTCATTGTTGATAACCAGTCAGACTAAAGCAGGCAGCTGTAAGCTGATATTATTAGTTGGGGAAGAGGTAATGGATATTGCCCTCCTCTCAGATTATTAACATCATCCCTCAGCCACCCAAGAAATAGTGCATCCATTAGATGCACCATTTTTTGCACTTTGCCAAGCTCTTCTTGCTTGCCCTGGTGCACTGGCAGGCAAGGTAATATTTTGAGGTTGATGTCAGTTTTATAATGTCATTTGACATCAAGGTCAGGGGTTAGTAATGGAGAGCCATCTATCAGACACCCACACTACTAAGGCTGGGTTCACATTGCGTTTCAGTGTGAGCGCTAGCGGACAGCGTTGCACGGCGAAATTAACGCCGTGCAACGCGTCCGTTAGCGCTCCCATTGCCCGCAATGTAAAAGCGCATTGCTAGCGCGTGTTATTTTTGGCACGCGCTAGCAATGTGCCGTTCTTTTGTAGCGCGCCTCGGACGCTGCTTGCAGCGTCCGCGGCGCGCCCGAGGTCCGTTCCCCGCTCTCGCAGATCAGGGATCTGCGAGAGCGGGGATGTTAACACGACCCCGAAAAAGACATTGCGTTAGTGCAATCCGCTAGCGCTTAGCGCTAAACGGATTTCACTAACGCAATGTGAACCTAGCCTAACTCAGTCAGTAAAAAATAATAAAGGCCAGATATGAGAGAACCTTTCAAGATTTGGTTTGGCTTTGGATTAGGCAAACGGACAAATTTTTGCTGAACCGTTTTCCAAACAATTCGTCAAACGTATTCGAACCTCATTAAATTCAATGGGAGGCAAAACCAAACACCTAGACAACACCTTCGGCGGGGAGGAAAAAAGCTGCCCAAAAACCTCAAATTAGGGGTGGGCACCTGGAAAAGTTGCATCAATTGACAGTACAAATTTGATAATGGCACATCAGCAGTCAGCCATGGGCCATGCATGAGTATCAGAGTCTGGGCCAGCATTTACAGCTTTGAATTTAAGATTAAATTAAGACGCGATGGGTGAGGGACTGTTGTAATCCTGCTGTGCTGGGAGCCCTTATATCTCATGCAATAGCTTAAATGTGATTTTTGATCAGACACACTCAGATTCAGCTTGGTGTATCACAAATGTAATAAAAATTTAAGGATAATAACACAGGTAGTTGACCGAAAGTAATTGCAGGCCTGCCGGTCTGGGAACCCTACTGCTACATGCAACACACATGAAAGAGACCCAACTTGGAGTACAAACAGTTCCCAAAATTATTTACACTCACCACTCAAGTCTCACCAAATTCCCAGAGTAGAAATATTACAATTGCTCAGTTTTTTGAAAACTTCAGTTACTGTACAGTCTACTCGACTCCCTTTCTTTGGCAGTCGCACAGCTGTATTATTATTATTATTTATTGGTATAGTGTCACATATGTGAAAAGGGGTATACAAATTAAAAACAAGTAGAATAATCTTAAACAATACAAGTCACCGACTGCTACTGGAGGAGAGAAGACCCTGCCCATGAGGGCTCAGAGTCTACAAAGGATGGGTGAGTATACAATAGGTGAAGGTATAGCTGCTTGTGCAGCAGTATGGTGGAGTGATGGTTTGTGTAGGTTGTAGTCTCATCAGCAGAGGCATTATTTCAGGTTCATTTTGAAGGTCCCCCTGGTAGGAGAGAGTATGATATGTTGGGGTACACAGTTCCAGAGTAGAGGAGATCTATGAGACAAATATAGTATGCGATTGTAAGAAGAGGAAATAAAAGGGGAGTACAGAAGGAGATCTTGTGATGATCGGAGGTTGCGTGCAGGTAAGTACCAGGATACCACAGATGTGTGGTTTGGATCGCTTTGTATGCCAAACTTAGGGTTTTTAAAAAAAGTCTCAGGGTAATGGGGAGCCAGAGGGGAGAAGTTGGGGGAATGGTAGGGTGACAGGTGGATTAGTCTGGCAGCATAGCTTAGGTTAGATTGGATGGATATGATAGTGTTAGAAGGGAGACCACAGAGCAGGAGGTTGCAGTAGTCGAGGCAGGAGATAATGAGGGCATGCACTAGTGTTTTTACAGATTCATGGTTGAGGAATCTGTAGATTCAGGAGATATTTTTGATTTGGAGTTGGCAGGAAGGGGAAAGGGCTTGGATCTCAGATTTGAAGGGGAGATCAGAGTCAAACCATTTGTTTTGATGGATAGGTCAGGTGGGGGTTTGAATGAGATGGTGGGAAGATGATGAATTTGTTTTTTTTCCATGTTACGCTTTAGAAATCTAGCAGATAAGAAAGATGAAATAAAGGACTGACATTGTTAGATCCTGGTTAGTAAGGAGGTGATATCAGGTTCAGAGACGTAGATCTGTGTGTCATCAAGATAAAAGTGATACTGTAAACCATGAGAAGAGCAGGGGTTCTAAAACCCAACCTTGGGGGACACTGACAGATAGCGGGCAAGATTAAAAGATGTTGTCTGAGTGGAAGACACTGAAATTACTGCCTGTTATGTATGAGGAGATCCAAGATAGGGTCAAGTGTGTGGTGCCAAGAGATGAGAGAGTCTGTAGTAAGAGGAAATGGTCCACTGTGTCAAAGGCAGATGACAGGTCTAGGAGGAGAACAAAGTAATGTCGCTAGTATTTGGTGGTTAGTGAGTCATTGTTGACTTTAATCAGGGCAATATCAATGGAATGGTGTGGTGGGAAGCCAGATATTAACTGGTCAAAGAGGGAGTAGGAGGAGAGGTTTGATGACTCTTCAACATGGCCATGTTGTTCCAATAGTTTTGAGGCATAGGGTGAGAAATGATATTGGGCGATAGCTATGCACAAATTATTGGTCAAGGGAGGACTTTTTGAGGATGGGTGTGATCAAGGTATGTTTGAAGCATGAGGGGAAGGCAAAATTTGTTAGTGACAGGTTGAAGTGGTGGGTTAGTTTCAGGATGAAGACTGTTGTAAGGTTTGGAATGAAGTGGGATGGGATTGCATCAAGTTACCAGATGTGAGACATGATTTGAAGAGTAAAGAGGAAAGGTGATCTTCCATGATAGTGGAGAAGTTGGTTTTAAAGGACAGTTGAGTAGTGTAGTTATGAGAAGGCATTGTGTGGACTTCAATCTTCTGCTTAAAAAATGAGACAAAGTCTTCATCTGAAATGAATGGATAGGGGTGGGGAGCTGGGGACGAGAAGAGAATTGAAAGTACTGAATAGCTGTTTAGGGTTGTGAGACTGGGATGATATGAGAAATGAGAAGTAGGTTAGTTTTCCTGCAGTGATTAATTGCACAGCATTTTGACAACTTCGGTTACTGGATGGCATACTTGACTCTTTTTTTGGCAGCCACACAGGGTTATGCTTTTGCAGATGAGGGCCAGAATGTGCTCCAGTGGATTGGAAGCTCTGCATCAAGCGACCTCTCCTCCTCTTCCTCACCTTAACATAACACACAGTACAGCCTCATAAGTAGCATACCAATTACCCTTGTTTCCCCCGCATCGCAATTCTCCAACCACCCAATTGACTGCGGGGAAAAGTCAGATGGGTGAGTCTTCAGAACTGTTTGCACATTCTATTCCAGGGGCATCAGAGGCAAGTGTTCTCGTACAGTTCTCCATCTGCGGAAGCTCCACTTGTTTACCCGCTACATCCAAGGTGAGTGAGAGCCTGGCAGCTGTTATAGAAATGGACATGCCTTCTCTTTTTGACTGATCTCAGACTCCAAGTACATCACATCTTTCTCCATCCACCATAGCATCCCCACCTGCACCTCACTCATAGTACAGCAGTTTGCCGTGTTCACCCTACTCCACTGTCTGTCAGCACACCAGCCAGAACTCTTTTGTGCAGTTGTGATTATGTAAAAAATTGTTTCCTCCTTCACATGGCAAAGCTAAGATATTCACAATCTTCAATTTACTACTACTAATAATAATCTTTATTTATATAGCGCAAATATATTCCGCAGAGCTTTACATGTCAGCAGTTCATATACAACTGTCATAAGTTATAAAATTAGCAATAATATAATAATTAAAGCAAAAATAATGACGGCCCTGGTCGTAAGAGCTTACAATCTACAATGAGATTAGGTTGACACAAAGTACACGTGCTTATTTTTAATAATGGTCCAGCCATTTTGAAAAAATGAGGGGTAGATAAAGACTTGTTGATACAGACCATTTATGAAATCTGACGGCTGTCACAGTTCCCCAGTACCAGTTGCCTACTAACAATTATTTGTCTAAAAAGATGTGCCTGCACTACACCAGCATGTCACAGACAAAATCACTCTTTCCTTGAAAACATCTATGTCTGATAGGGTGTACTTCACCACATACACCTGGATGAGCAAGGATGGACAGGGGCGTAACATATTACTGGCTGGGCACTGAATAACACTAATGGCTGTGGGGGTAGGCGGGGAAGGGGCTGCTCCACATGTCTTGAAATCCCCAAGGCTGGCAGGGCACTTGGCTATAGAAAACTAACCAGACACACCTTAAGGAGAACTAAACTGCTAGACAACAGGGGTTGGAGAACTAAAGTACTAAACATTAACGGGTGGATAATTACACCACTGCACAACAGAAGATGGAGAACTAAACTTCTAGACAGCAAGGCTAGGATAAATAAGCTACTAAACAACTTAAAGTGGATGACTAAATCACTACACACTAGAAGATGGAGAATTAAATTACAAGACAACAGGGGTAGGAGAACTTAACTACTGAACAAACTGCCCTCTCTAAAGTCTCTAATGGTCTACTAACAGCTAAATATAATTCTCACTGCTTCATGATAATTCTCTTGGATCTCTCTGCAGCATTCAACACTGTCGATCACCAACTCCTCCTCACTATGCTCCGCTCCATCAGTCTAAGGACACCATTCTTTCCTGGTTCTCCTCCTATCTCTCTGACCGCTCCTTCACTGTATCTTTTGATGGCTCCTCCTCATCTCCTCTTCCCCTTACTGTTGGGGTTCCTCAAGAATCGGTTCTAGGCCCCCTCGTCTTCTCTTTGCATACTGCCCCTATTGGACAAACAGTCAGTAGATTTGGTTTCCAGTACCATCTCTATACTGATGATGCCCAATTATATACCTCTACTCCTGATGTCACGCCTGCCTTTTTAGAAAACACCAGAGATTGTCTTACCGCTGTCTCTAACATCATGTTCTCCCTCTATGTGAAACTGAATCTTTCAAAACTGAACTCCTTGCGTTTCCTCCCTCTACTAACCTACCGATGACCGACATTGCCATTTCCGTGTGTGGTTCCACAATTACTCCATAGAAACATACCCGCTGTCTTGGGGTCATACTTGATTCCGAGCTTTCATTCATCTCCCACATCCGACCACTGTCTCGCTCTTGTTATCTGCACCTCACAAACCATTTCTAGAATTCGACTTTTTCTTACTTTTGACTTTGCAAAAACTCTTACTGTTTCTCTTCTTCATTCTTGTTTGGACTATTGTAATTCTCTACTAATTGGTCTCCCTCTTACCAAACTCTCCCCTCTCCAATCTGTCTTGAATGCTGCAGCCAGGGTCATATTCCACACCAATCATTATTCTGATGCCTCTACACTGTGCCCATCATTACACTGGTTACCCATCCACTCCAGAATCCAGTATACACGTATTACCCTCATCCACAAAGCACTCCATGGCTCAGCACCATCCTACATCTCCCTCATCTCAGCTTACCACCCTACCCATGCCCTCTGTTCTCTTAATGACCTGAGGTTAACATCCTCAATAATTAGAACCTCCCACTCCCGTCTCCAAGACTTTTTATGTGCTGCGCCATTTCTTTGGAATGCATTTCCCAGGTAAATACGATTAATCCCCAATCCCCACAGTTTTCAGCGTGCCCTCAAAACGCATTTATTCAGACTGACCTACCATCTCAATGCATTAACCTAACTATCCCTGTGTTGCCCATTCAAAATTTTTACAATAGCCAGGTTCCTTGCATCATGTTCTCACATGCTTTATGCATTTAATAGCCCTCTGTGTCTGTACTGTTACATACTTAGGCCAATAAAAGTTTCATGCAGCATTACATGAACACCCGATTCTTACACTGTGGCTTTTTTCTCCTAAATTGTAAGCTTGCGAGCAGGGCCCTCATTCCTCTTGGTATCTGTTTTGATCGATGTGTTCATTGTTATGCTTCCTGTAAATGTCTATTGTATGTACAAGTCCCCTCTAAAATGTAAAGTGCTGCAGAATATGTTGGCATTATAGAAATAAAATTACCGTATATACTCGAGTATAAGCCGACCCGAGTATAAGCCGACCCCCCTAATTTTGCCACAAAAAAACTGGGAAAACTTATTGACTTGAGTATAAGCCTAGGGTTGAAAATGCAGCAGCTACCGGTGAATTTCAAAAATAAAAATAGATGCTCCATACCATTCATTATTGCCCCATAGATGCTCCATATAAAGCTGTGCCATATATAATGCTCCATACCATTGATTATTGCCCCATAGATTATCCATATATAGCTGTGCCATATAGAATGCTCTGCACCGTTCATTATGGCCCCATAGATGCTCCATATAAAGCTGTGCCCCACATATAATGCTCTGCACCGTTCATTATGGCCCCATAGATGCTCCTTATAAAGCTGTGCCATATATAGAACATAGTAACATAGTTAGTAAGGCCGAAAAAAGACATTTGTCCATCCAGTTCAGCCTATATTCCATCATAATAAATACCCAGATCTACGTCCTTCTAGAGAACCTAATAATTGTATGATACAATATTGTTCTGCTCCAGGAAGACATCCAGGCCTCTCTTGAACCCCTCGACTATAGTAACATAGTTAAATTTCAACTAAGGACCCATGCACTGGAAGGTAATGGAGCTAACCACTGAGCCACTGTGCTTACTAAGCTTTATGTGGTGGCTAGGTCATCAATATGTCTATTAGTGCCCAACGACAGGTCATGAAATACTAGAGCGGGTTCATTTGTAATTTCTTAAGTACAACTGAGAGGTAGAATTACTCAGACCTCAGCCACAATTGAACTAAAGACCCAATCATTGAAAGGTAATCGAACTAACCTCTGAGCCACTGTGCTGCCTGAGCATACGTGCTACGTGAGCAACTATGCTGCTAGAGCATCCGTGCTGCCTGAGCATGCTTGCTGCCTGAGCATCAGTGCTGCCTGAACATTATAGGTTGGCTAGGTCATCAATTTGTATATCAGTGCACACCAACAGGTCATAAAAAACTAGAGTGGGTCCATTTGCAATTTCTAAAGTGCAACTGAGAGGTAGAATTACTCAGACCTCAGTCACAACTGAACTAAGGACCCATGCACTGGAAGGTAATGGAGCTAACCACTGAGCCACTGTGCTTACTAAGCTTTATGTGGTGGCTAGGTCATCAATATGTCTATCAGTGCCCAACGACAGGTCATGAAATACTAGAGCGGGTCCAATTGTAATTTCTAAAGTACAACTGAGAGGTAGAGTTACTCAGACCTCAGTTGGAATTGAACTAAGGACCAAAGCATAGAAATGTAATCGAGCAAACTACTGAGCCACCATGCTGCTTGAGTATTATGCTCTGCACCGTTCATTATGGCCCCATAGATGTTCCTTATAAAGCTGTGCCATATATGCTCTGCACCGTTCAGTTTGGCCCCATAGATGCTCCACATAAATCTGTGCCCCATATGCTCTGCACCGTTCATTATGGCCCCATAGATGCTCATTGTAAAGCTGTGCCATATATAATGCTCTGCACCGTTCATTATGGCCCCATAGATGCTCATTATAAAGCTGTGCCCTATATGCTCTGCACTGTTCAGTTTGGCCCCATAGATGCCCATTATAAAGCTGTGCCCTATATGCTCGGCACCGTTTAGTTTGGCCCCATAGATGCTCATTATAAAGCTGTGCCCTATATGCTCTGCACCGTTCACTTTGGCCCCATAGATGCTCATTATAAAGCTGTGCCCTATATGCTCTGCACCATTCAGTTTGGCCCCATAGATGCTCCACATAAATCTGTGCCACATATAACGCTGCTGCTGCTGCAGTAAAAAAAAAAAACACTTACTCACCTTTCTTGCTTGCAGCTCCCCAGCGTCCGGTCCCGGCGTCTCTCCGCACTGACTGATCAGGCAGAGGGCGGGGCGCACACTAGTACATCATCGCGCCCTCTGACCTGCACAGTTAGAGCGGAGAGAAGCCGGGAAGATGGAGCGGCGCCCAGCGTGTGGAACGGGGATATGTGAATATGCGATACTTACCTGGTCCAGGCGTCCCGCTCCTTCTCCCGGACAGCTGGTTTTCGGGTGCCGCAGCTTCTTCCTCTATCAGCGGTCACCGTTACCGCTGATTAGAGGAATGAATATGCGGCTCCACCCCTATGGGAGTGGAGTCCATATTCATAAGTTTAATGAGCGGTCCCACGTGACCACTGTACAGGGGAAGAGCTGCGGCACCCGAAGACAGTGTGACGGGCAGGGGGAGCGTCAGGATCGCCGGGACTAGGTAAGTATGCGACAATCCTCTTCCCCCTCACCCACCGACCCTGCCACAGACCGTGACTCGAGTATAAGCCCAAAAATTTGGGCTGAAAATCTCGGCTTATACTCGAGTATATACGGTATTATTATTACACATAAAGGGATGGTGAACTAAAACACTAGATGTAAAGGTGTCACTAGACAGCAAATCTTGGAATCTCCGATGCATGCAAGACAAACCTCTGTATCTATCCCTTTCTCCACTGCTTCTGCCTCCTCCACCTCCTGTAGGGCCTCCACCTGTGCCCTCAGCTTCTCCCTTAACAGGCAGTGTTTAAATTATTATGGCTTGGAGAATGCAGTCAAACAGCTCAAGCATTGTGATCAGCTATCCATGGTGAGTATGAGCAATGGCTGTCCCCACTGAACCTGAAGTCAGTGACGGCTGTGTGCAATAACAGTGCAAACCTGGTGGCGGACCTATGCCAGGGCAAACTCACACACGTGCATTGCATGGCTCATGTCCTCAACCTTGTGGTACACCACTCCCAGCCTGGATGCACTGTTGCAGAAAGCACAGATGCTGTGTGCTCATCTCTGGCATTGGCACCACTCATGTCATCGACTTACATCACAATAGAGGTCTTTTGGGTTATCGGTTAAACGTTGATATGCGCTGGCCAACATGTTAGAATTCCACTATGCACATGTTGCAGCAACTGTGGTAGCGGCAATGACCCCTGGTAAAGTATGAAATTTCATGAAGACTGGCATAACGCAGTACGAATGTGTAACAAATCATGCTTGTGAAGTGAACATAGATGAAGGACCTCTGCACCGCGTTTCAGTTTTGAAATGGCTACTAAGATGGTTAGTGCTGATATTTCCGGTCATCTACATGCTGGAGCATGCTTTGAATAGTCTGCGGGAGGAGGAGGTGGTGGTTGCAGAGGATGATGCGGAAGTGATAACAATATATCTAAGCTTTGGACTGCCATTACACAGGTGGATGCCATGGGAAGGTGGATTATACCGATTGAGGGGGGCTCAAGGTACTAGACAAACTGTTGGTAAAGTTGCAGCAGTCAATGAACAAATGGAGGAGAATGAGGAGGAAGAAGTGTTGGCATGCAACCTTCAGGATAATGATCCTCTCTTTGTTTTCTGTGATTGGCGGGAGAGGACAGAGGAAGCAAGCTTAAAGTCTTTCCCCATCACCAACACACCATGTACTTAGACCTCATGGAATTGCCTTCTTGTCGCACTATCTGCAACATGATTGTTGGCCGTATAGTTAGGATTAGAAGTAGTGCTGATTACAGGGTTGCCATTCACGTAATTCACGATACAAGATTAAGTTTGTCCAGATGCTTCATCCCCTCGAAAGGGACGCATGCATCCTGGAGTATCGAAACTCCTTTGTAGACAATCTCAAGAGTCATTTTTCCCAAGACAGCAATGAGACGCACAGTTATAGACTTCAAACATCGAGTCGTCAAGGCAAAACTATTAGCAGCAACAGTGGAAGTGGCAGAGGCGGCGCGGTGGCTTAATGGTTAGCACTGCAGCCTTGCAGCACTGGGATCCTGGGTTAAAACCCCGCCAAGGACAACATCTGCAAAGAGTTTATATGTTTTCCCTGTATTTACATACATTTCCTCTGGAAACTCCGGATTTCTCCCACAATCCCAAGATAATTGTGACGCCCAGGAGACCGGGGTACCCAGCACCGGACCAATGGGGTCTGTCTCTTGAGGGAGATGTCACGGGTGGCTTGACCCGGTGCTGTGGCCTCAGTCAATGCACAGTGTAAGGGGTATCATGAGGGAACAGGCACTTACTTGATTAGCAGCAGGTTCTCCCAGCGGTGATGATCCTGATCCTGGATAGATGGCTATTGTCCAAATGAAAGACTGAGGCACTGAAACGTTTAACCAGTTTACTTCAACATAAAGGGATTTACAACCAGTCCTGTCACCGGGGAACTCTGAGTTACTATGGGAACTCTGAGTTACTTTGACCCTGCCGGGGTCTTCGCCTCTTATTGTACGCAGTTTCTGTGTGGCCCTGCTGCTGTATGTGAACTGGCTGCCGGCCCAATCTGTCCCCTCCGGGTCCTGGTTCGACTGGCAACCCGAGTCCTTTTATCGGCTCACCCCCTCCGGGAGTACCGCTGAACTCTGTGTCTGTTGCTGCGTCCGGCCCTAGTGAAGCTGATATCACCTCACGTTTTTCCGGTTGCTGTATTATATATAATGAATACAGCCACGGATCCGGTATCCGTCTTTGCGCCTGTTCTGGGTAGTGATTAATGCTACCCGGTTCTCACAATGTCCTTTTTCTCTGTCCCTCTTCTCCACAGGCCGGTGATTTGGGCCTGGAAACCGTCATAGGGCTATTAGAAATTCAGCTGTATGACCTCTCACTTTCAGCTCCTTAGCCCAACTGCCAGTTCTTTTCTCAGACCAGAATGGATCAAGGGGAGTCTCTGGAGCTCCCCCTTCTGGCCGGAGGTGGTAGTGCAGTCTTGCTATTTTAGTATTTGTATTTAGTGTCAGTAACTGTTTTTGTGGCAAATACCCCTAGGGGTGCCACATTCCCCCTTAATTAAGAACAGTACTCCAGGACTTTGGGACGATAACATTTTGAAATAACAATTAATATGTACAGAGTCTTAAAAATGAAAAGTTAGGCTGGGTTCACACTGCGTTGTGTGAACCCGTTTAACGGACTACGTTACACCGCGGCATAACGCGGTGTAACATAGTCCATTAACGCCGCCATTACAAGCAATGGCGAGCGCATCATTAGCGCATGCCCACAATGGGCGTGCGCTAGCGATGTGCCGTCATTGAGTGACGGACCCGAGACGCCGCCTGCAGCGTTTCCGGGTCCGTCACTGCTAGCTCGCCGCTAGCGCAGATGGAGCTAGCAGAAGCTCCATCTGCGCTAGTGCTGTGCAAGTGCCGGCACTTGCGTTAGTGCAGTCCGTTTAACGGATATGTTGAACGGACTGCACTAACGTAGTGTGAACCTAGCCTTACAAAAACCACTCATGGAAACAAAAATAGAGTTCTGTAAAAAGTCACTTCAAATAGCGTCCATTAGTACAGTTCTATCCTTGAAGGTACTAGGAAAGGCACTGCACTTTGTGTCCAAGAATTTAGTTCTATTTTTCCAACGGAGTTACCAATATAAAGTCTAAAGAAAGTTCAAAAAGAGCAAAAAGCAAAGTTCAAAAAGCAGTCTTTCCGGAGCTTTGATTTAGTGCCTCCGGGCTGATAAAAAGTTCAAGAATATGCAATAAGTTCATACAGACAAGTCTCTGTAGGTACTGGGCTTAAACGTTGCAGAATGATAACAATGACTATAGTTTTATAGTTGGTAATCCGCATACCTGGCCGGTAATTGACCCTGGGTACTAGGCTGTGATCTACGTAATAGCGGTGTCTCTTCATGTGGTGTACTACTGTCTACTGCGGATGTAGTATCTGCCCGCTCTGTTAAAGATAATTCCACGACTATGGAGTTGGCAAGTCCACCGTAAATGGGATTACTCTGATCAGGAATCTGTTCTTCCTGGCCTGGAACTTCCCGTAGTACGGGGTCAGCCTCTTCCTGTCTTTTGACTTCTGGTATTGGGTTCGGTGTTGGGTAAAAGACCACCATGGGAACCACTACTGCACCATGGTATATTAGTAGGGTTTTGGGAAAGTCTCCTATACAGGTGTGATACATTTCTTCTTCTTTTTCCTTTACTGGTTGAACCTGCATGGGTTGAATAACTTCTGGTTCTGGCCGGACAACTTCTGGCTCTTTCAATGCTTCCGGACATAATTTAAGATTGTCTCTTGACACTATTACAGATGTTAAGCCTCCGTTTTTGCTAATGAGACACATTTTAGGATTATCCATTCTTGTTGGTAAAACTGTGTAGGGTACAGCTTCCCACTGATTGTCTAGTTTATTGGTTCGACGATTTCTCTTGAGCACTTGCTCACCTGGTCTTAATGGGGTCGCTAGAGCGTTCTGTTTGAAAGTTCGCTCTTGTCTTTCTCTAGTTTGCTGAAGGCTTCTTTCCACACTCTCTTGCACTTGGCGATACTGCTTTTGCCGTATGATATCCCAATTGGAGTCTTGAACTTCTGCGTCTGGTTTCAGAATTCCCATTTCTAGATCGATTGGTAATTGGCCCGGTCTTGCACGCATAAGGTAAGCTGGGGTGCAGTTGGTGGAGCTCACCGGGACATGATTATACAGATCCACCAAGTCAGGCAATTTCTCTGGCCATTGATTCCTTTCTGTCTCAGGTAAAGTCTTTAGTAGGTCTATTACAATATGGTTCATCTTCTCGCATAAGCCGTTTGTTTGTGGATGATAGGCCGTCGTCCGGATCTTTTTGCAACCATACATATTACAGAATTCTCTGAAGATCTCTGATTCAAAGGCTGTACCTTGGTTGGTGAGAACCTGTTCCGGATATCCATGGGGTCTACAAAAGTACGTTTGGAACGCTTTGGCTGCTGTTTTTGCTGTCAGATCTTTTGCGGGTACTGCTACCAAGAATCGTGAATAATGGTCCACGATGGTCAAGGCATAGACATAGCCGGACCGACTTGGTGTCAACTTCACGTGGTCCATGGCTACAAGTTCAAGTGGTTGTTTGGTGATTATGGGCTGCAGTGGTGCTCTTTGGTTCTTTTGATTGTTTCTTCTGAGGTTGCACGGGCCACAATTTCTGCACCACTGTTCGATTGATTTTCTCATCCCGACCCAATAAAATCTTTCTCTTAGAAGTACTTCTAACTTTTTCCAACTGAAGTGACCAGCACCATTATGGTAAGCTTCGAGGACCATCTTCACATCTTGTTTAGGCACGATAATCTGCCAAACCAATTCATGTGTTTTCGGATTGGTGTACCTTCTACAGAGCTTCCCTTGATACAGGAACATTTTGCCTCTCTCTTTCCAGAGCTGATGCGTCTCTTCTGGGGCATCCTCATCGGGATATGCACTTTGCACAGTCAGCAGTTCCTTCACCAACTTCACAGCCGGATTGCTGTCTTGGGTGTCAGCCCATCTATGGTGTGCTAACGGATTAAAATTCACCTCTTGTTGTTTCTGATAGGTACTTGACTGATGATGTTTTGCCTTGGGATGATGGAAGGCTGGTAGTTCAATTTCTTCAAGCTCCCCCGTTTCTTCTTCTACATCTCTCAAGTATGGCATCCGGGGTAGGGCATCGGCATTTCCATTCTTGCGACCTGCTCGATACTTGATTATGAAGTTGTAATTAGATAACCGGGCTATCCATCGCTGTTCTAACGCACCTAATTTGGCTGTGTCCAGATGGGTCAACGGATTGTTGTCAGTATAGACAAAAAATTCAGCAGCGGCCAGATAGTGTTTGAAACGTTCAGTCACAGCCCAAACTACTGCCAGTTGTTCCAATTTGAAGGAGCTGTAATTTTCTGAATTTCTTTCAGTAGGCCGGAGCTTTCTTCTTGCAAAGGCGATGACTTTCTCCCGACCTTCTTGCTTTTGTGACAGCACCGCTCCTAGTCCCACATTACTGGCATCGGTGTAGAGGATGAGAGATTGATGGTAATCTGGGTATGCCAGAACCTCTTCTCCGGTTAGTGCCTTCTTTAGTTGTTCAAAGGAGTCTTCCCATTCGTCGTTCCACTGAAAAGGAGGGTTTCGGTTTGAAGGTTTCTTCGTCTGCCCTACCAAGGCGTCTTGCAAGGGTGCTGCCAACTTGGTAAATCCTTTTATAAATCTGCGATAGTAACCCACCAATCCCAGGAATTGCCTCACTTCTTTTGCGTTGGTAGGTCTTGGCCAATCCCTTATGGCGCTTATTTTCTCGGGATCCGGTGCTACTCCCTCCGAACTCACGATGTGTCCCAGGTACTGTACCTTTGGCTTGAGAAGGTGATATTTGGATGGCTTGATTTTCATGCCATACCTGGATAAGGCTTTGAACACTTCTGCCAGGTCTTTTAAGTGTTGTTCGTAAGTCTTTGAGTAGACGATCACATCATCTAGGTACAGGAGGACGGTCTCGAAGTTCTTGTGTCCGAGGCAGCATTCCATCAGCCGCTGGAAGGTACCGGATGCGTTGCAGAGTCCAAATGGCATGCGATTAAATTCACATAGACCCATTGGTGTGGTGAATGCCATCTTTTCCTTATCTCTCTCAGCCACAGGGACTTGCCAATACCCGCTTGTTAAGTCTAAGGTGGAAAAATAATTAGCAGATTTCAAAGCAGTCAAGGACTCTTCTATCCTAGGCAAGGGGTAGGCGTCTTTATGGGTGATGTTATTAATCCGCCGGTAGTCTACGCACATTCTCATGGTTCCGTCCTTTTTTTGACAATCACTAGAGGGGCCGCCCAGGGGCTACAGCTGTCTCTTATTACCCTGGCCTGTTTCATCTTCCTCAGCATATCTTTTGCACATTGATAGTGAGCGGGCGGTATGGGTCTATATCTTTCTTTTATTTGGGGATGGTCACCGGTGGGGATTGTGTGTTCTACCCCTTCTATCCGTCCGAAGTCCAATGGGTGTTTACTGAAGACTTGTTCATATTCCGTCACTAGCCTATACACCCCTTGTTTTTGATGGGTAGGTGTTGAATTTATGCCCACATGTAGCTGTTGGCACCAATCTTCCAATTCTCCGTCTGAGCCGTTGCCTTCCACCTGACAGGTTGGTTCTAAGGGCTCAATGGTTGTGATGGCATTGTTGTCAACAGTATATAGCTTTGCCACTGTAGCATACCTTGGCAAAGTGACCTCTTCCTCTCCACAGTTCAAAAGCCATACCGGCACTCGTCCCCAGTGTACCTCGACTACCCCTCGTGCTGTGAGTATAGTGGGCCTGCTGTCGGTGTACACTGGTTCTATTAAGGCTTGATAATCTCGTCCCTTAGTACCAATGGCTGCTCTACACCATACCAGCATTTCTGTTTTTGGTGGGATTACAATAGACGTTGGATCACTTACCCTCACACTGCCGATTTCTCCACCTGCAACTTCTACCTGTTGCCTTAACATCAATACTTTTATTTCCCTCCGGAGAACTCTCTGCTGGTAGGATTGGGCAGTTTCAGCAATTTGCTGTAAGACAGAAATAACTTCGGCAAAGCAGTTCTCTAACACATTCATTCCTATCAATACAGTTGGTTCACAGTTCCGCCGGTCAACATCAACAACAATTATACCCTGTTTCTTCAATTCTACTTTACCAATCTTTATGGTCATCTCCCTGAATCCTAGTTTCGGTACCAACTTACCATTACTGGCCCATATATCTAGTTCACCATCAGAGAGCCCTTTATCAATATCTGCATCAGCCCAGTACCTCTTATAAAGGATATACGGTATAGATGAAATCTGGGAACCTGTGTCCAGCAAAGCGTTGAGGGGAATTCCGTCCAGCACGATAGGGATAATGGGTCGTCCTCCGATGTACCTGTCGTGCCAGGGTGTTGGGCCTTGAGAGTTCATTCCTGTGAAGTGGCCCGCATTCCCAGGGGATTCCTGTTTAAATCACAATCTCGTGCAAAGTGGCCTGGCTGCTGGCAACGGCGGCAAATGGGCTGTCCATCCGGTTGGTAGCGGTTGCGGGGTCGTCCTCTCCATGTCGGGTATTTCCGGGGTCTCATCCATGGAACATCCTCTCTAAGGTTTGCCAACTCCATCTTGAGTCCTCTCATCTCCTGCATGGTTTTAGCCATTGAAGCAACAACATCAGTTAAAGAGTCAAGCTTTTGTTGAAGAGCCTCATTAGTACTGGGCCCCAGGGGCTTAGCAATGGCCCCGGACATAGCTGAGGTCACTGGCACTCCCTGTTGTTGAGGAGCCTCTGCCATGGGTTGCGCAGGCTCCTGATCCCGAGGTGCCTCTGCCAGCTGGACACGTATAGCGCTCTCCTTTAATTGGGCAAATGTCAATTCAGGGTTCTTAAAAACAAGCATGCTCACATGCCCCCGGTGAGAAGGGGTGTAGAGTCCCTCAATAAATTGATCTCTTAGCAGTTTATCGGCTCCGGTGTTAAAAATGGGTTCAGCCAGTGTAAGTGATTTAAGGGCTTCCTGCAGGTTTAAGGCAAAGTCTCTCACGCCCTCATTAACTTTTTGTTTGCAATTAAAGAATCGTACTTTAGCTTTGCTGCTGGCAGTGGTTTCAAATGTAGCTTTTAATCCAGCAAATATGCGTTCAACAGTGCCTTTTAGATCAGCTGCCCATGCTGTGACTTCTCGCTTAGCATGGCCACTTAACTGCATCATCAGGAGACTAACACGCTGAACTTCACCCACGGGGAACATGTTAAAATGGGCCAGCATCTTTTATCTGAAATCGTCAAGGGTATTAGGCTCACCTTCATACATTGGAAGCCACGGGCCACCCGGGGTATATGGCATCAGCACCGGCATGATGGGCGCCACTCCTTGCACCGCCGCGCTACCAGACTCTCTATCGACACTCTGTCTTTCAGCTGCATTAGCGTCGCCGGGTGCTGCGGCGTCTCCGTGCTGCGACATACTGTGCCCCCTTAGTTAATCCGGACCCTTCCGGTCCTCCGCTTAAGTCGGGATAGTGTAGATTCGTTCCGCTGTACAGCAGGATTGGTTTTCCCCTTGCTCTGACGTCAGAGCGCTCAGCTTGGTGCCGTCCACAATGACACGCCCCCTGCTGCTCCCGCCTGCCGCGCGCTCTGTAATGGCGGATTCTGAAGTTTTTCAGTCAGACTGGGGCTCAGGTAATGGCGTAGCTCAATTAACAGTCTCGTGCCTAACGGTTATGAGGTGATTACCTCAGGGGATGGCGGCCATCTTTACTCCATTATAACCAATGGGGAAAAGTCACTTTCAATAGTTTTTAATGGGAAATGGAATTTTCTTTAATAAAGTCAATTTTCAAGATTTTTCATCCAAGTTTTCACAGTTTTGGGCTCCAATCACGGCACACAATACCCGGTATACGGGCTGGCTGAATCCTGTTCGTGACGCCAATTGTGACGCCCAGGAGACTGGGGTACCCAGCACCGGACCAATGGGGTCTGTCTCTTGAGGGAGATGTCACGGGTGGCTTGACCCGGTGCTGTGGCCTCAGGCAATGCACAGTGTAAGGGGTATCATGAGGGAACAGGCACTTACTTGATCAGCAGCAGGTTCTCCCAGCGGTGATGATCCTGATCCTGGATAGATGGCTATTGTCCAAATGAAAGACTGAGGCACTGAAACGTTTAACCAGTTTACTTCAACATAAAGGGATTTACAACCAGTCCTGTTACCGGAGTCTGTATGGGAACTCTGAGTTACTTTGACCCTGCCGGGGTCTTCGCCTCTTATTGTACGCAGTGTCTGTGTGGCCCTGCTGCTGTATGTGAACTGGCTGCCGGCCCAATCTGTCCCCTCCGGGTCCTGGTTCGACTGGCAACCCGAGTCCTTTTATCGGCTTACCCCCTCCTGGACCGCTGAACTCTGTGTCTGTTGCTGCGTCCGGCCCTAGTGAAGCTGATATCACCTCACGTTTTTCCGGTTGCTGTATTATATATAATGAATACAGCCACGGATCCGGTATCCGTCTTTGCGCCTGTTCTGGGTAGTGATTAATGCTACCCGGTTCTCACAATGTCCTTTTTCTCTGTCCCTCTTCTCCTCAGGCCGGTGATTTGGGCCTGGAAACCGTCATAGGGCTATTAGAAATTCAGCTGTATGACCTCTCACTTTCAGCTCCTTAGCCCAACTGCCAGTTCTTTTCTCAGATCAGAATGGATCAAGGGGAGTCTCTGGAGCTCCCCCTTCTGGCCGGAGGTGGTAGTGCAGTCTTGCTATTTTAGTATTTGTATTTAGTGTCAGTAACTGTTTTTGTGGCAAATACCCCTATATACCCACATATACTTGTAGGAAATTTAGAATATGAGCCCCTATGGGGACAGTGCCAAAAATATCTATGTATTGCCATGTAAATAGTGGCACTATATAAGTGAGTAAAATAAATAAAATTAAAACAAGAATAAAAAATGTTATACACTGGCGCTTGATCACCTGAAAGGATAAGACGGGGGCCACAGGAGCCACGGTGGTAAAAATAGGTTCTGTGCAGGACCCTGTTAAAGGATTAACTGGTAAATAATATTGTGAATCCACCGCGCTAAACTGAGGCTAGAGCGATCAAAAATTATTGTAGTTTAATATCAACACTTGGTGATATCGTGCAGTACTAACTTATTTTGTAGCTGTTTTTGTAGTGTATGACTAGGGTCCCCTAGCCTAACTATCATCAAGATGAACAAGCGATGGATCTCAAATGACATTTGCACCCCAGTTGCAGACTGGGCAGACTAGATGATGGAGTTTTTATTGTGCTGCACAGATCTCACATTATTGCAGTCTGTGACACCTTTGTCATGGCTTTTGTGCCTGTTGTTGCTACTGCTGCTGATGTAACAAACTATTTTATGAAATGTGGAGAGTGGACTCCACGTTGGGTCTCCATCTGGTAGGCTGCCTTTAGTGGAAGGGGAGTCAGAGCCCCATTATACTATTTCTACTCTGGTGAAATTGATAATGTCTGTAAAGCGCCTCTTCTCCTGTTGTCACGCCGACCTTTTTAGAAAACACCAGTGATTGTCTTACCGCTGTCTCTAACATCATGTCCTCCCTCTATCTGAAACTAAACCTGTCAAAAACTGAACTCCTCGTGTTCTCTCCCTCTACTAACCTACCTTTGCCTGACATTAACATCTCCGTGTGTGGTTCCACCATTACTCCAAAGCAACATGCCCGCTGCCTTGAGGTCATCCTTGATTCTGACCTTTCATTCACCCCCCACATCCGATCACTGGCTCGCTCTTCTTACCTGCATCTCAAAAACATTTCTAGAATTCGCCCTTTTCTTACTTTCGACTATGCAAAAACTCTTACTGTTTCACTTATTCATTCTCGTCTGGACTATTGTAACTCTCTACTAATCGGCCTCCCTCTTACCAAACTTTCCCCGCTCCAATCTGTCCTGAATGCTGCTGCCAGGATCATATTCCTCACCAACCGTTACACCGATGCCTCTACCTTGTGCCAGTCATTACACTGGTTACCCATCCACTCCAGAATCCAGTACAAAACTACTACCCTCATCCACAAAGCACTCCATGGGTCTGCACCACCCTACATCTCCTCTCTGGTCTCAGTCTACCACCCTACCCGTGCCCTCCGCTCCACTAATGACCTCAGGTTAGCATCCTCAATAATCAGAACCTCCCACTCCCGTCTCCAAGACTTTACATGTGCTGCGCCGATTCTTTGGAATGCACTACCTAGGTTAATACGATTAATCCCCACAGTTTTAAGCGTACCCTAAAAACTCATTTGTTCAGACTGGCCTACCACCTCAATGCATTAACCTAACGATCCCTGTGTGGCCTATTTACAAAAAAAAAAAAAAAATCAGGTTCCTCGCATTATGTTCTCATTCACTTTATGCAGTTAATAGCCCTCTGTGTCTGTACTGCTACATACTTAGGCAGTTAACTGGTTCATGCAGCTTTACATGAACACCCGAGCCTTACACTATGGCCGGTCCGAATAACTAAAGCAATTGTTACCATCCACCTCTCGTGTCTCCCCTTTTCCTCATAGTTTGTAAGCTTGCGAGCAGGGCCCTCATTCCTCCTGGTATCTGTTTTGAACTGTGATTTCTGTTATGCTGTAATGTCTATTGTCTGTACAAGTCCCCTCTATAATTTGTAAAGCGCTGCGGAATATGTTGGCACTATATAAATAAAAATTATTATTATATAAAGCGCTATGGAATTAATTGCACTCTATAAGTTTATTTTAAGTGAGTAGAAAAAAATGTAAAAAATAAATTGATGCCTCTTTAGTGGTGTTTGCCCCTAATTTTTGAAACGTTTGGACTCCAAGTTGAGTCTCATTCATGTTTCTTGCCTGAATTTGACAGGGCACTCAGACCACCAGGCCTACACCTGTCACTCATGCACCTGTTACTGATCAATGTTTAAGCTAGAAATGCTGGTCCAAGCCCTGTCCCAGGCACTGTCCCATACTGACATGTGGCCTGCTGGCTGAACCACACAATTAGCTCAAAGGATTTATATACTGAAATGTAACCTGCTTTCTGGAGCATGCTATTAGTCCAAACAATTTAGATACAGAAATGTGGACTCATGGCTGAAGAAAAACTAGTAGCACTAAATATATACTTAAATGTGACCTTGTTTCGGGAACATGCTGTTAGCACAAATAATATGTATTTTCAAATGTGGAATCATGCATGGCCAAAAATATTACCAGCACAAAATATTTTCTTGGGGAACAGTGGCCTTAGTTCTGGACCACAGTATTATTACAAACAATTTACACTTTCAAATATGGACTCCTGTTTATGCCAAAATATTAACAGCATAGCAAATTATTCTGCCAAAATGTGTCATTGTTTCAGGAGAACAGTATTAGCACAAATACTTTATATTTTCAAATGTGGATTTCTGCTTAGGCTGTAATATTAACAGCGCAAAAATATTTTTCTCTAGAAATGTGGTCCTGTTTCAGGAACGTTCTATTAGCATAAACAATTTGTATTTTCAAATGTGAACTCATGCATTGCCAAAAATATTACCAACACAAAATATTTTTCTGCAGAAATGTGGCATGCCTTCTGGAGCACACTATTAGAACAAACAATTTAAATTCTCAATATTGGACTCATGGATGGAGCAAAAATATCAGTACAAAATGATTAGATACTAAAATACCTCCTGCTTTCTGGAGCACTGTATTAAATCAAACAATTTAGATTTTTAAATGTGGACTCTTGGACGGAGCAAATATATGAACACAAAAAGATTGGCTACCGAAATGTGGTCTGCTTTCTGGAAGACGGTATAACAACAAACAAACTAGATTGGGGCCCAAACATCCAGTGAGAGAATGAGCTGTGGCGAGCACAGCATCAGTGACTAGCGGTGATGTCATCAAGATTGCCGCCAGTCACCTTATCTGCATAGGATTGGAGGGATGGAAGGATGAGGGATGGATGGAGGGATAGATGAATGAGGGATGGAAGAATGAAGGGATGGAGGGATAGATGGATGAGGGATTGATGGATGGGGGATGGATGGAGGGATGTCTGGATGGAGGGATGGGTGGAATGGCTGGCTGGCTCGATGGATGAGGAATGGATGGATGGATGGAAGAATGAGTGGAGTGGATGGAAGAGGCATGGATGGCAGGATGGATGGGTGATGAGGAAAGGATGGATGGATCAAGGATAGATTGAAGTATGGCTAGAGGGGTGGATGGATGGATGGATGAGAGATGGATGGAGGGGTTGCTGGGTGGAGCGATGGTTTGAATCTATAGTCTCCCACACTGTAATCCATCTGTGCGACATGTACTATTCAGCAAGCAGCGAGCGGCGATCACCGCTAGCACAATGAGAAAAAATCCCACAGTGCAGTGTTGAGTTCACCACAGTTCATCGTGAGAAATTTCTCCCAGTAAACTATGGTGAATTCATAGCTGCACTGTGGGACTTTTTCTCACTGTGTGAGCGGTGATCTCATGGTGGTCACAGCAGTTCAATGGGTCAGCTGGGAATGCAGCCTCAGTGACTGGCGGTAACCTCAATGATTTCAACGCTGCTCACTGATGCTGCACTCAGAGCAGCTCATTAATCATTGGTTCTCAGCCTGAACAGTGGCATCTTGGCACCGTCCAGATTAAAAACTCTTCAGCCCCCGACATGGATTATGGCAGTGCAAGCCTTGATTCCTGGGAGCCCAGATACCTCATGCAAAAGCTCAAACTGTTTTTTTTTTCAAGGCCACACTCAGGTGGTACAAACATCAGTTTCATAGACTACTATTAGTGGAAAAATGTAAGGATAGTAACACATGTAGTTGACCAAAGTAGAGCATTTTATAAAGGCAAAGAAAAAGTCAGCCATGGGCCAAACACGATGTATCAGGGTCTAGACCAGCATTTATAGCTTAGAATTTCAATTAGTCAGTTGTTCTCAACCTGGACGATCGCATCTTGGAGTCATCCAGATTAAAAACTGTTCATCCCCAGACATGGATTACAGTGGTGTAAGCCTTCTTTACTGGGATCACTGATACCTCATGCAACAGCTCAAATTATTTTTTACCAGCCACACTCATAGGGCACAAATATCAGCTTGTAGAGCACTAATGTTAGAAAAATGTAAGGATAGTAACACAGGTAGTTGACTACACATAAAAGCAGGCTAGTCTTGGAGCCCTAATGCCGCATGCAACACACATGAAGGAGACCCAACTTGGAGTGCAAACATTTAAAAAAAATATTGTTACACAACATTAAAGTGGCATCAATTTGCAGAGAGGAGAAACGGCATAATGGGCCTCTGACACCCCTTCCACAACAGGTATCCCACCAGATGGAGACCCCAATTCAAAAAAATGTTCTCACACACCACTAAAGTGACATTAATTTCCACCGATTGCAAACAGTATAATTGACCTCTGGCATACATTCCACAACAGTCAACCCAACAGATGGAGACCCAACTTGGAGTATCATATTTAAAAAAAATTATTATCATAAACCTCTAAAGTGGCATTAATTTCCACAGAGCAAAAGCAGTATCATGGGCCTCTGACCTCGCCCCTCAACAGGCAACCCAACAGATGGAAACTCAACTGGGAGTCTCTACATTTTAAAAAATTATTATCACACACCACTGAAGTGAAAACAATTTCCACAGAGTAAAACAGTATAATGGGCCTCTGACCCTCCTTCAAAGTAATTGTAGACATATGACTTGTTCATTTTGATAATAATTAGGTGGTTTATACTTTCTGGGGACAGCAGGGTGTGCTTTTAGGTCAGGACACCACCAGCAGCACTGAACACACGTTCTGAGAGAACACTGGCTGCCAGGCAAGGCAAAATCTCCAAGGCATGACAGGAGATTGCAGGCCACTCTTCCATTTTTGAAAATCAAACAGCAAAAGGGTCCAAATTCCCCCTGATGGCATTGATGTTGATCTCTAGATACTACTGGACCATCCTCTCCAGTTGTCTACAACGTGCCAGACTTGTACTCTGTTCTACTGGTGCATGTGATGATCTGAAAAATGTGTTAAACGACTTACAGAAATTGCTCATGCCATTTACACTGCTGCTGCTGATGCTAATGTTTTCGCAATAACATCTGGTTGTTCCCTGGGTTGGACATCTATAACAGCGATACACATTGTGTACCTCACTGCTGTCTTGGAGAAAACCACTCTTAAGATTGTCTACAGCATGCACGCTTCCCTTTCCATGGGGTGAAGCATCTGGCTATATTTACTCTTGTACCATGGATCTAACAGATTGGCAACCAAGTAGTCAGTACTAATTCTTACCCTAAGAATAGAGGCATCATGTTGAAGATAGTGCTGCAAGATGACATTCATGTGTCGGATGCTTCTAAGAGGCCCAATTAACTGAGTGTTGGTGGCAGGATAACACTCAATCTTGCTTCTTCAGTCCCCTCCAGCCAACCACTGACATTATCCTCTTCATCTCCTTACTGTTGCATGCCTATCACCTTTTCCTCCTCATCTTCCTCCATTTGTTCCTTGGCTCCTGCACCTTCACTAACAGTTTGTCTGGTGCCATGAGCCCCCGTGGATCACTGCAATCCACCTTGCCATGGGCACTTGCCTTTGCGATGACAGTCCGGAACTTAGAGATATTGTTATCCTTTTGCATCCTCATGTGTATCCACCTCTTCCTCTGGGACCACCACCTCCTCCCTCAGACTATTCAAAGTGTGCTCCAGCATGTAGATGACTGGAATAGTGCTGCTGATGACAGCATCACCAGTGCTAACCATCTTAGTAGCCATTTTGAATTCCACCATGTCTGCAAATCAGACAGACAACTGGTCAGAAAAAGACCTCAGTAGAGATGCAATTCAAAGATCTGCGGTGTGCGATCGACTCAGCACTGCTAAAATGCGTGTGTCAATAAGGGAGAGGTTGTAGGTGTAGTTGGAGGTCCTAGACGAGGTCGAGGAGCCAGAAGCAGTGAAGGAAGTGTTAGATACAGAGGTTTGTCTCTCAATCCTTTGGGATTCCAAGACTTTTGGAACAGCCCCTTGAATGCCTGCCCCCACAGCCACCAGAGTCACGCAGTGTCCAGTCAATGAGTTGTAACGCTCCTGCCCATACAGTATTTGCTCATACAGCTGTTAGTGGTGAAATGCATAGGTCTTTTTCAGGGAGCAAGAGAGGTTGGTTATCAAAATGAGGGGGACTCCATGCTGTTTTTTCAATTATGTAATTAATAAAACTCAGTAGAGGACCTCCCATGCCAAATGGATTGATCAGTTTTGCCACATAATGACTATGCACCAAGGGTTTCTATCCCTGTAGCAACTGCACAGCATGTCCAAACATGGTAAGATCGATGTCCTTTCTATCTGTAGATGGAGCACAAGGATATCAAATTAAACATCACATTACATGCAATACCACTTATGTGGTGTACTATGCAACCTGTCCTTGTCATAAGATATATGTAGGGTTAACATCACGCAAATTCAAAGTTCACATTAGAGAGCATGTTGGAGACATCGTGGCTGCAAAAGGAGAGCTGACGAATAGTTGCTTAAGATCCTGCCAAAAAATTTCAAAATGTAATGTTTCATGGATGTGATCTTTGGGGAATGAAAGCATGAGGCATTGACAAAAATACTTGCTGTAAAAGAGAGGGAAATACCAAGTTTATTCTGACCCAGCGAGAATGTCGCTGGATTTCCACACTAAACACTTTAGCACCAGCAGGGCTCAATAAAAAAAATAGTTTTGCTCCTTTTTTATAAAGTCTTTTCCTATATAATCCTACGCCTCTAAGCCCAACTAGTTGGCCATATCAGTCTCTCTTTCTTTGCAATTGATTTATTTTTAATTTTAATCTTTTGTGTCTTGTCTCTATAGTATTACTTTTATGACTCTTGAGGTTTTTATGCCAGCCACAGCATCCATAGCAACCGAATTATTCCTTGCATCCTTCTGCAACATTTTTCAGAAATCTATGAGGAGTACCCATTATGCGGCACTAGGTATTTGATATCCTCCTGTTGAGAGTATCTGAGAAGGCTCTCCATTTGGTGAAATTTGGTCAAATTTGGTGGGGGGTGGGCAGGGAGGGGGTTTGGTCACAGATCTTCTTTGGATGTTTGGGGTGGGGAGAAAAAGGTGGCATTTGTGGGTATAAGTGAGGTTTCATGCTTAATGATGTTAAGATTTAGGGTGGATGTTTACCATTCACTCTTTTTTCACTAGATTTTCCTTTATCCTAACTACGGTAATTTACTATATCATATATGTGTTCTTGATCACTATTGTTGCTTTGGAATAATTATGCACATACTATTCCATTTGATACACATGTCCTTATTCTGGCTCACTACCTTTTTTTCTATTTTTCTGCTTTTATATACCTCATGTTGGCTATTGGACAGTCTGTCAACATTATGTACTTGTCACTTGTCACATGATGCATAACCCTTTTGGGTGATTCTTTAAAATCTGCTACCAGATTTGCCCTCTTGATCCCTCCCCCCTGCTTCTTTTTTCCCTCTGCACCCTATTTTTCCTACTTAGCATTATGAATCCCTTTCCCTGTCCCAGAAATATTACCGCAAATGTCAGAAAAAAAATCCGACTTCCCAAACAGGGCCACTTGCTGTGGACTTCTTGAAAATGGAAGCCAATGTGGGCATGCATGCTGCCCTCAATTGCCTCTCCACTCTGTCCTGTCATCTATTCAGCATCACGCGCATGCTTTTGAAGTCACCGGACCTGATTACCCCTTCACATGTGTGCCGCTAATATGGATGCATAAAGTATAATTCACAGACTATAGTCATCCATAAAATATAATTCACAGCCCTTAGTCCTCCATAAAGTATAATGCACAGTCCATGGTCATCCATGCAGTACAATGCACAGCCCATAGTCATTTTGGTAAAAAACGCATCCTGCAAAATCTCCCGCAGGATGCGTTTTTTTCCCATAGACTTGCATTAGCGACGCATCGAGACGGATTGTCATGCGTTGTGTATGTTTTTCTATGGATGCGTCGGAATGTCCCGACACGTCATCTGGAAAAAACGTTGAGTGTAAAGTTTTTTGTTTGCGCAGTAAAAACGTGTCGCGACGCTTCCTTATTAATGCGTCGTTGGCTACAAGGGCAGTCTATGAGCGCAGGATGCCTAGGGACACGTTTTTTGATGGAATGCAGTGCTGCAATCCGTTTTTTTTTACACTGAGCATGCTCAGAAGCTGGATTTTGTTGCCAATTTCACCAGACAGCACCCAATCTATATAAACCAGGCCTGAGCCTTCAACCACAGATATGCCAAAGAAGACTGAAGACAGAAGCCAGATGCCAGCCTGCCAGCCAGCATCTGCCCAGCCTGCCAGCCTGTGCCAAATCTGCCAGTGTTCAGAGGCCTGCCAGCTTAAGTTGCAGCATTCCAGCGTGAGTATATATACTACCATTTTTTCGTGCGTCTGTGTGCATGTGTGTGTGTGCGTGTGCATGTGTTTGTGATGTACTGAATACAGTCAGAGCTATACCAGAGCTAAACCTGAACCAGAGCTAAACCTGAACCAGAGCTAAAACCTCAATGCAGCCAGAGGCCTGACATCGTACTTCACCAGCCAGCGTCCTGCCAGCATCCTGCTCCAGCATGAGGCCTGCCCTTGTGAATCCAGTCAGCTTTGAGCTCCAGCCTGATTCCTGCCATTTTTGCATTTGTCTGTGGGTGTGTGTGTGTGTGCATGTCTGTGTGTGCCTTGTAGTGTTGAGCGATACCGTCCGATACTTGAAAGTATCGGTATCGGATAGTATCGGCCGATACCCGAAAAATATCGGATATCGCCGATACCGATATCCGATACCAATACAAGTCAATGGGACATCAAGTATCGGAATGTATCCTCATGGATCCCAGGGTCTGAAGGAGAGGAAACTCTCCTTCAGGCCCTGGGATCCATATTAAAGTGTAAAATAAAGAATTAAAATAAAAAATATTGTTATATTCACCTCTCCGGCGGCCCCTGGACATCAGCGGGAGGATCCGGCGTCCGGCACGGCTTCTTTCTTCAAAATGCGCGCCTTTAGGACCTGTGGAATGACGTCCCGGCTTCTGATTGGTCACGTGCCGCCCATGTGACCGCCACGCGACCAATCAGAAGCCGCGACGTCATTCCTCAGGTCCTAAAAGGCGCTCATTCTAGGACTTTAGCTGAGGAATGACGTCGCGGCTTCTGATTGGTCGCGTGGCGGTCACATGGGCGGCACGCGACCAATCAGAAGCCGGGACATCATACCACAGGTCCTAAAGGTGCGCATTTTGAAGAAAGAAGCCGTGCCGGACGCCGGATCCTCCCGCTGATGTCCAGGGGCCGCCGGAGAGGTGAATATAACAATATTTTTTATTTTAATTCTTTATTTTACACTTCCGATACCGATACCCGATATCACAAAAATATCGGATCTCGGTATCGGAATTCCGATACCGCAAGTATCGGCCGATACCCGATACTTGCGGTATCGGAATGCTCAACACTAGTGCCTTGTGCTTTTGGCTGGGTGTGTTATTTTGTGTGTGCATGTGTGTTTGTTTTTGCGTACGGCTGTGTGCTTTTGTGTGTGTTCGTGCATTTTATGCCTGCACCTGTGTGCTTTCGTGCATGTGCATGTGTCTGTGTGATTGCGGGTGCATGCGTCCATGCACGTGTTTTATTTTTTTTTAATGTGATGTATTTACCAAGTTGTGCGATTTGTGCAACCTGTGGTTAGTTTGAGAGCGTGTGTCAGCATGTGTCAAGCGTGTGCGTTCTTTGTTTTCCAACATATATTTTTGGTGTTTTATTGCTGAGTTAATTTCCATTTGATGTACTTGTATTTAAAAAAAAGAGCAGTATCGCTCCTATTGTGATGATAAAACACTAAAAAAATTTAAAAACTAAAAAAAAATTAATAAAAAGTTTATGAAATATCTCCATAGTATCATTTCACAAAGGTAAATTTTTAACTGGTGTATGTACAAATTTCCACACAGGCAAAACTGTTTTGGTGCAGGGTTTATTTTTTAAAGATAAAAGGTAATCTAATATTTTTTTAAGAAGGGAAATGAAATGTGGTACAGTTGGATCTTTTTAAATCACATATATAATCAATACATTTTGAACTGGTGTGTAGGCCTTTCAAGTTTCAAAGAAAATTTTTTTTTTTTTTTGGAGGGGGTGTTAGGGGTAAATGGTTTTAAAGGTAACACATACAATACCATTACGGAATCCAGCTCAGACTGGAGGGCCTGTAATTTTTGGGGTGTTTTTTATGTCCAAACTTTCGCAGGTGGCCTGCATGAACATTGCTCTGATAATGTCAGCAGGGTGGTTATTACATCTTTTACATTTGGGACTTTGGGGTTTGTTTCTAACAATATAAATTTGTCATACTTGCAGAGCCAACAGGGACAGAAGTGCCGAAGCCCACCCAGGAACACCGCCCACCAGGGACCACATCCGCCCGGATGGGACCCAGGGACCACAGCCGCTTTGCTGATGTAAGTATTAAAGACCCTACAGCTTCTATTTGAATGTGTATAGTAGATTACAAGGGTTTTTATACTTGCAGAGCCAACAGGGACAAGTGCCGAGTCTTCTTCTGAGAGCCCTTCTCCACAGCGGCAGCGTGTTGTGGTAATTATCAATATTTACATTTGATGTAGCTACACGTAAAATGTTTTTTTATCACTATATGCCTTTATTATTTTTCACAGGAAGCTGAATCAGCCGAGGGACTCTCAGAAGGAGACAAGATGGGTGGAGAAAGACAAGGAGAGGGCGCACAGAGGGTAAATTTTGTCGAAACAGCTTCACGCATCACTGAGCAACCAACACATAAAAACCATGACATCATACATAACTGTACACATACAACATATGCATAACTTTAACGTAATTCTTTTTAATGTTTTCCAGTCTGCTGCACAGCGAGATCCTCCCAGCCGCTCCTGGAGCCGACGTTCTCATGGCCGCGGTCACCGTCAGGTGTTTTTTTTTTTGGCCTCTAATCTTTTTTGGTTTCTGTGTAGTAATGTTCTTTTTTTTTTTTTTTTAATATCAACAGCGCGCTGCCGATTCAGACACAGAGGACACGATGGGCATAGATGTGACCGTCTCATTGAGGAGGTCCGCGAACGGCAGCCGCTCTGGCATATGGGTGACCGCCATCATGCTGACACATATGTGACCCGTCGGCTTTGGGAGGAAGTATGCCATAATGTTTTGCCGAGGTGGGAGGACCTTGATCCAAGCCAGCAGACTCAAGAATGTAAGTATAAACTTTACAGTTATGTTTTGAACAGAATGAAATGCGTTATAACTAACACTTGATTCTATTCTTGTCTTTACAGGTGAAAGGGTTAGGAAGTGGTGGCGGTCACTCAGAGATCGCTACAAGAGGGAGTTCAACGAGGAGATGCAGGCCCCGAGTGGCTCAGGTTGGAGAAGAAGGACTCCATACAAATATGGGCCGGTCCTGACCTTCCTCTGTGAGAGTATGCTGCAAAGAGTGTAAGTATTCAACAGGCCATTGAATGACCAATTGTACCTACCTTGTTTGGTTTCAGTCAGGGCTTTGCCTCAAATCAATATTAATTGTTATTTGTTGTCTATTCCACAGCACCTTCTCCAGCCACCGGGCACCTGCAACAACCTAAGACCCCTCTGTAGCAATCTCTCAAGATTCCATCACCGAGGGCTATGTTGGTAGGCCACATCCCTCTGACCCCTCATCTGGCCCTTCCGGTACCTCTGCCCCATCCACATCCACAGCCAACAGTGGTGGAGCAGCATCGCAGCCCTCGTTACTGGAATCTGCTGGTCCAGACGTAGAATTTCCCTTTACCACACCCCTCTGATCCTGCGACCTCTAGACCACCGTTAGGTTCATGGTGGCAGCGATAGAGGGGTCCGGAAAGGATCTATGCTCATGAGTTCTTGCATCTGAATGCATCCTTTCAAAACTCTTTCAAGATTTTGGGAGAGCAAGTGACTGCTGGTTTCAGCATGGTGCAAGCACGCATCAGTGAAACCTACACTGAAATCAGCAGTCGCTTGGATAGGCTGCATTCAGATGAAAGTCAATCACCGGCCAACCTTTTTTTCCAATCAATGCTCAGGAGCATGGAAAAGCTATGTCTTGACCAGCAGATGCAGGTAATGCACGACTGCCATGCTGCTCTACTGCGGGTCATGAGCCAAACTCCCACACCTCTCCACACTGCCACTACAAATTTCCCACCCCAGCCCCAATACCAACCCCAGTCCCAATACCAACCCCAGTCCCAATACCAACCCCAGTCCCAATACCAACCCCAGTGTCAATACCAACCCCAGTCCCAATATCAAACCCAGTCCCAATACCAACCCCAATCCCAAAACCAAACCCTGTCCCAATTCCCATCCCGGCCTCAAATCACCATGTCTTCCCCAATGTTTTCCTTGTCCAGCTTTCCTTCCCCGTTTACTATTCCTATCCCTAGCTCTACAACACCCTCCCCAGCTCAGGCTACTTCTTTTTCACCCCATCACTCTGCACCACAAACGCGTTCCCCACCTATCGACGTGGTCCAACTTTCCAGCCCCTCCGCTACTATCTCCACCCAACACTGATTTTTAATTTTGTTGTTGTTTTATTAATTTGCTGTTATGTTGTGTATTATTTTTTTGTCTAAAAAAAACAAAAAAGGTAAAAAAAAATAAAAAAAATGTGTTAATGAAAAAAAAGGGAAAAAAGGAAATTTACATTTTACCCTAAAAATTAAAAATAACAAAAAAAGCAAAAAAAAAAACCAAATGTTGACACTATTTGGTCATTCACCCTGTACTTATTAAATCATTTACAATAGTAACATAGTAACATAGTTAGTAAGGCCGAAAAAAGACATTTGTCCATCCAGTTCAGCCTATATTCCATCATAATAAATCCCCAGATCTACGTCCTTCTACAGAACCTAATTGTATGATACAATATTGTTCTGCTCCAGGAAGACATCCAGGCCTCTCTTGAACCCCTCGACTGAGTTCGCCATCACCACCTCCTCAGGCAAGCAAGCAATAACAATGTTTGTTATTAAATTAATTTTTCAATAAATTATGTTTTTGGATGAAAAAAAATTGCTTATGGTGGATTCATTTGATACGTTAATAATTGTAAATAAAATCACACCACACGTTTGAACGTATAACATTGGGTTTATTACACCACATATACCAAAGTGTATTCAACTAATTATGAAGTTGGTGGCAATAAAAAAAACTTTAAACACAAACATTTATCACCAAGAACTGAAATAAAAGTTCACACAATGTTATCTTGCCATGGCACCATACCCACAGGTGAAACAAAATACTCAGCAAAGTTGTCCCTCATTCTGGAAACAGAACCGGCAGAACGTACAGAGCTGCTGTGGTAATCCCACAGGGTGGTCTCCAAATCCTCATCATCCACGGAAACGGGCTCCTTGGAAAGTACATAGTTATGGAGGACCACGCAGGCCTTCACAACCTCATCCACAGTTCGTATGTGCAGAGTTATGGCGGTGAGCAGAACACGCCACTTTGCAGTGAGAATGCCGAATGCACACTCCACCACTGTTCTTGCTCTTGTTAAGCGGTAATTGAACACTTTTTTCATTCTGGTCAAGTTTCGGCTTGAGTACGGTTTGAGGAGATGTGGGGACAACTGAAAGGCCTCATCACCCACACAGACGTACGGCATAGGTGGTCCTGTTGTTCCCGGGAGTGGTCTGGCTGGTGGAAAGTCGTATGTATCGCCATACAAACAACGGCCCATCTGTGAAGTTTTGAAGACTTGGGAGTCGTTGGACTGTCCATAGGCTCCAATGTCCACAGCCATAAATTTGCAGTTGGCATCTGCTATGGCCATGAGTATGATAGAAAAGTACTTCTTGTAGTTGTAGTACTCCGAGCCTGTTCCTGCCGGTTTTGCTATATGGATGTGTTTCCCATTGACTGCCCCCAAGCAATTAGGGAAATGGCACACTTTCTCAAAGTGTTCTGCACTCTGCAGCCAGATGTCCCTTGTTGGTTGTGGAATGTACTCCGTGTGCAAGGTATCCCATATCGCCAGGCAGTTCACTTTCACTATTCCGGAAATGGTCGATATTCCAAGTCGAAACTGGTAGTGTAGTGACGTTAGGGATTCTCCTCTAGCCAAGAAGCTGTGAAAAAGCAAAACAAAAGTTATAAAAGATTGTAAAGACAGCAATGACATTTGTAAGCAATTTAAATAAATTTATTTGTTTTTAACCAATTTAAAAATGCCACTTTTTTTGTTGTTTTGGATGTTGCAGTGCACATTAACATCAACATTTTTACATCTCAGCATACATGGGCCCATACATGGAAAATATTTACATGGTCCAGAAAATGCAACGCTGTGTACAGCGCTGTATTTTGGGGACCATGTTCACTGCTGATGTTTTCTATTCGTTGAAACATGCTGGCATGGCATTAAATATGAGCAATTTGATAAAAAAAAAATAACTTACCGCAGGGTCACCATCAGCCGCTCCGCCGGTGTAATGGAAGACCTCATGCGTGTGTCCTGCCTTTGGATGACATCCCCGACTTTTTCCAGCAATACACCAAAGTGGTCCTGCCTCATCCAAAGATAATTATAAAATTTCTCCGGGTTCTGCTGTAACACCACATACAGGGTAGAATAGACGCCCCGGGTCATCCGCAGTGCGTTAATGGGATGAATCCATAGTCTGTGAGCTCGACGGTGAACCATCCTCCGACTTTCTGCTGCCGCCTCCTGCTCCCGAACCATGATATCCAGGCGATTGGTCTCAAAAATCACATCGGTAACCACGGTCGCAATCCTCCCAAGCACTCCTTCCATCTCTGCCACTTTCTCTAAACCCTTTCAAATATGGGCTGTAAAAACTGTCTGTATATACTTTACCATATTTTCCAGTAGCCAATCACATAAAAGGAGACTCCCACTTTTAGGCATGGAAAACGGATCCGTCATAAAAATGGATGAAACGGATGAAAAAAACGGAAACAACGGATACAACGGATCCAGTTTTTCTACGGAACCGTCTAGTGAATCGCCAACGGATCCGTCGAAATAATGGAAGCGTTGTATCCGTTTTCCTGTCTTTGCGATGCATCCGTCGATGCGTCGCAACAACGCTTTTTGACGCCCGGAGAAAGACGCTAGTGTGAAAGTAGCCTTAGAAAAATGCACACAAAAACTCAATGAAGAACCACAAGTAACCTAGAAGAAATAATACAATAGATGCAGAACAGAATCAGAAATTTTGCAACATCAAAAACTCACCAAAAGCTCATTGTGGGTACGTAGGCTTATAGTAAATACATGCACGCACGCACACATGCACACATACTTTTATATCTAGTCATATCCTATATACAGTATATATATATAATAACTTTGGAATACATTTATTAGGGCATCTTGATTTATTGAAGCCTATGCTACGCTATCTATTTTTAATTTCATTTTCCAAGTTTCATTTATGCATTAACTTAACATAAAGATGAGTGATGAAGGGTGCATGCAAATTTTCCTAATCACTTTCCAGGCAATTCCTCTCTATTGTTTAATGACTGTTAATATAAAAAATGAGTAGAAATAAAATATTCCTATCTTAAACTGCAATCGTAAAAAACTTTAAATTACCAAACCTTCTAAGTGCCAAGTAACAATCAACTGAATTCATACGGAAACAAATTAATCATTCAGACTATTAATCATACCGTTCTTTCACTATAGATGTCACATTTGTCAGAAATATATATGATTTCAAGAGTAGAGTTAAAGACTAACACATACCAATTTCAAAATGATGATAATACATTTAATTTTGCATTTGAACATTCAATTTTATTTCATTCCTTTATGTTTTATAGAAATTTGGAAAAAGTGATCTTGAAATGATTGCTTTCTGAATACTGAAAAAGTCAAATGTTTTTTATTTAACATTTCTGAAGAATTTATTTAAGAATCTAAAAGGCTATAATTCTGTACTGTCTGCAAGTTTTATTGCATCTTTTTGGTTGAAATATGCAAATATTCAATATTTTTTCAAGTGTTTATTCAAAATTATTGCATGCTGTCATATGTATTTTATTAGCTATACGATGTGAGAAAGTGGCTAATAAGAACGTGTTGTGATAAAAGCTTATGAGCTTCTCTTTCATTTCTGAGAGCGAATGACACAGCTCAGTTGCAGAGCTTCTCTTTCATGTCTGTGTTCGAGTGACACAGCTCAGTGCAGAGCAACTCTTTCGTTTTTGTACTGTTCCTCTTCGTGGAGTAACAGAGGTTGGAACTCTGCTCCCTGTTCACACTGAGTGACATTAACCCAGTGTGTACAGGCAATTGCTCACCGTGTGTTCCGTCATTGTTTACTAGCGGCAGTTTTCCTTCTCTGCATGGTGGACCCTGGGTTGCGATTGCGCTTTATTATTAATTTTATTTAGCGCAATCTGCCAACCCTAACATATGCATTGACTGTTCTTTGTGAAAATAATATAATTGCATAAATAATCTTTTAAAGGAATAGTTTTCCAAGACTTATTATTTTTGTGCATGGGACTAAGAACGAACAGGGAGGTAGTTACAAACTACCTGCCTGTTCTTCATGGGACGATCTCTGCTTGCTTACACAGTGATTTTCTGCTTCATCATTCGTCAAGAGAGATCCTCTTCCTCTTCCAGTCCGGTCTGTCGATGGGGTATCACTGGAGATGTCTTTCTGATTGACAGCTGGTGTGATTGACAGTTTTATATACACCCACACATTTAACTCAGTTGTTGCATTTTACTTTTTTGTTGTGTACCTACCAACATTGCGGTTTTTCTTTTGGCCCTTTTGTCAGGAGGGAGAAAATAGTGTTATAAGGAAACTAAAGTTCTGCTCAAAAGTTTACATACCCTGGCAGAATTTTTGCTTTCTTGGCCTATCTTCAGAGAGTAAGAATGATAACACCAAAACTTTTTCTCCACCCATGGCTAGTGGTTGGGTGAAGCCATTTATTGTCAAACTACTGCGTTTTCTCTTTTCAAGTCAAAATGACAACCTAAAACATCCAAATGACCCTGATCAATAGTACCCTGGTGATTTTGGCCTTATAACATGCACAGACGTTGACACAAATTCGTTTGAATGGCTACTAAAGGTAACATCCTCACCTGTGACCTGTTTGCTTGTAATCAGTGTGTATGTGTGTGCATAAAAGCTGAGCGAGTTTCTGGGATCCAAACAGACTCTTGCATCTTTCTTCCAGCCACTGACATTTCTGGAATGTGAGTCATGGTGAAAGCAAAATAATCGGTTTGTTATGAAAATAAAAAAAACAATCTTAACACAATTCTAAATATTTCACTGTGCAAGTCAATTTTTACACACCTGTTTATTGAAATTTAAGGCTTCTACACACCAAACCAATAATTTGAGTCATTACTGAACTAGGCATTTTGGACAGTATCCATACCTATCTTGCAAGTATTGCTTTGCCAAGGGTTAAATAAATAAATTAGAATTTTTTGGTAACACTAAATATGCTACTGTGTAAAAAGTATGATCAAATAAAAAATGGCAATAGCAATGGACAGGGTAGTAGGAAAAAAAAACACAGCTAATGATATGGGAACTGCCCCACTTTGTTACTGGCTTATAACTATTCATCTAACAGAGTGCACACATGGGAGACAGAGAGCTGCACACTTCACACAGAGGAGGCAGTGAATGGGGAATACAGCAGGGACAGCACCGCCTCTGAATCAAGTGTGACAATGATCACAGCCTCTGCCCCCAAAGCCGCCTCATTTGAGTATCCCAGCATGCACTGGAATACTCAAACAAATTGTCATCACAAGGAAGTAGGGAAAAAGTACAGTTTTAAAGCAAGTATATTAGAAACTTACTTTGATTATAGCATCAAATAGATACGAGTTAGGAGCAATGACTTTGTCTTCGAACCACTCCTTTAAACACATCAGATACATTATATATCGTAAAGTCGGCAGATTTGGATGACTTTTATTTAACCCCTTCATGACCCAGCCTATTTTGACCTTAAAGACCTTGCCGTTTTTTGCAATTCTGACCAGTGTCCCTTTATGAGGTAATAACTCAGGAACGCTTCAACGGATCCTAGCGGTTCTGAGATTGTTTTTTCTAGACATATTGGGCTTCATGATAGTGGTAAATTTAGGTCAATAAATTCTGCGTTTATTTGTGATAAAAACGGAAATTTGGCGAAAATTTTGAAAATTTCGCAATTTTCACATTTTGAATTTTTATTCTGTTAAACCAGAGAGATATGTGACACAAAATAGTTAATAAATAACATTTCCCACATGTTTACTTTACATCAGCACAATTTTGGAAACAAAATTTTTTTTTGTTAGGAAGTTATAAGGGTTAAAATTTGACCAGCGATTTGTCATTTTTACAACGAAATTTACAAAACCATTTTTTTTAGGGACCACCTCACATTTGAAGTCAGTTTGAGGGGTCTATATGGCTGAAAATACCCAAAAGTGACACCATTCTAAAAACGGCACCCCTCAAGGTACTCAAAACCACATTCAAGAAGTTTATTAACCCTTCAGGTGCTTCACAGCAGCAGAAGCAACATGGAAGGAAAAAATGAACATTTAACTTTTTAGTCACAAAAATTATATTTTAGCAACAATTTTTTTATTTTCCCAATGGTAAAAGGAGAAACTGAACCACGAAAGTTGTTGTCCAATTTGTCCTGAGTACGCTGATACCTCATATGTGGGGGTAAACCACTGTTTGGGCGCACAGCAGGGCTTGGAAGGGAAGGAGCGCCATTTGACTTTTTGAATCAAAAATTGGCTCCACTCTTTAGCGGACACCATGTCACGTTTGGAGAGCCCCCGTGTGCCTAAAAATTGGAGCTCCCCCACAAGTGACCCCATTTTGGAAACTAGACGCCCCAAGGAACTTATCTAGATGCATAGTGAGCACTTTGAACCCCCAGGTGCTTCACAAATTGATCCGTAAAAATGAAAAAGTACTTTTTTTTCACAAAAAAATTCTTTTAGCCTCAATTTTTTCATTTTCACATGGGCAACAGGATAAAATGGATCCTAAAATGTGTTGGGCAATTTCTCCTGAGTACACCAACACCTCACATGTGGGGGTAAACCACTGTTTGGGCACATGGTAAGGCTCGGAAGGGAAGGAGCGCCATTTGACTTTTTGAATGAAAAATTATTTCCATCGTTAGCGGACACCATGTCGCGTTTGGATAGCTCCTGTGTGCCTAAACATTGGCGCTCCCCCACAAGTGACCCCATTTTGGAAACTAGACCCCCCAAGGAACTTATTTAGATGCCTAGTGAGCACTTTAAACCCTCAGGTGCTTCACAAATTGATCTGTAAAAATGAAAAAGTACTTTTTTTTCACAAAAAAATTCTTTTCGCCTCAATTTTTTCATTTTCACATGGGCAGTAGGATAAAATGGATCATAAAATTTGTTGGGCAATTTCTCCCGAGTACGCCGATACCTCATATGTGGGGGTAAACCACTGTTTGGGCACACGGCAGGGCTCGGAAGGGAAGGCGCGCCATTTGACTTTTTGAATGGAAAATTAGCTCCAATTGTTAGCGGACACCATGTCGCGTTTGGAGAGCCCCTGTGTGCCTGAACATTGGAGCTCCCCCACAAGTGACCCCATTTTGGAAACTAGACCCCCCAAGGAACTTACCTAGATGCATATTGAGCACTTTAAACCCCCAGGTGCTTCACAGAAGTTTATAACGCAGAGCCATGAAAATAAAAAATAATTTTTCTTTCCTCAAAAATGATTTTTTAGCCTGGAATTTCCTATTTTGCCAAGGATAATGGGAGAAATTGGACCCCAAATATTGTTGTCCAGTTTCTCCTGAGTACGCTGATACCCCATATGTGGGGGTAAACCACTGTTTGGGCGCACGGCAGGGCTCGGAAGGGATGGCACGCCATTTGGCTTTTTAAATGGAAAATTAGCTCCAATCATTAGCGGACACCATGTCACGTTTGGAGAGCCCCTGTGTGCTTAAACATTGGAGATCCCCCAGAAATGACACCATTTTGGAAACTAGACCCCCAAAGGAACTAATCTAGATGTGTGGTGAGGACTTTGAACCCCCAAGTGCTTCACAGAAGTTTATAACGCAGAGCCATGAAAAAAAAAAAAAAAATTATTTTCTCAAAAATGATCTTTTAGCCTGCAATTTTTTATTTTCCCAAGGGTAACAGGAGAAATTTCACCCCAAAAGTTGTTGTCCAGTTTCTCCTGAGTACGCTGATATGCCATATGTGGGGGTAAATCACTGTTTGGGCACATGCCGGGGCTCGGAAGTGAAGTAGTGACGTTTTGAAATGCAGACTTTGATGGAATGCTCTGTGGGCGTCACGTTGCGTTTGCAGAGCCCCTGATGTGGCTTAACAGTAGAAACCCCCCACAAGTGACCCCATTTTGGAAACTAGACCCCCAAAGGAACTTATCTAGATGTGTGGTGAGCACTTTGAACCCCCAAGTGCTTCATAGAAGTTTATAATGCAGAGCCGTGAAAATAATAAATACGTTTTCTTTCCTCAAAAATAATTATTTAGCTCAGAATTTTTTATTTTCCCAAGGGTAACAGGATAAATTTGACCCCAATATTTGTTGTCCAGTTTCTCCTGAGTACGGTGATACCCCATATGTGGGGGTAAACTACTGTTTGGGCACATGCCGGGGCTTGGAATTGAAGTAGTGACGTTTTGAAATGCAGACTTTGATGGAATGCTCTGCGGGCGTCACGTTGCGTTTGCAGAGCCCCTGATGTGCCTAAACAGTAGAAACCCCCCACAAGTGACCCCATTTTGGAAACTAGACCCCGAAAGGAACTTATCTAGATGTGTGGTGAGCACTTTGAACCCCCAAGTGCTTCATAGAAGTTTATAATGCAGAGCCGTGAAAATAATAAATACGTTTTCTTTCCTCAAAAATAATTATTTAGCCCAGAATTTTTTATTTTCCCAAGGGTTACAGAAGAAATTGGACCCCAAAAGTTGTTGTCCAGTTTCTCCTGAATACGCTGATACCCCATATGTGGGGGTAAAAACTGTTTGGGCACATGCCGAGGCTCGGAATTGAAGTAGTGACGTTTTGAAATGTAGACTTTGATGGAATGCTCTGTGGGCGTCACGTTGCGTTTGCAGAGCCCCTGATGTGGCTTAACAGTAGAAACCCCCCACAAGTGACCCCATTTTGGAAACTAGACCCCGAAAGGAACTTATCTAGATGTGTGGTGAGCACTTTGAACCCCCAAGCGCTTCATAGAAGTTTATAATGCAGAGCCGTGAAAATAATAAATACGTTTTCTTTCCTCAAAAATAATTATTTAGCCCAGAATTTTTTATTTTCCCAAGGGTAACAGGAGAAATTTGACCCCAATATTTGTTGTCCAGTTTCTCCTGAGTACGGTGATACCCCATATGTGGGGGTAAACTACTGTTTGGGCACATGCCGGGGCTTGGAATTGAAGTAGTGACGTTTTGAAATGCAGACTTTGATGGAATGCTCTGCGGGCGTCACGTTGCGTTTGCAGAGCCCCTGATGTGCCTAAACAGTAGAAACCCCCCACAAGTGACCCCATTTTGGAAACTAGACCCCGAAAGGAACTTATCTAGATGGGTGGTGAGCACTTTGAACCCCCAAGTGCTTCATAGAAGTTTATAATGCAGAGCCGTGAAAATAATAAATACGTTTTCTTTCCTCAAAAATAATTATTTAGCCCAGAATGTTTTATTTTCCTAAGGGTTACAGGAGAAATTGGGCCCCAAAAGTTGTTGTCCAGTTTCTCCTGAGTACGGTGATACCCCATGAGTGGGGGTAAACCACTGTTTGGGCACACGTCGGGGCTCAGAAGGGAAGTAGTGACTTTTGAAATGCAGACTTTGATGGAATGGTCTGCGGGTATCACGTTGCGTTTGCAGAGCCCCTGGTGTGCCTGAACAGTAGAAACCCCCACAAGTGACCCCATTTTAGAAACTAGACCCCCCAAGGAACTTATCTAGATATGTGGTGAGCACTTTGAACCCCCAAGTGCTTCACAGACGTTTACAACGCAGAGCCGTGAAAATAAAAAATAATTTTTCTTTCCTCAATAATTATGTTTTAGCAAGCATTTTTTTAGATTCACAAGGGTAACAGGAGAAATTGGACCCCAGTAATTGTTGCGCAGTTTGTCCTGAGTATGCTGGTACCCCATATGTGGGGGTAAACCACTGTTTGGGCACACGTCAGGGCTCGGAAGTGAGGGAGCACCATTTGACTTTTTGAATACGAGATTGGCTGGAATCAATGGTGGCGCCATGTTGCGTTTGGAGACCCCTGATGTGCCTAAACAGTGGTAACCCCTCAATTCTACCTCCAACACTAACCCCAACACACCCCTAACTCTAATCCCAACTGTAGCCATAACCCTAATCACAACCCTAACCGCAACACACCCCTAACCACAACCCTAACCCCAACACACCCCTAACCCTAACCACAACACACCCCTAACCACAACCCTAATTCCAACCCTAACCCTAAGGCTATGTGCCCACGTTGCGGATTCGTGTGAGATATTTCCGCACCATTTTTGAAAAATCCACGGGTAAAAGGCACTGCGTTTTACCTGCGGATTTTCCGCGGATTTCCAGTGTTTTTTGTGCGGATTTCACCTGCGGATTCCTATTGAGGAACAGGTGTAAAACGCTGCGGAATCCGCACAAAGAATTGACATGCTGCGGAAAATACAACGCAGCGTTTCCGCGCGGTATTTTCCGCACCATGGGCACAGCGGATTTGGTTTTTCATATGTTTACATGGTACTGTAAACCTGATGGAACACTGCTGCGAATCCGCAGCGGCCAATCCGCAGCCAAATCCGCACAGTGTGCACATAGCCTAATTCTAAAGGTATGTGCACACGCTGCGGAAAACGCTGCGGATCCGCAGCAGTTTCCCATGAGTTTACAGTTCAATGTAAACCTACGGGAAACAAAAATCGCTGTACACATGCTGCGGAAAAACTGCACGGAAACGCAGCGGTTTACATTCCGCAGCATGTCACTTCTTTGTGTGGATTCCGCAGCGGTTTTACAACTGCTCCAATAGAAAATCGCAGTTGTAAAACCGCAGTGAAATGCGCAGAAAAAAACACGGTAAATCCGCCATAAATCCGCAGCGGTTTAGCACTGCGGATTTATCAAATCCGCAGCGGAAAAATCCGCAGAGGAACAGAATACGTGTGCACATACCGAAACCCTAACCCTAGCCCTAACCCTAGCCCTAACCCTACCCCTACCCCTACCCCTACCCCTAACCCTACCCCTAACCCTAACCCTACCCCTAGCCCTAACCCTAGCCCTAACCCTAACCCTACCCCTAACCCTACCCCTAGCCCTAACCCTAACCCTAGCCCTAACCCTACCCCTACCCCTAACCCTAACCCTATTCTAACATTAGTGGAAAAAAAAAATTTCTTTATTTTTTTATTGTCCCTACCTATGGGGGTGACAAAGGGGGGGGTCATTTATTATTTTTTTTATTTTGATCACTGAGATATAATCTATCTCAGTGATCAAAATGCACTTTGGAACGAATCTGCCGGCCGGCAGATTCGGCGGGCGCACTGCGCATGCGCCCGCCATTTTGGAACATGGCGGCACCCAGGGAGAAGACGGACGGGACCCCGGCTGGATCGGTAAGTATGATGGGGTGGGGCGGACCACGGGGGGGGATCGGAGCACAGGGTGGGGAATCGGAGCGCGAGAGGGGTGGAACGGAGAACGGGGGGCGTGGAACGGAGCACGGGGGGGCTGGAACGGAGCACGGGGGGGTGGAACGGAGCACCGGGGGGGTGGATCGGAGTGCAGGGGGGGTGATCGGAGCACGGGGGGGTGATTGGAGCACGGGGGGAGCGGACAAGAGCACGGGGGGGAGCGGAGCACTGGACGGAGGGGAGCCGGAGCAGTGTACCGGCCAGATCGGGGGGCTGGGGGGGGCGATCGGTGGGGTGGGGTGGGGGCACATTAGTATTTCCAGCCATGGCCGATGATATTTCAGCATCGGCCATGGCTGGATTGTAATATTTCACCCGTTATAATAGGTGAAATATTACAAATCGCTCTGATTGGCAGTTTCACTTTCAACAGCCAATCAGAGCGATCGTAGCCACGAGGGGGTGAAGCCACCCCCCCTGGGCTAAACTACCACTCCCCCTGTCCCTGCAGATCGGGTGAAATGGGAGTTAACCCTTTCACCCGGCCTGCAGGGACGCGATCTTTCCATGACGCCACATAGGCGTCATGGGTCGGAATGGCACCGACTTTCATGACGCCTACGTGGCGTCATGGGTCGGGAAGGGGTTAATGACTATGGTGGCCCATAGTTTTGCAATGAGGAAAAGGGAAGGAGTAAGGTTGACGGTCCAATCATGGAGGAAGCCTCAGAAATCTGTCACAGAGAATGTTCCTTTCCTAAAAAGCCATGTTCATGGTGCTATTACACAGAAGCAGATGTCACAAAAGTAATCCACTAAAAGGGTGATAATGCTGGGAAGCTGCTGTATTCCAACCTAATACCAATGCTCCAAGATGTACGTGGTCACCTGCTGTGGAATTCATCAGAAAATTAGCAGCACCTAATTTCAGGAATTTTCAATTTGGTACATTTTTGCAACTTTTTAAAGGATTTGTGACTTTTAGTACTAAAAAGCAGTAAGCAAATGTTTAAAAGGAGCATTTTGAGCTTTGTGCAAAATTGTGAATTGCATGCAGCATTTTGAAGAATTTGGTGCAAAAAAAACATCAGCGGATAAGACTAGAAAAAAGTAAAGTGACTGCACTAAATTGCAAATGATGAACTGGATCCTTATATGCTTTCCTTGACACTGGACACCCAATGGGCATGTCTCATGTTATTTCTAAAAAGACACTGCACTGATGAAATCATCGTCTTTTGCAACTGTATCCAGCTGCAAGATGGACCTTAGTGTGGAGAGCTTTATTCCTAATCTTGATTTGTCATTGAGATTGGCTGTTGCCTTTGCTGTGGCTTGTGAAGAAGAAAGAAGAAGAAAAAGGCTGAGAAGACATCGTTGTCGCTATTGGCAAAACCCCATCAGTGAAGTCCGAGAAAGCCATGGAGCATACCACTCGTTGTACACAGAGCTGTGTGAAAACCCTGAGAAGCTTTTCGAGTACACGAGAATGTCGGAACAGAACTTCCATGACTTGCTGCTATGTGTCCGAGGATCTATCACCAGGCAGGACACACAGCTACGTCGAGCAATTCCTGCTGAGGAACGTCTGTTGGTGACCCAACATTTAGAACTTGAGGAATCTGTTACTACCACATTGCAGAATTACATTGAGGACTACAGCGGAAGTTGCCCAAATGAGGGATAAATTTGCTGCCTACTTTGTTTTGGATATTGGACGTGTGGCATGGCAAGACGAAATGGTTTAAGCCGCTAATAAGTAAAATGTACCTGAAATGTTTGCTGACTTTAATTACTAAACACCTTGACTGTAACAACAATACACACATGTTTAAATAAAGAGATAAAGAAAACACAGGGAGAGAGGGATTGTGAAAAAAAGAATTTTTATTAACAAAAATAAAAGAAGTTTAATTTAACATAAATAAATAACATAATCATCAGTGTCATGTCCACTCTGGGAAGCTTCACTGGAGGACATGTTGGAATAGCAGTCAGCAGTCAAGTGAAACACTACAGAAAAGAACAGAGAAGAAAATTTAAACTTGGTTAAGAGCCAAACAAAAAAAATGTAAAATTAAAAACACATTGGACACCAATACTTACATTACAGGCAGTAGTCCAACAGCACAGCAGGACCTACTCATTCTAAAGTACACATGAGTATCGAACGCATGGATCCGCATGTCGTTACATACCAATGCATTCCCATAGACAGTAAGGCACTGTTTTGATACACTCATCCGCAATCATTCGCATGCACATCAGCAAAGTATTAATCTGCACAGCGGGGAAGCCCACTCAGTGCATCAGCATGAACTGATGCTGCAAGCATATATACAGCAGTAAGTGCTCTGTGAGCCAGGGTGCCACTCCAAAGAAAATAGCCACATTGGATACAACAATTGAAAGGAACGGATGGTACTCACTGGTTAAAAAACGTCTTTATTCCAATACTTTACAAAGTTGGCGTCAGGAGGATGGGAGGAGGAGTGGAATGGACGACAGCTGTTTCACACTGCAGTGGTGCTTCACCTGGTCACACAGGTGAGTGAGACTGACATCACCTCTTAACAGAGAGAGGCAGCTAAACCCCACCCCCGGTGCTTGAACACATGTGCAGCAGCTATACATAACAATTAAAATGCATTTAGAAAACAAATGAAAACAATACAAAAAAACAATAAAACCGGCTTATTACATGAAAAAGGACATCCAATCTTTCATTCAAACCAGCGGATTCTTGCGCTCCCTCCCTTATAGCCAATTATTAAGATTGAAGAGGATTAATAATACTCAGGAGAGCTGCACTCAGCAGGCAGAAGAGTTGTGTGACAGGTTCCGTTGTAAGGGTTATCCCAACAAACTTTTGAATGAGGCTAACAATATGGTTAATCAGCCAAGAGACAATAATTGTGGTTCTGCCCAAAAATGCGATATTTGTTTTTTGTTTTAAATTCGGCCCTAGGGATGGAATCATACGGTCTGCTATTCACAGGAATTGGCACATTCTAGAGCGCGATAAAGATATTGCGGAGGTGGCAGCAAGGGATCCCATTATTTCTAATAGACGCAGTACCACTCTGGGTGACGTAATAGTGAAAAAACGGATAGTGAAGCAACAAAGTAATTGGTTAACTAAAAGTTTTTCTCATGGTAATTTTAAGTGTGGACATTGTCCTTTTTGTAATTACTATGATTTAAGTCAAACACTGTGCATTGGAGGTGTGTCTCATACTGTCAAAGATTTCATCACGTGCAAAATGACCCATGTGGTTTATGTGGTTTTATGTTGTCCTTTTATATTGCTAAGATCATTCGCCCCCATGTGAGGTTCAAAGAGCAATACAACTCGATTGGTTCAGGCACCACGTTTGATTAAACATGTTAGGGAATTCCATGGAGGAAACCCAGAGGTGCTCTCTTTGGTTGTCTTAGAAAGGGTGTCTCTTCCAGTACAAGGAGGAGATCTGCATAAGCTTCTACTAAAGAGCGGCCATATGGATTATGCGCACTCGAGCGAAGGAATCCACGGATTTGAATGAAAGATTGGATATGTCCATTTTCCTGTAATTAGCCGGTTTTATTGTGTTTTTGTATTGCTTTCATTTGTTTTCTAAATGCATTTTAATTGTTATGTATAGCTGCTGCACATGTGTTCAAGCATCGGGGGTGGGGTTTAGCTGCCTCCCTCTGTTAAGAGGCGATGGCAGTCCCACTTACCTGTGTGACTAGTAGAAGCGCCACTGCAGCGCGAAACGGCTATCATCCATTCCACTCCTGCCTAAAAACAGATTCTATGGGGCCAATACAATGTGTTCAAGACATTTTTTGGCGTAAAACACTTTGAATTGTTGCAAATTTTTTCTGTGAAGTTACGAAAAAATATTTAGAAACTTTTGCTGTTTTCACTTTTAAGGAGCTCTGCCAAAATAAGTTGAGTTGGGAGGAGCCTTGGAAGAATTGTATGTGGCTTGCCAAATTCATGAAAATTGACGGTGTTTCTTATGCATGCTACCTCTTTTTTCTTCAATACTGACCCTCAAAAATCACATTAAATGGCTAAACGACCATCACTTTATATCGCCATCACTTGAGGCAATAAATCAAAACCGGTGATACACCTCTGGTCTTGATGAAGGGGCGTTTTGGAGCTTGCACTCCTGATTAATTTAAGAGTCTCATGCCTTTTAGTAAATCAGACAAGACAATCAGACAAGTGTGTAGTGCCATGTGCCACTATGTGTGACTCGCCACAAATCTTACTCGAGACCCTGCCAGAGTAAGATTTGTGGTACAAGCAGAGGTCATCACACTGCCATCACATCCCCATCCCACACCAGCTCAAATGAACTTATCGAAAGTGGGATGAGAATAGCATGAACACAATGAATGTAAGATTTTTTATTGCGCTGTTCTACAAAAAATAATTTCAAATAATTTTTCTCTAGCAATACGGCAAAAAAAGCTTTGATGAATCTCCCACCTTTAGTAAAGACTGGTTGCACGAATAGAAAGATATAAAGCAAAACAAAAAGAACTGTAATGTGAACATGCACTAAATCAAATATAATGGCACTTACTTTCAGCAGATCACAAATACGGTATACCCTTATATGAGTTCTTCATTCTCATCCTACAAGAAAAAACACATTTCTATTTTATGGGCTGAAAATCACAGCAGATATATTAAACTACATAGTTTGCCATCTGCATCATGTGGTAAAGTAGCAATTGTAACCAAGTTTAGATCTCCATACATCAAACATATTTACAGCCAAAAATAAAAGCTTGATGGTGCTCCTGAGAGGTCTTCTTTGTAGTAATTGTGTGCAGCCTTCCAATTCAATGTCCAGTTTATGCTTCAGTCTTCTCCTAGCTACTTCATCAGCCCTATTAGTTTACAGCTGTGTGTTCTAGCCAAGTTCAAACCCTAGAATATCCACATTCTTTTCAGAATTACTCTACAATATGTAATCACTGAAAGCATGCACTAAATAATATAGACAAGATGGGCAATGTGATTCAGTGATGACACCCTTAAGGGAAGAAGGTACTGCATTGTGGGATTTAGTCTCCTGCTTGATACAGTTTTTAGTGTAGTACTTAAAGGTTATGGACACCTTTGCTATGCAAAAAAGAAAAATATTTTTACATGTTACTGGTTACTTTTTGTTAATATAAGCATGAGTTTGTACATTTTAATCCTTCATTCATTTTCAGGACCCATAATTGCAGTTTGCAGCCTGATCCAAGACTCAGATTTTTATATTGTGAGAATGGCCCTTGCAGTAATTTAACTGGATGTGAAGTCTATGTGTATCAATGGTGCTGCTGTCTTCATTAGCTCATACATCAGCACAACTTCTGTCCTGCTCTTGTTTTTCACGTGCTTTCCTAATTTTCTATAGCATGTAGTCTCTTCCCTGAAACTGCAGATACTTCGGCCCCTCAACACTGGAGATCTGAGTATATCATCTGCCATTGCTTCTGTCCGTAAAACTCATTCAGATGTTAGTTTTTCATGCACATGTTCTGTCCATATTTTTCAAAGATAGAATTGGTATTTATTGTAATGCCAGCTTACCTGCATGCTGCTTTACTACCACAGCTGCTCAGTGGCATCTCATTCCCCTGCCCTGGCTCCCTGCTCACAGAACCTGCACAAGTCATGAAGATCTCCTGGATGCTTACTTAGGGTGCACATGCTCTCACTGTTTCTTAAAGGGTAAGCATGCACACTCCAGGAAATATCACCAGTCAATACTGTTAGACATTAAGTATTTAAGGCACCTTCCCCTGTGTGGAGGTGGCTGAGCAATCTTAGTGTTTAGTCAATCTTATACTTTATAATTAGCTGTCTGTTTTCTGTTCCTGAGTCTGTCCTGTCTGATCCTGTACCTGTATCCTTAGTACATTCTGTCTGAACCTGTACCCCAAGTGTGTCCTGTCTGAACTTGCCGCTTTTGCATGAACCCTGAGCCTGTTCTACGGTCCTACATCAGATCTTTCTGAACCAGCTCCAATATCCATTTGGGTCATGATCCTGTTCCTGCCTACCAGCTACTTCGAGTACAAATCTTTATCTCTGTCCCCTTGGGGTCAGCTGTGGCTCAAGTCTAACCACACCATTTGGGTGTTTAGTGAAGAACCAAGTGGTTGCTTAGTTACGCCCTCCAGGTTTTTTAAATTCTGTGGTACTGTTCCACACCCATCAACATGACACCTATTGTAGTCTGTGGAATTATTGACATATCCATGTTTTTTTGTGGGCTGAGTTGTCAACATCAAAACAAAGAGTCATGTCTAATTTGATCTGAGTCACAGATAAACCTTTGCATTGCAAGTCTATGTGTCCATGAAAAAGGAAAGACAATATATCCCTGTGCTATCTGTCCAATGTTCAATAACTGTTTGATAAGAGACTTTTGAAAAACCTCCTTGAGGTTTTTTTTTTAGAAATACTGATTGAACTCTGATAGTGAATGATAAAACACTGAGCAAACAGTGATGAAAATCTGATGATGAAGCTCAATCAGTTTTTGGCATACGACATCTGATCGAGGCCTAACACTGATAAAATGGAGGGTGAAAAACAGAGTGCTGTCAGAATTAAGCAGAAGCTCTGACAAACTTGTAACATTTTTGCCAAAAGGTACCGTCACATTAAGCGACGCTGCAGCGATATAGACAATGAGCCGATCACTGCAGCGTCGCTGTTTATGTCGCTGTAGAGACGTCAAACACGGCAACACCAGAACGATGCAGGAGCGATCCAGTGACGTACTTATCGTTCTCGCTGGTTGTTAGCTCCATGTAAAAACATTGCTGGCATCGTTGCTTTTGCTGTGAAACATGACGATACACGCCAACCTGACGACCAAATAAAGTTCTGGACTTCTAGCTACAACCAGCGATGGCACAGCGGGATCCTGATCGCTGCTGCGTGTCAAACACAACGAGATCGCTATCCAGGACGCTGCAACGTCACGGATCGTTGTTGTTCTCGTTGTAAAGTTGCTCAGTGTGAAGGTACCCAAACACTCACCTAGATAAGGGATTACAGACATTTATCAGCAAAACAAAAAAGTTTTAGTAAATACTGATTAGAAAGCTGCTTAGCTTTGCATTTAAGTTTCAAATGAACAAAAAGAAAAAAATGTATAATGGTGTACACATTCTTTAATGAGTTTTTGAGCCAAGTAGATACAATAATAAGGTAAAGAATATACTCCTCTTTTATTTACATCCTTATTTTTAGGTTTCCAAAAACTGTAGTTACAGTCCACTAAAAATGTTTGAAAATGTAATAGATAAAGGAGAGACCTCCTGGAACCTGCAAAAACTTTCTGGTTCTCTGCAGTTCTTGAAGGTTTCTTATGGCTCAAAATTTTGGAGAAGCAGGGATTGGCAATTGAATATAGAGTGGGCAGAGAATAATGTCTGTTATGAAACTCTTCCTGCTTTATATAGGCTTCGGAAGATTGACAAGAATGCTTAAAAATGCATATGCAAAATCAAACTTGTAGAAATTTTAGCCAAAAAAAGGTGTAGATAAGGGAGTCCTTTCACTGTAAAACAATTACAGCAGCTTTTTTGTAGATGCTTTAATTCAGAATTATCCAGATTATGGAAACTGTTTTTTTTTATTATTAGAGATGTTACTTTTTTATAGATTGAAAATAACCTTTTCACTCCATCACCTAAGTCAGCCATCTCCATAAAGCAAGGTGATTTGTTTTAATCATTTTCATGAAGTCTGAGAGAATTACAGGGAATATATTTCATACGTGACACTACAGAATGATACAGTTTGGGACCAATGCGGCTGACTTGAATAATAAATGACAGACAGATGACCAGGTGAAGAAAGCAATTTTTCACAAAGGCCACATATGAATTACCGTACTTTACTAAAAGTTAAAACCTTTTTGAGAGAAACAATGCCATCATTATTATGAAAGCCAAACTGGTAATATGTTAATTAACATTTATTCTCGATTGTCTAATTTCCTGCCATTCACGTAAATTTATATAGTTAAAGTGAAATTTTGTGAAATCCTATTCCAGTGATCCTCCACATGAAACTAGAAAGGGGCTGACACCAAGTTACAAGAGGTCTTTATGTTCCTATATACTTCCGATATTGTATGTTATGTTTCTATGCTGCAGAAATAAAACTGCCAAGTTTCCTCACAGACTGCACAGTGCCCTTTTTCTCCAAATAGCTGCTTATAAAGGAGCACGTTAGCAGTTCTGTCCATTAGAAACATTTTATGGGAAAACATTGTTTATGGGAAAACATTGCGTATCGGAAAGCTAGTAGGGCAGGTTGGAGGACTGTTCTGGTCACATGCTCCTCCGTAAGTGGTTATTTCGAGAACAGGAGCGCTTCCCTCTCCTAGTGTATCCTCACCCACCCCCTGCAGACTGTGAGCCCTCGCGGGCA